>NC_056705.1:13094987-13438238 GCF_018831695.1 Puntigrus tetrazona | reverse complement strand
TTTCATTTTCCTAATCATTTATTATATTTTGCGCAGCTCCGATAACTTGCTTTGTTTAGTCCTGAGCTCAAATAGTTAATTTTTAAGCAATGCAACATGATGTAAGTGTGGGCATGGCTGCGGTAGCGCTCCCCCCCTCCAGCCAACCTCGCATCAGCCCCTTCGCTCCACTTTTCTTTTTTTTTGGATTTGTTTTTGCAAAGGTGGGGGCCTTAAAAGAATATTAAGGTGGCCATGTTTGTTAGATTCGCTTTGCGCTGCGTACAGTGAGCGCGGGCGTTACTACGTGCACTTTCGGAAAAAAAGCAGACAGTAACCAGGCAAGTCTGAAGCAGAGAGAGAGAGAGAGAGAGAGCGAAAGCTCATAATAAAACGAGTTGAAATACAAGTTGCAATCAGCTATACGCCCCCCCTCCAGTAACAATGTGATTATTTTTTAAGGAGGGAGGGGAGTCTGGAGAGAGAGAGAGAAAGAGGGAGAGAGAGAGAAAGAGAAAAAAGGAGGAGGAGGAGGGGGCGTTCTGAAATAATATAGTCAGCCATTTTTATGTAAGGGGATTTTTCTTATTGGGGGGGTGGGAGGGGGTTGTTAAAAATAAATATAAGGGCGGCCATCTTTGTTTCTCTGCCTTGTAGTGTAAAATATTCCAAAACGCCCCCCACTTTTTGTGTGTCGATTTGAATATTAAATAAATATCATAATTCGGAAGGAATACACTTTTAGATCTCGCGGATCGGGGTCACCGACGGGAATATAATGTCCTCTCTTCTCCGTTCTTGTGAGGAAGATGAGGGCACGGCGGTTAATTCCGAGGGAGGAGATTTTGATGAAGAAGAAGAAGACGACGGAGACCTGGACGAGAACGCAAGCGACATAAACTCGCCGGCGGCGCCTAGAGAAACTGCAGCGAGAGCCGCGCCAGGTACCGTACAGTCCGCGGGGCGCGCGTGGGGCGCAGAAACACGTCGAAACAAACGCGAATTCTCCTAAAACTGCCACAGCGACGTCTGCGCTAATGCACACTTCCAGTCTGCCTCCTCCAATTCGACGCTTGCTTTATTTATCCGCGTGCATTTCGGCGGAGAGTTGCATAGAGTTTGGCTAAAGTTGACCGATCCCCCCTCTCTCTGTCCCGTCCGTGTCATTCATCAGGTCTGTCATATGATGGTGCTTTCTCGTCTCCAGCTGTGATCCGACAAAGGATCATTAAGCCGCGACTATGCCGCTTTTTGTTTGCCCCGAAGGTTACAGCCTGAGCAGATAAAGAGTAACATGACAATGCATTGATCTAAAGAGGCGTGAGCGTCAGGTCTACGGCTTTGATTGTGACAGTGTAAATAAACTTGACCCGACCCACTGCCGCCTGGTTCAGTACAGGGCAGAGATCCGTGTGCCGCGATGCTTTCACTTTGCAAAACGCCAGTTCGTACACTGCCACCAGCCCTCGGCCTGTTTTGAGCCTGGCATGAATCAATGAAGCGCTAAATTATTATGTACATCTGTGGGAAAACACCAACAGATAGTGATGAGTCAAAAGTTTCCACTATTCGGTCGATTAATGCGCCACACGGCACGAAATGCCTTAAAGCTTAGTTACTAACATGTTGCAGTCATACTGCTTGGCCCTAATGCAATTATACTGCCTTGTAATATTTTACTTTTTTTTAAAACTACTTATTATTTCTAACTTTTATGTCACGCTCTGTGTTTGCGGTCATATTTGGGGCCTCGTTTGGCGCGTAACCGCTGTCTCGCGCAGTCCCACAGTGCGCGTGAATCAATTAGCTCGCGCGTCCCGTCTCGCCCCCGCGACCTTCAGCTGCGGTTCATCTGGTGGTCTGCTCCCCAGGTGCAAGAGTTCACGACGAGGGGAGCATCAGCTCGGCTCGCGGCCTCTCGATCACCGAGCCCCGAGTGCGTGCTGCTGCCGCCCCTGGCTGCAGCGAGCAGGGAAAAAGGGCTCTGCCAGCGCGCTTCTGCAACAAAGACACAATCACATCTAACTCGTTTTTCGCAGCGCAGTGGTGATAGTTCTGATCAAACACGCCACGCTGATATCTGCATTTATACAAACAAACTGTATCGGTGTGAATGGTACAGTGCAAAAAAGTGAGAAGGTGTCACCATATATTTTTTTTTATATTATCATAGACTTATTTTGGTGTCCACTAATGTAGTCAGGTTAATTCAGGCATGCTAAATTATATTCAGGACGTGGTAATTATCATGTCCAAAATGTACCTTTGAATTTAAACTGGCTAAAAAAAAGCTGTTCATGTTGTTCTACACAAAGCTGTTTGCTTTAAATGAAAGAACAGACTGCTTTGGTTTCATCTGAACGATTTTACATGGCTGCTGTAAATAGTCACATGACCAGAGCTGTTTAACTCCACTCAGAAAGATGATGTCTGTGTCAAAGCGCCTTTTATGGAAGCATGTCAAACCTGTCATAATACAGGTACCTTATTTGGAATATATAAAGTTAACCGTTTTAAGCACATTTTTTAGGTGACCTGGCTGTGTGTTTAAAAGAAAGTTAACATTTTGTGAAAGAAGGAAACTTTGTGCTTCGTCATTATAATTTCCCTTAGTATTTTTACTGAAAGTAATTTTTTCTACTCACGCATTGACCTCAAATTCTCATCTTATGGAGCGCTGCATACAATATTTATCATCGTCTTAAAATTCACTCCGTAAATAGCTTTCAGAGTGAGGTAATTAGGTCATGTAGATAATCATGTTTGTGAGATTAATTCATTAAGTCCTACAGCGTAGTTCAAGTCAGAAGTGGAATGACTTATATTTCCTGCGTTTGTGACGGCCTGGGTCCTCCGCATCGCCCGTGTTGTTCAATAATTGAAGTGGGAAACGATTTGAAGGATACCTCAGAGGGTTCGCAAAGAGTAATGGTCACTTTCATTTCGTCATGTGCTCCCGTGTTCCCTCACGTCCCTGCATCTCTCCCTCTTAGATGATGGAGACGACATTGGTGAGACATCGGACAGGGACAACCTGGGGAAAAAGAAACGAGGCCCTAAAAAAAAAAAGGAGACGAAAAAGAAAGATAAGGACAAGGAGGGCAAGATGGCCAAAGCACGCAAGCGGAAAAAAATAGTATGTTGTTGATTCATTATTTTCTGAATATTATAAAAGTGCTTTTTTCCATTAAACCTGTATTTAATAATAATTTGAGAAACGTCGAATTATTAATCGAGCTAAAAAAATGTAATCGCGCTTAGTCGCGTATGTCTATACGTTTCCTAAAAGAGTCCCTTGAATGGAGATAATTATTAAGATAATTTAAATGGTTTGTTTTGAAATGAATGCATTATAGTGACAGCTCTATCTATTCTGAGGCTTTGTTTTATTTCTCTGCCTCTTTGCAGGACAGTGATGTAGAAAGGGACTCTGAGCCGGACTATGCCGTGAACTCTGACAGCGCTGCCAGTGATTATGGAGGAGAAAAGAAAAAGAAGAAGAAACACAAGGACAAAAAAGAGAAGAAAACCAAGAAAAAGAAGAAAGAGGATGAAGACAGCACACACGAAGAGACCACAAAGGTTATTGTTTTCCACTGTGCCTGCGGAGCTGCATGCTATTTTCCATTTACTTCGCTTCTGCTTACTCTCCTCCGTATGGCAAGGTCATTACAAAGTGTAAAGCTGAATTAGTTTACCTAACTTAGAGAGGTAAAATGGTTTTGCTCTTGTTGGTATTCGTGTTTTGTAAAAAAAAAAAAGGTGTTTCGTTTTTGGCAAACTTGGAAATGAAGCAATTTTCCCATGCAGATCAGTTTTAAATAATTACATAAAAATGATATGTTAGTCTTGAATATGGGTTAATGGGCACTAGGTCATTTTATTAAGTGCGTTCATTAGAGAAATAGTTGACTGAAACATTTGCTAAAATTGACTTGAAATTTAGCATTACTTGTCCCCCGATGGATCCCCTGCAGTGAATGCCGTCAGTCCAAACAGCTGATACGTAATATTTAAAAACGCTTTCCAGTGAAGCTGACTGTGCACTGAAAAAACATTTCTTACTCAGTTAACACTTTTCAGTAAATGTATAGTAAATCAACTGATAATTTTTTAGCAAAAAAAAACCCCAAAACATATATATATATATATAAAGAACCAGGGGCCAAGTTCATTAACGAACTAATCACCGTAACACTGACAAAATATGAATACCGGCTACAGCCTAACAACAGCATTCAAAGGAGTTCAAACCCATGATAAATTCCCTCGATGTGACCAAGCATGCATAATTAAATTATTCAAGTACAAGGGCCAGTGGGTGATGCCCCCTGCCTCAATTTTGATCATTTCTAATCATATATACTTAAGATTTAATAGATATTAAACCAAATTTTTATGTATTTTTTCGTTAATGGCAACTTTAGGATTTACATGGAAACCGCATCATGATTACAACTAGTTAGAATAGCAGAATATTAGGGATATAATAATTAATATCTGTCATAATTTTCTCACCCTCACGTTGTTTCAAACCTGAACTATTTCTCTGTTCTGCTGAACATAAAAGACGTTTTTTAAAGCATGTAACCGAATAGTTTCTGGTCCTCATTGACTTGTGTTTTTCATGCTGTAAAAGACAGTGAGGACCAATAATTATTTGGTCACTCACGTTCTTCAAATAGCTTCTTATATGTTATAAGAAAGAAATCATACAGGTTTGGAGCAACTAGACGGAAATGTCTTTTTTCGCTTGGATTGTCCCTTTAACACATTTAAAAATAGCTGTTAGTATTTTCACTGTATCAAAAGATGAATCACTTTTATCTGCTAAACTAGTGTTAGTACTGTATATGCAGGAAATTTCCCTCAATATAATGTGTTTGCAGACAAATACCTCACACATTCCCGAATACATATGCAAACACATCATGAGAGGTTCTTCTCGCGCTTGCACCCAGAAATGATGAAAGACTGACAAGTACAAACTGTGACATGGCGTTTCTAGCTGTCGCATGTCCATGATAATGCACTGCACACATAATTACTGATCTAGTTAACATGTAGCAGAGTCTAGGGACGCAGATGTTTCCAGATATGCATTACTCATCCACATTGTGACAGCCATATGATGAAGCCTTTCTTTCAGCCGGTAGAGATGAAAACGTCGGCCCAGCTGGCTAGAGAGTGGGGACTGGAGGATGTCGATCACACATTCACTGAAGAAGATTACCGCACACTAACCAACTACAAAGCCTTCAGCCAGTTCATGAGGTACCGCACCAGAGCATTTGTACGTTGTAGTTCCGTTGCAGCAGCATGTCTGTAAACGTATGATTCTCTGCAGACCCATGATTGCTAAGAAGAACCCTAAAATCCCCATGTCCAAGATGATGACCATTCTGGGGGCCAAATGGAGGGAGTTCAGCTCCAATAATCCATTTAAAGGGTCGGCAGCGGCCGTCGCTGCTGCAGCAGCCGCCGCCGCCGCCGCCGTTGCTGAGCAGGTCTCCGCAGCAACAGCCTCCCCTGAACCTCCACCTCAGCCACCACCGCTCCGCAAGGCCAAGACCAAAGAAGGCAAAGGTGAGAGGTTACAGAGCATGGGCAGCTGTATGGATTTCATGCAGGACTTGTTCGTTCAGTCCCACTTTAAAATAGGTAACACTTGTTAACTGCTAACTACAACATTAAGTTAATTGCTAACTACTACAAAAAGGCTAATATTCTAGTAATATGCATGCAATATTAGTGACTAATAGTGTAATAGGTGTAACCGTAAAATAAAGTGTTACCTTTAATTCACTTTGTGAATTAACAAAAAAAAATGTTTTTGTGGGACTGATGGCAGATAGTACATTAAGACAGTAGTTTTTTATTGCAGGTTTATTAAAATGTTATTTTAAATATGCAAATGATTAATTAGCATTTTAAAAAACGCACACATTTGCATACAGTTAGAAACTTAAATCTTAACATAATTAAATCTAATAAAGCCACGTTTAGAATTCTTGTTTTCTTCCGAACACCTTTGTGAATTAAACTGTAAAAAACTGTACTTAAAATTGGGTGTAAATATATTACAACACAAAATTCATTGGGTAAGAAACCACAAAAACAATTTGTGTTTATTTTTTGTGGAAGGGCCAGTGAATATTTTGTAAGAGCAAGTAAAAAGAAAAATCCTTATTGTAGAACACTGCTTAGTTTAGAGACACTGAATCTTAGAGCTGCTTCGAACAAATCGATTGAGAATCGCTGGAAAATGAGGTGATATTAAACATGTATTTTGAAAAAATAAAGGCTTTTTTGTACCTTGCGTGCGTGTAAACCTATTGTAGGAGATTTCCAAAACAATAGTCTTAATTGGGGAACTTTAAGACTGCCATTGCCCTCATTTAAAGTTGATATTTTTGTTTAGTTTTATCTCAAAATGTGCATGATGTCTAAATTCACCTGATTGAAGTTTTTTGTGTTTTTTATGCACATAGACAAAACACTGTTTAATTTTAGTATTGCCTGTTTATTGTTTTCCCTCAGGTCCTGGCTATAAGAAACGCAGTAAGAGTCCTCGTGTCTCGGATAAGAAGAAGCCAAAGCCCAAGAAAATGGCTCCTCTGCGTATTAAACTGGGAGCTCTTGGTAACAAGAGGAAGAAGAGCAGTTCGGTGAGAGTGTGTGTGTAATACGTGTGCACATAAATGCGTGTTGAGTGCAATGGTTGTGTTTGATCTTGTGTGTGGTTGTAATGCAGAGTGAGGAAGTGGATGAGGACGATTCTGAGCAGGAGAACTCCAGCGTTCACAGTTCTTCAGTCCGCTCTGACAGCTCGGGACGGATCAAGAAGAACAAAAGGGGTCGCCCAGCAAAGAAAAAGAAAAAGAGTAAGATGTTTACTTTTCCTTATTGTTTTGGATGGGTCTTCTAACCATCTGATGTATGAATTAAATAAACTCCCTTTGACGTGAAAAAATAGTGTAATCTTTCCAGATCTTTTCCCATGAAAATTGTCTTCATAAGTATTCAAAATTGTTCATTGCGATTAAAGTTTCTACTGAAGTTATGAGTAAGTACAAAAGATAAATGCCAAGGTGTTTTTTTCTTTGAAGTATGTTGAAGTATGTGAAGGTGTCTTTAATGGTAAAAACCGCCTTTAAATATATTGGATATATTGGATCAGAGGGTTTAAAATAAATTTTGTTAAATGTGTCCCTCTCTGTTTCTCTCAGTGCTGGGTGATGAGGACGGTGATGGCTATGAGACTGACCATCAGGACTACTGCGAGGTGTGTCAGCAGGGAGGAGAGATCATTCTGTGTGATACCTGTCCTCGAGCATACCACCTGGTGTGCCTTGAGCCTGAGCTTGAGAAAGCCCCAGAGGGCAAGTGGAGCTGCCCTCACTGCGTGAGTCACATATACCCAAACCTACGGAGCTACAGGCTGAATTTATACTGATACCAGACACAAAAAAGTCTGATCACATTTTTTTTGTGGGAAGGTGATCAAAAACATCCAAAATTGTTGTCTTTGATATAATTGAATTCTTCATATTTCTTCATAGGTTCTTCGTTGTAATGAAAGTGCATGTTTTTTTCCAGGAGAAAGAAGGGATCCAGTGGGAAGCCAAGGAAGAAGACTTTGAAGACTTTGAAGAAGAGTGTGATGATGTCCGGGATGTGGAGGTAGGGCTGGGAGGAGAGGAAGAAGAGGATGATCACATGGAGTTCTGTCGTGTGTGTAAAGATGGAGGAGAGCTGCTGTGCTGTGACTCCTGCCCGTCATCTTATCACATTCACTGCCTGAACCCCCCTCTGCCCGAGATCCCCAACGGAGAGTGGCTCTGTCCACGCTGCACTGTGAGTCTCTTTATCTCACAGGGCTTAATATTTATTTTGTTTTGTTGTATTGAAAGTCTCTTAGAGGGGTCATCGGATGCCCATAAGTTGTGATTCATTTGGGGTCTTAATGAGAAGTCTATAACATTCTTTCTTTAACATTCTAGTCCATGTTGCTTTAAATGCTAATGTACTCTCCTCTCTTCTGTGGAATGACGAACAGACCATAAACTTCAGCCTCAAAACTGGCTAACTAGCACATTATTAGGAAAGGAGATTTGTAAAGGTCCATAAAAAACCCCTTATACTCACTTCTTCTGTAGATGAAGCTGGATCACAAATGCAAACATAGATGCATTTAGGCAGATCGCAGATTTGCGCATTTCCCTTCTAGACAAAATAATGTTAATCCTCTGCGTCTCCAAAGGACTGCTATATTTATTATTACATTCAGCAATAATTTAATCGCTTACTTGGAGACATCTTGTCTTCCCCTGCGCCGGAGTCGACACAATGTAGACTGATGACAGCTCACTCAGAGCAAGTCTAAGGTAAGATGCCTTGTCAAATTAACTATTGTGGGAGCAGCCTGTGCAGAACTACGTCATTCTGACAGAAATCTCAAAACAGCCTGGTTTGAGAAAGAACATTTTAAAATAGAGATTAAAAAACAAAGGGTGTTTTTTTTTATTATATTATTACAGGATGAGTGTGTACACACACTGCCAACACACTTTTATATTTCAACCCTTTAAAGTGAATTTTGCATCCGATGACCCCTTTAAAAACAGTGCATTCATCACTGATATTTTTGGTCTTATATGCGGCTTATTGTTTTTCCATGTGCCAGACCCAAACATTTGAAACTAAAAATGAAAACTATGCTAGTAGAAACATAAACAATATCAATATTTATTGTGAAATCAATGACTTACCAACCCATAGTTGTGGAGTCACCACAACGAACAGTTTTGGCCCTAATAAAGTTTTTCCAAAAGTTAGTGTACTTGGTTACCATGGAGACAACACTGTCAGTTGAAGAGCATGCTTGAGATGAAATATGAGGCATGTGATGTGTGAAGAAAAGAAAAAATTCAAGGTAAATATCACTTGTGAACAGAATGTTATTACATTTTCAGTTAAGCTGTAATTTTGTTAAATTATGCAAAAATGTGTGCAAATATTCTTTGACTGTGGGTGTATATACATATATATATACATATATTCGTAATATACGAAATAACATAAAATAATATGTAAAGCATAAATAGAAGGGTTGATTTGAAGTGAGCTCGGCTGAGGTAAGTGAGTTAAGTTTGCTTGTCCTGATTTTGGTTTGTTGCAAAATTATTGCGGTTGCCTTTGGCTTGACAAATGGTTTTGAGTGGAATAAGTAATTTATTAGGTTACTTAAGCAAAATGAACTTGAGAATTTTAATTTGTAAGTAATGTATTACAAATTCGTCCGTGTAGTGGGAATATTTCATATGATCTTCTGTTGTTTGTTTTCAGTGTCCAGCAATCAAAGGGCGAGTGCAAAAAATTCTGCACTGGCGATGGGGTGATCCTCCACCCCCTGTTCCTGTTCCTCCACCCCCAGACGCACCACCCGATGCACCGCCCCCTCCGCCTATGAAGGGTCGTCCGGAGAGAGAGTTCTTTGTGAAGCTCGCAGGACAGTCCTACTGGCACTGCACCTGGATCACAGAGCTACAGGTGCGGGTGTTAGACAGCATGAGACGGACATAAGTGCTAAAAGACGTACAGATTTAACCTTAACAAAATCTGTCTTTCCTCAGCTCGAGATCTTCCATTCTGTGATGTTCCGGAACTATCAGAGGAAAACGGACATGGACGAGCCGCCCAGTCTGGACTATGGCTCTGGGGGAGAAGAGGATTCTGGGAAGAGTGAGAAGCGGAGGGCCAAAGACCCTCAATACGCCATTCTAGAGGAGAAGTACTACAGATATGGCATCAAGCCCGAGTGGATGATGGTGCACAGGATAATCAATCACAGGTGTGCCTTTTTTGTGTTAATCTACTACGTACCGTATATACTAATAATTTGAATATTAATTTATATGTTCGTATGTGTGTGCACAGCGTGGATAAGAAAGGTAACTACCACTACCTGGTTAAATGGAGAGATCTGACCTATGACCAGTGCACCTGGGAGAGAGATGAGCTTGACATCCCTGAGTTCAGTGCACACAAAACGGCGTACTGGAGACACAGGTGCAGTTATGCATAAATGTTTCAGAAAAGTACCACAAGAGTTTCTCACAGAATCTTTGTTTTTTAGTTTTGTATTTGTTTTTTTCTCACAGGGAAGAAGTGATGAAGGAGGACCCAGAGAAGCCGAGGAAAATGAGGAGGAGAGAGGAGAACGATGACGCTCCAAGTACCCCTGTTAATGATGTTGGTGTCACCCTTTTATTTTATTTCAGTGGTTCAGAAATAGTATTTTTAAGGCCAAGTAACATTTTTATTAAAAACAAGTACAGTCTAGTCAGAACGGTGTTCCCCTAATCTTTTTAGCTGTTGGTCATCTATTTAAACGTAATGTATAATATTTTTTTCTCCTGTAGTCAAGATACATCCTGCTGTTATGCTACTGCTTCTCAGCCAGGGAATGAGGATGTGATGAAGCGTTTTAACTATTATTATTGAGGTTTTATTATTAGTATAACATTTTAGTAAATAAAATAAAAATTAATAATAGTTTATGAAGTTTAGTTTAATTTAAATGTTAATTTAAATGTTTCCTCCGTGGTCTTAAAACATAAATACATAAATAAACATGAATAAAGAACATAGTTTTCAATGATTAACTAATTTAAAAACATTTAAACAAGCAAAAAGGTTCCTAGTACTTTAGCAGGAAAAAAAGAAAGACCCAAAAAAGACAAATACAAAACAATGATCATATTAAGAAGGATTTACGCTGTCACAATGTAGCACGTTCTCTAGTACAGTTCAAACCTGCCTTCCTGAAAAATGCATCTAGTTGCTTACATAACTTTCTTTTCAATATTAATTGTATAATAAAGTGTGGCATGCGATGCTGTGCCTGCGTAACAGGCAATGCTCAGCATCTCAGATATCCATGCCCCTTATTCCATAAAAAATGTAGGCTGTTCACTACAGCCTTCGACACAATGCTATATTAAAACCCTAAATATACTGAGTAAAACAAATATAAAACTCCAAACAGAATACAGTGTTAATATTGTTATCATTTTTATGATAATCTCATGTCTACATATTAAGAGTTGGAGCTAAACTGTACATTGGCCTTCCAGCAGCGGGAGTGAGCACCCGTTTTAAAACCTTTAGTTTTATGTAGCATTCATCAGTTTGAGCCACTTTCTCTGCTGTTGATTCATTTGTATTTTTATCTGATTATATTTGTTTTCTCATATTATCTGCCGGTCAATAGCCCACAAAATTGGGTCCTTGTACCCTTTTGTACCTTCCTGAGATTTATTTTAAATACCTCTGAGGTTACATTTTTCATATCTGCTTTCCAGCACAATGTCCTCAGTTCATTCAAGCTTTTAGGGCATGTATGACCACCCTGTTTGTTTCTAAAAAGTTCCATTCCCAACTCTCTTTTCTCAGCCTACAATCAAGTATGAAGAACAGCCGGACTTTGTGACAGAGACGGGAGGGACGCTGCATCTCTATCAGCTGGAGGGGCTGAACTGGCTGCGTTTCTCCTGGGCACAGGGAACAGATACCATTCTAGCCGATGAAATGGGCTTGGGCAAGACCATCCAGACTATTGTTTTCCTCTACTCGCTTTTTAAAGAGGTCTGTGATGGTCAGGTTACGAAAGTATTTTTTTAAATGACATGTTAACTTTTAAACATCATGTTAAATTTCTCTCTGCCGTCCTGTTCCTCTCTGTGCATCCTTCCATGTCTCTCTGTCCATTTTTCTCTTCAGGGACACACTAAAGGGCCGTTCCTGGTGAGCGCTCCATTGTCCACTATCATTAACTGGGAGAGGGAGTTTGAGATGTGGGCTCCTGACTTCTACGTTGTCACTTACACCGGCGACAAGGACAGCCGAGCCATCATCCGTGAGAACGAATTCACCTTTGACGACACGGCGGTGAAGGGAGGAAAGAAAGCCTTCAAATTACGGGTGAGGAGGAGAGGGGATGAGTGCTGAAAGGGGAAGGAATGACTGCTGATTGGAGAGGTGAAATGCAAAGATGGACAATGTGAGAAGGAAAATGAAGAGAAGTGTGGCGGAAAGAGAGGAGTCATTGTGTGAGAGAAGTGGGATAGGATGTCATTTGGGTGCTATAGGAAGAAGTGATTTTACACTAACCAATATTTTAATTTTCTACCCGTCGTCCTTCTAGAGAGAAGCGCCCATTAAGTTCCACGTGTTGTTGACGTCCTATGAGCTTGTGACCATAGACCAGAATGTTCTCAAGTCCATTGAATGGGCCTGTCTTGTAGTGGATGAAGCCCACCGCCTCAAAAACAACCAGTCCAAGGTACGCCGACTTAGTTAGGTTTTCATGTTTTGACTGGCTTGAAAGAGACTGTGTGTGTGTGTATGTTTCGGTGATTCATCCTAATTTAATGCAGTACAGGAAGTAACTTCTTGGAGGTCTTTGCAACATGGTAGATTGAGGATGACATAAAGAAATCAGCAATATACTATCATAATAAAGACATTACATGTTTTCATTCAACGAGTCATTATCTAAGAAAGAGTTTGGGGTTATTAGAAAACAAAAATCTCTTATTCACACATTAACTAATTTGATCAAACGCAGAAATACAAAAATAATTATTTGAATGTTGAACAGTTTTTTATTTTAATAGGTTTTATATTATATTTTGATGAAAAAGCTGAATTTCCAACACCCTTACTCCAGCCTTAAGTGACACGTGATCTTTTAAAATCATTTCTTGCTCAAGTAATATTTTTATTAATATCAATACTGAAAAGACGTTGTGTCCTTGCTTAAAACCGATATGCTTAATTTTTTTTTCTGACCCCAGTTGTGTAAATATTTTTGTAGAACTTGTGATAAAAGAGTCCTTGTTTAAAACCAATATTAATTTTTAAAAAATCTTACTGACCCCAAACTTTTGAACTGGTAAGATGATCTATATTAAAAAAAATCTACACATTCAGAAATTACATTTCAAAATTCACAACAAATTTTTCTCCTGATTGTTTTGCAAAAAGAGATCAAATAGTTTATGATTGGTGAGTACTGCTCGTCGTGGTTTCGTAAATCCGTAGTAAGCACATATATATTTCCAGTGAAGTGAAATACAGATTTTGGGTGTGTTGGGTGTGTTTTATTACATTTATTAAAGACAGTTGTTGTGATGTGTTAGTTCTTCAGAAGACTCAACGACTACAAGATAGACCATAAGCTGCTGCTAACAGGAACTCCACTCCAAAACAATCTGGAAGAACTTTTCCATCTTCTGAACTTCCTGACACCCAACCGCTTCAAGTACGACCATATACATAAAAGCGCATTTATATGCTTAAACACATCTATAAAAGTGTCCCAAAAAGTATTTAGAAATATTTTGTTATATAACGCAATATATAGACTTTTTTTTTGTCTATCTGAAGTGTCTAGATACGTTTAGAGGCCACTCAAAAAGTTACACATCCCCACAGGCACGTTTTAACACTCAAAATAATTGCACTTCACTTTATTTCTCTCCCTAAGTAATCTAGAGGGTTTTCTAGAGGAGTTTGCAGACATCTCTAAAGAGGACCAGATTAAGAAACTGCATGATCTGCTCGGCCCACACATGCTCCGGAGACTCAAAGCCGACGTGTTTAAGAACATGCCGGCCAAAACTGAGCTGATTGTCCGAGTGGAGCTCAGCCCCATGCAGAAGTAAGCTCTCAAAATTGATTTCACTAAAACAAAATATGTGTTGATATATATATATATATATATCAAGATATTCAGCAGAAGTAATACAAATATTGTATTTGTTTATATACATTTCTTACTCTTGCTTTTTTGTGTACACACTGTGTATAAACAGAAAATACTACAAGTTCATTCTGACGCGTAATTTCGAGGCGCTGAATTCTAAGGGAGGAGGAAACCAGGTGTCTCTGCTCAACATTATGATGGACCTAAAAAAGTGCTGCAACCACCCCTACCTCTTCCCCGTTGCTTCTGCCGTAAGAACACATTTTATTTCTGACAGCAGCAGAAAAAACCTGCTGAAAGACCTTAAGTAGTGTGAAATACTGCCACCTGCTGTCAGGAGATTTGATTCGAATGCTGTCAAAATGTTAAATGTAGTAGTTAATATGTTTAGTGTTTGACAAGTTTGTTTTTTTTTTACTGTGCACATGGGTATCATTGGCTGTCTTGTTGTGTTACAGGAAGCTCCCAAAACACCAAGTGGAGCATATGAAGGTGCAGGTCTCACTAAGGCTTCTGGGAAACTAATGCTGCTGCAGAAAATGCTCAGAAAACTGAAAGAGCAAGGCCACAGAGTGCTGGTGTTCTCTCAGGTACAAACACATATGTAAATACTTTCATTTAGCTTGAATGAAAATGCAAACGCTGGTTAATACACACAGCCGTAGATCACTGACAAACTACTTCAGATCAAATCTATGGCTGTTAACTGGCGCTTGATTTGAAATCGGGTGATGGAGATTTAGCGTTAATCAAAGAACCGGCGTTATATATGTATGTATCGCCGAGCCCTAATAAGAAGCTGCGCTGCACACTGGCTCCCAAATTGTGGTTGTTTAGTGCCCCCAGGTGGTGCAGAGCTCATCTCTGAAAATGTGAAAATATTACTAAATATGGTAACACTTTATTTTAAGGTGTCCTTGTTACAAATGTAGCATGTATTTACTATTATAATAACAATCAATTGCACATGGGTACATGCAAGTAATCCTAAAGCCCTGTTCACATCAAGAACAATAACTTTAATGATAACTATAAAGATAACAACATTAGCTTCCACAGCAGCAGACGATATTGTCTGTTTATTCTAAGCTCATGTTAAACTGCTGCTTTAAATTTTCCAACTCGTTATAGCAGGATTGGTTTTAATTGTTTTTACCGTTCATCAGCTGATGTTCAAATGTTCTGAAAGTGAATGCAGTGATATTGTTCTCTGTGCCATTATTGTTATTTAATATTGAGATTGTTTTTTAGAACTATATCTGTATTTTTATCTTTATAGTTATTTAAGCCGACCCCTAATCATACCCCTAACCATATAGTACATGTAGTTATTTAATATTGCTCAGTATGTAAATGTATAATTGCATTGTTACAAGGACACCTTAAAATAAAGTGTAACTCAACATATGTAGCCTAGGGTTTTAAATAATTTACCATATTTTAAACTTCAAAAGCTTTGTGTTTCTAATCATTATATTCTAGTTTGGAGCTCACGGCAAGATAGGTGTTACTTAGATGGTCTAATTTGATCAGATCACGTCTTACTATATCTTATTTTAACTTGCTTTGTTTTCCCCGCAGATGACCAAGATGCTGGATTTGCTGGAGGATTTCCTGGATTATGAGGGTTATAAATATGAGCGAATTGATGGAGGCATCACTGGAGCTCTCCGACAGGAAGCCATCGATAGATTCAACGGTAAGAGCAGAGCACCAGGTATACATATTTTGCACATAAATTATCCAATTAATATTACCGGAGTGTGTTTTGGATACAACTAAAGTAGCACTCTTGTGGTGCTTCTGTAACGTTTTAGATTAGGTTGTAATTAGATGATTTAAAGGAAGATGGTCTAAGATGTTTGAGAATCACTCAGCTAGAGATTTGGTTTTTATAACTTTTCAGATGTCATCTTCGCTTTCTCTCTTCCCAGTCCAAATGTTCACAATAAATGTGAATTTAGAGAGACTATTTTTCATTATTTGTAAGACTCAATCCATACTTGGAGCTGTTGAGTCAGTTGTTTTCAGATGGAAAGTTTATGCCAGATGCCGAATGTCTTATCTTAAAATGGCAGTTCATTTATTTTATTGTCGGGTAAGAAAAACTTACAATTTACAAGAGCAAAATGACTTGAGAACAGACACAGTTGGGATGTCATATCTCTGTTTAAAGCAGTTATAAATGCTGGAATCATTGTTGAGTTTGAATGTTACACAGTTTTGAAAGATATATAAACATTTGAACAACAGTTGTGCTATAATTATATCTTATGCATTGTGCTTTGGTGGGAGAGTTTATTTATCTTTTTTGTGTGAGGTGGATTTATTGTTTAAATAGTTTTTTAGGTTTTTTTTAGATTGTCGTGTTATTTGTTACTTGATGACTTTTTGGGTGGCCGAAGTGTATGACACAATCTTATATCACACAGTGAGCAAATTCATATAACTTTAAGGAATTTTTATAAATCCAAACAACAATAGTCGAACCTATTCTGCCGCCAAGTTTTTCCTTGCTTATTCATCATGTGTGTATGTATAGTGTCATCTTGCTCACCGATAGCCACTTAGATATATGTACATAATGGTTTTACAAATAATGTTTAACTATATTATCGGATAAGCGAAATCTCTATTGTTGAACGCCCCATTGTTACCGCATAGTATTTTCATTAAAAATCTAAATGAGATTTCTTCTTCTGTCGGTCACACAGCTCCCGGGGCGTGTCAGTTTTGTTTTCTTCTCTCTACACGAGCGGGCGGTCTGGGAATCAACTTGGCCACCTCGGACACTGTCATCATCTTTGACTCTGACTGGAATCCTCACAACGACATTCAGGTGAATATAAAAAAAGAGGAGTGTCTCATACAGTCCAAGCCAACGCTCACAGACATTTTCTCTACTTGTGTGACCCCTGACAGGTTTGCTCTGGCGTTTTCTTTGTCGTGTGCCACCTAGTGGACAGTTTGAGGAGTACAAACTCCTGAAACTTAAATAAACACTCCACTTTTTTTGAAAATAGGCTCATTTTCTCCAGCAGATCTGACTGAATGAATTAAAAAACGGTAAAAATCAACTTGTTACCTCTGGGGGAGTTGAGGAATGAGTCTTATTTCCAAAAAAGTGGAGTGTTCCTTTAATACAGTGTCTGTGAGGTTTCAAAGCAAAACATATTTTGAATCGTATGTCTTTCTCTCAGGCGTTCAGCCGAGCTCACCGTATTGGTCAGGCCAATAAGGTGATGATATATCGGTTTGTGACTCGTGCCTCCGTGGAGGAACGAATCACTCAGGTGGCCAAAAGGAAGATGATGCTCACGCACCTGGTGGTGCGGCCCGGTCTGGGCTCAAAAGCTGGATCCATGTCTAAACAGGAGCTGGACGACATCCTCAAGTTTGGCACGGAGGAGCTTTTCAAGGATGAGATTGAGGGTGGGATTGATAAATTGATTGATGTAGAATAGTCAATGAACCAGAAAATTGTTTGTTAATTTAGTCAACTAATGAACATGTTTGTTATGTTATGGAAAAAAACTCTGTAACTTTCTGCTGTACTGAAGGTTCACCTGTTTGTTTCTTATTTTCAGCAGGGGACAATAAGGATGATGACAGCAGCGTAATTCACTACGACAACGCCGCCATCGAGCGTTTGCTAGACCGCAGCCAGGACGCCACGGACGACTCTGACATGCAGAACATGAACGAGTATCTAAGCTCCTTCAAGGTGGCCCAGTACACTGTCAGAGAAGATGACAAGGTGGGAGATATTATCCAAGAGTGGGGCTTTTGAGGAATCTACATAACATTTAATCGCCTCACCAATATTTCCTGAAATAATCCTGAAAAAAGAGCCTCAAAGCATGTTTTGATTTAACGACTATCTTAAGTATATACCACTCATGTCTCTAACTTTTCCTGCCTTTTTTTACATTTAAAGACTTAATAGAGGCCTCAGATATAATTCTTTTTTCTATTACTTTTTTTGAGATCTACCTCCAAAAATAATTGGCAAGGATGCTTTAAAATCAAAAGTGACAGTAGACACGTTTATAATGTTGCAAAATATTATAATTTAAATAAATGCTGTTATTTTGAACTTCAGACAAAATTTGACAGCACTTCAAAGATAAGAAAACTGAAGACTGGAGTAATGGCTGTGGAAAATTCAGTTCTGCCATCACTTGAATACATTACAGTATATTTAGAAAAATTCAAATACAAAACAGTTGTTTTAAATTGTAAAAATATTTCACACAACTGCTAGTTTTACCTGTATTTTTGATCAAATAAATTCAGACTTGGTTAGCATAAGAGACATAAACTATTTGTATTTATATTTACATCTTTTCTGAAACTCTGTAGGATACTGGAGATTACTGGGCTCTTTTTTCAGGAGAGAAATGGTTTCCATTTCCTCTCCATAAAACAGTATCCTCTTTGAGGAACAAATGAGATATTAAGGAGATGTCATTTGTTGTTGTATCCAGATAGAGGAGATAGAGAGAGAGATCATTAAGCAGGAAGAGAATGTGGATCCGGATTACTGGGAGAAACTCTTGAGGCATCACTATGAACAGCAGCAGGAAGATCTGGCCCGCAATCTCGGCAAAGGAAAGAGAGTCCGCAAACAGGTCAACTACAATGACGCGGCTCAGGAGGACCAAGGTACAGTACTTTCTACAGACGTTTTCTTTTTGGCATAGCGATTTGAGTGAAAAGTTAAACTGAATTGTACTGAATTTATTTTTTTGTGTAAGTAACAGCAGCCGTTGAACTCCATGAACTTCTTAAAGGGTATTTTTTCATGTTCTTCAGCATAATTTGAGAACAATCCAAAGAGCATAAGCAGAAGAACATCTGACTGTCTGTACAAAAGCTGATCTATGTAACAATTTCCATCATTTGATTAATGACTTAAAAAGAGTCAGTCATCTGAAATATTTCTCCATCTCATGTCATAATGTTTCTTTGTTTCAAGTTAGTCAAATTGAATTTTGAATCCTGGATTTTCAGTGTGGTCTCAGACTTTTGGAGCCCAATGAATTTTAATTAGCCCATTTTTCTTTCCTTTTATTACAATAAACCATGTTTGTGCTTGTCGTATAAATGCAGCGTATTATCTCGTATAAATCACCGAAATTACATCTTGTAGCAGCTTCATTTTTGGCATGCGGTTTACTACGTTACTCTTGATTGAGTGGGACAGAAAGGCTGTATCCCACACACTGCTGTTTTGGTCAGGTTAGACCAGCCACATGCAGTTGACTCAGAAATGGCTACATCCGCAACACCCAGGGGATGCCGAAGTGTGGCAGCTTTGCATTTATGTGTCAAAAGAGAGAAAAACAAAATGGTCAAGAAAAAGACAAATAACAGAAATAAAAAAGGAGGTTTTCTCCAGAAAGAAACAATATAGAATTTTTGGTTTTCTGATGGCGCTTGCAACTGCATAATTACAGTAATAACTGAGATAAACTCTAGGTACACATACTTTTCTTTGTGTATCCAAACAGTCTGACTTGCATGAACATAATGCTGCAGCATTTGCTCTGCAGAATATATTACATATACGCATAGAAAACAACAATCTGCTGGTCTTTTTAAACGTTTGACAGCAGCCGTGCTTCAGTAATTGACATTTGTGGGTTTTCGTTTTGGTTTAAACAGCCATGTGTTTTCCTGTAGGACTAAATCATTCTCTCTGACAGCTGAATTCGAACAGAATGCCTAAGCAGGGTTAGATAAGTGGAGATACAGAACATTTTGTCACAAAAGAGCCAAATTTGAAACGATCACATCTGTCTTTTTTCCACTGTTGAATAGGGTTTGCCAAACAGATATATAAGATTTTGGTTGGGCTTCGTTTGACGGTTCTGGTGAATGGAAATTGTTTGACCGCTGCTAAACATATTCTGTACTGTGGTTTGTTTATTACCGACGGTGCTCTTTTCTATATGCTGTTACAGAGTGGCATGCTGACATTTCAGATAATCAATCAGAATACTCTGTGGGCTCAGAGGAGGAAGATGAGGACTTTGATGAGAGGCCTGAGGGTGAGGAGCAAACAGACACACTTCCAATTAATATTCACATGTTGTTCTTGATATAAACAAAAATAACCTTAATACAATGTAATAACTAATAATAAAATATCATCATCTTATTATTATTATTATTATTTTAATAAATCAGCCAAACTTATTGTAAAGAATTTTACAATTAGGTTGAAATAATGCTCAACTGAACTAAAAAATAAACAGTAATTTTACAGTGTTAATTAGTGTATTTTTTTATATGATATATTTTTATATTATTGTTATATATTATAAAACAATACTAATAAATTAATATAATATAATATATATCATATGGACTATATATATATATATATATATATATATATATATATATATATATATATATGGGTTTATAAATTTTTATATATCTTTTATATTATTTTCTATATTTATAAATATACTATTGTTTACGTCCTGAAATCTTAAATTATATATTATAATTAGGTAACACTTTTTTAATGTCTCCTAACTAGTTGCTTATTAGCATGCACATTACTAAAAGTCGTAATTAAGAACATATTAATGCCTTATTCCACATAACCTTACTCTACATCCTTGATCCTACCCAATGCCTAAACTTAACAACTGCCAAACTATTAATAAGGAGCAAATTTGAATTTTATTGATGAAAAAGTCATAGATAATAGTGAATAAGTGTTCCCTTTTCTAAAGTATTACCAAAAATGACAACTATTTGTGTTATGCACACTGCGACATAAATCATGCAGCTTATTTAGGAGAGATTCTGTTACTGTACTGTATGTTGCTCATGCAAGCTTTGCTCACAAATGTACAAATATCCTTTAGCCCCTTTAAATAAGACATTTAATTGCTCCTTTTGTCACCTTTTTGGGACATCTTGTGGTTTTGTCAGGTTTTGCTATTCTTCTTGAGGCACATTCACAGTTTATGTATTGCAGCTGTTCAGGATAATGTATCCTTCCTGTGCTGTAACCCTGTTTCCTGATGCTGGCTCAGTGAGATGGACATGTTGAACTGATCTCTTGGCTGACTCTCTTCTCCCCTCGTCCAGGTCGCAGACAGTCACGCAGGCAGCTCCGAAACGAGAAGGATAAACCACTGCCACCCCTATTGGCCAGAGTGGGCGGCAACATTGAGGTATCGTGCAGCTACTCTTTACTCTTTCGTTTGTGTTGGCGCAACTATTGTAAATGGCCATTAAAAGATGCATGCTTAGCGTAAAATCAACACAAGCCTATTGGTCACAGCTTAATGTGATTTATAGTGTATTTTCCAAGTGTTTGCTTATCTGGAGGTCGCCTGCGTGTCCAGTATATACAGCGTCTCTGGATGCATGCCTCTTATAATTAAATTGACTGACATAGAGCTGGAGATAACAGGGCTGCATTTTTCCAGTTTTGAGAACTGCCCAGTACCGTTTTATAATGTCAATAAAAGCATGTCTGTTTTTCGTATAAGGCCTGATTAGATTAAAATCAATTTACATAAAAATGCAATCTGTCGTCTTCTGCTTAATCGTGTGTCTGTGTGTTGGTCAGGTACTGGGCTTCAATACGCGCCAGAGAAAAGCCTTCCTGAATGCCATAATGAGATGGGGGATGCCAGCTCAGGACGCCTTTTCTTCTCAGTGGCTCGTGCGAGACCTCCGCGGCAAGAGTGAAAAAGAGTTCAAGTATGACTTTCTTTACCAGTAAATGTGTTTGGAAAATGTCATTTGATACAGCAGTGTGTAAACTTCAGACTTGGGCACCACTAAGGAAACTTTTCTCTTTTCCATTTGCTTTGTTTCTCTGGCAGGGCGTACGTGTCGCTCTTCATGAGGCACCTCTGTGAACCGGTGGCTGACGGTTCAGAGACGTTCGCCGACGGTGTCCCGCGCGAGGGGCTCTGCAGGCAGCCGGTTCTCACGCGGATAGGGGTCATGTCTCTGGTAAAAAAGAAGGTCAGTGTGGGTCTGCCACATTTCAGAGTGATAATAGTGGTTTGGAGACGGTTTAATCAAATGCTACCTCTCAAAAGTTGACAAAAATATGTTTCAAATAAATGCCGTTCGATTCTATTCATCGACAAATACTGAAAAGAAATGTGTCTTGGTTTTCACAGAAAGGTAAAGCAGCATTAACTGTGTTCAGCATTGTTTCACTTGAGTGCAATGGCTGCTGGAAAAAAAATTCTGGGAATAAATTGCATTTTGAAATACATCAAAATGAAAAGACGGTTTTAAATTCCAATAATATTTTACAGTTTTACTGTTTTACATGCATAAATAGCTGCAGCCATAGTGAGCTTAAGGGACTTCTGTCAAATAAATTTGACTGACCCAAATTTTTGACAGGTAGTAGGCTATAGGGCAGTTTCCCGAATATGGATTAGATTAAGCCAGGACTAGGCCTTTGTAAAATGAGGACTTTTAAGTTGTTTTTACAAGCATGCCTTGCAAAAAAGCATTACTTGTGAGCATTTGAAGATCAAACAATGGCACTAATGTATTTTTAGTGCAAGCTTTTTTCAGTTTCAGATCTGAATTTTTTTTTATACATATTTTACCAACCCCAATGCTATACCCTATATTGTATATCGCTGTTAAAATCTTCTGTTTTAGGCACAGACTATTGCATCACATTTTATGCCGTTGTGTCTTGTCCCGTTTTAAGTGTTAAAATAGTTAAACTGTAAAGTATGTGTTGAAAACCAAGCATTCTTTGTTATGCTAAACCTATCTGTTATAGATAGATAGACAGACAGACAGCCAGACAGATATTGACTGATTGATTTATTGACACAAGCAAATTATTAAAGAGGCAGGTGTGTTTTATATTGTGTGCAGGTCCAAGAGTTTGAGCACATTAATGGGAAATGGAGCATGCCTGAACTGAAGCCAGAGATTACCTTGGACTCCAAGAAATCTTCAAGAGCTTCTTCACCTGCCATTAAGACAGATACTCCCACACCTGAAATGAGCTGCAACAACACACCTTGCACCTCCAAACCAGGTACAAACCCAGCCAAATCCCTCATATGCAGTTCAAAGATAGAATCTCTCACACACAGAGACCTTATCCGCTGTAACATGTTCCTACAGCCACTCCCTCTCCACCCGACAAGATAGAAAAGAGCTCGAAAGAGGCAGAGAAAGACGAGTGTGAATCCCTGACAGAACCAGAAAGAGAGAGAGAGAAGGAAAAAGCAAAAGAAGGGAAGGAGGGGGAGAGTGTGGAAAGCACAGAACATGGAGAGGTAAGTGTGTGAATGGGTTGTGAGGAACAAATGCAAAACCTGAAATCACCTGAAAGGCATATTAAGTTATGCATTAATTGAAATAAATGAAAGGTTTGTGCAGTGGTTGGGTTTAGGGGTTATAAAATAACATGCCTGATATAACAACAGAAGTAAGAACAATAGAAAAACATATCCAGTGTGTGTGGCAGGGTGTGGCAGGAATTATTTTAATATGCAGGTTTAGCGAAACCCCATGTGAACCTGTCTGTAGAAATCTGTCATTTCAGAAAGTGCGGAGCAGCATGTGTTTGCGTGTTTAGTGTAGATACAATTTCTGACATTAGTCAGAATCGTGCCTTCAGGTTTTTCTGACAAGCTTTTAATAAAATGATACCTATAATTTAGAGCGTGGCATAGACTACTATTCAGAGGTTTGAGGTTGGTAAAATATGTATTTATGCATTTGTAATCTCTTTTGCCCCTGAGGCTGTGTTTATTTGATCAGAAATACAATAATTTCATGAAATATTACTAACATTGCAAATATATATATATATATATATATATATATATATATATATATATATATATATATATATATATATATATATATATATATGTATTTTAAAATGTAATTTATTCCTGTTGTGGCAATGCTGAATTTTCAACAGTCATTGCTCTTGAGTAAGTTACCTAGTTAAGTTGGGAATTGATTTGAAATTGAAAGGGATAGATCACCCTAAAATTATTTCGTTTATGGTCTTCATCTGCTCACCCTCTTGTGGAACATAAAGAAGGCATTTTGAAAATTGTGTTAGTGTTGTTTTTGGCTATACAGTGGAGGTTAATGGGTACAAAAGCGGTTTGGTTAACAACACTCTTCAAAGTATCTTTTGTGTTTCATTTACATTTTGGGAAATATTGCTTCAAATTATTGCATGAACATAAATTGCAATAAATTGTTATAAGCCATATTTATCATTTAATTGTACATGTGCATAACAATGACAATAAAAAGCATTCTTTCATTCAACCAGCATATCTTGATGGAAATCTAAAGGCCCAAATCTTCAACAAACTGGATGTTTTAACCTCATACAAAGCACTGGACATTTTCTCTAATTTATATATTTATTTTTGGTCATGTAATGCAAACCAGCTCTCTTCCAGGATGCCTGAAAAAGCAGGAAGCAAACAGTCCCAAGCCCTTCATTAGCAACTGTACTTAGCTAAACATCTGCTATAATCTAATATTATGAACATCTGTTATAAAATGATGCATTTTTTTATTTGATTTATTTGTTGCTCAATACAAAATGATTTTGGCTAGATACAATTTAAATGGAGTGCCTGAACAAGCTAGAAATCTCTCTGCAAGCATTTGTTTGTAAACAGTTATTTCATCTATATGAATATGAATGAATATATGAATATGTTCTTTTTTTTCTTCCAGTCTTCCACCACCGTGAAAGAGGGTGAAAAAGACCCTGTAACCAGTGAAAAAGCTTCTGAAAGTCCAACAAAAGCTTCTGATGACTCAAAAACAAAAGAAAGCCCTGCCGCCTCTCAGTTTTCTCCAAAAGAAAAGAGTGAAAAAGAAAAACAAGAAGAGGAGAGCACTGAAAAAGAGGCCTCCCTAGAGAAAACGTCAGATTCTCCATCTGTTAAAGATGAGAGCAGAGGTAACTGCGGCAGCAAATGGTGAAATCTGATTGGCTGTAGTGCCAGTCAGTTATTTTATTGTGATTTGTGGTTAATTGTTGTCTGTCATTACAGAGGCATTAAAAGGGGACAAGGGGGAGAAAAAAGAAAAGGCTGGAGAAGAGAAAGAGAAAAGTGAACTGACGTCTCTTTCCACAGAAACAACAGAAAAGAAAGAGAAATTAGATCAATCCTCAGATGTCAAAAAAGGTGAAAGTTAGCCATGTCTGAATTGTCTTTTGAGTTTATCTGAATTTAAAAATAACAAAACTAAACATGATGTGATTTAAACATGCTTTTCTTTTTTCTGTCGGCCCACAGAGGACGTGAAGGGTGAAAAAGATGCTGTGAGAGAGGTCAGAGGCCAGAGGGAGGAGGTGCCCAAAGGTAACGGCAAACCCACGGAGCGTCCACGGTTCATGTTCAATATCGCAGATGGAGGATTCACAGGTGAGTACAATAAAGAGGTTTTCAGCAGCTGTGTGGCATTTTGTCTGTATTGAGATACTTAATGCATTGAAGGTGCATTCCCATTCATCTGCTCACGGAGGTGCTCAGTGCTCGTGTCAATCACCTGAGCTGCTGAGATGCACTAATCACAACAAAACTGCTTACACTGCAAGAGCTTGCATACCCCACCAAGCGGCAAAAGAATAAATATATATATATATAATATAAAATGCATTAAGAAAGTATTCAGACCCCCTTTCACCTCTTTCAATTTTGTTATGTTGCAGCTTGATACTACAGTTATTTCAAATTATTTGTATTAATCTTATTTTATCAATCTACACTCTGTACCTCATAATGACAAAGTAGAAACATCATTTAAGAAATGTCTGTAAATTTATTAAAAAGAAAAAAACTGAACTGTCTACGTCAATTATTCCTTACATATAGTAGCGCCACATCTAAAAAATAATTGATAATAATATTTCATATATTTCCTACGTCATTATCCATTACCATTTCTTGGCCAGTTTAGAAATATATTTAAATATACATATTTTTCTTTTTAGCAGTTTTTCTCAGCACCCAGCTTTGAGCAAAACACATGTCACACAACTAATTTTGAAAGGCATTCAATGGAGGGGTGGTGTAATTATGTCATCTGCCAGTAGGGGCTAACTGAACCATGTTTGGTAATATTTTTCAAACTTGTTTGATGCTAATAGCACAGAAATGACACCCTGCAGCTTTAAGGATACAGTGTCAATAATCGTATTGCCAGTTTAACAGCGCACATTGCATATTATAACAACTTTGTCGCTTAAAATTGTCTGGCCATCTTACTCATCGCCACATCTTGACCTTTATCCATTTTTATCCATTTTAACATCACACTAGTTCACTGTCTGCCAGTTATTGACAAGCACACTAATTGTGGCGACATTACGTAAAGATGCTCGCTCATGTAAAATGAAGCATGTACTGTTATGATAAAACTCAATGGAGCAGTGTGTTGTCGAGGTAATATGACAGTGTGGTCATATTCTGAAGAGCAGTTCAGCTTCTGTTGAGTGGTTTTACCAGGAACGGCAGGCAATGATTTCATCTGTCAGTGGTTTACAAAGGCTTCCCTTAGATTAGTTTCCATCGTTCACCATTGATTATTTCCTAAAATGCTGAAATACGAAAACCTATGATTTCATGCATTCTGCTTATATTCGTGGGCAATCAGTATGTAAAGGCACACTTGTGTGTTTATGTTTTGTGTGCAGATACCGGATAAGTGCATGCATCAATATTTCTCTGTGAGACTAATACTATGAATAATTGGTATGTGGTATGGGTGGATACTGTAATGGGAGTATTGGGAATATAAAGGGCGAGTTCAAGAGTAGGAGTGCCATTTTCTCATTACAAATTCTGGGA
The DNA here is from genome assembly GCF_018831695.1 of Puntigrus tetrazona. NCBI lineage: Eukaryota > Metazoa > Chordata > Actinopteri > Cypriniformes > Cyprinidae > Puntigrus > Puntigrus tetrazona. The sequence goes on along the minus strand of NC_056705.1, from coordinate 13,411,634 downwards.
AATTATTTGAAGATGATTGTAATGACCAGCACCGAGTTATTTTTCATCTACTATGAATCATCACCTGACACACATCATTAAGGCGCAAGTCACTTGAAAAAAAATATTATTTGAGTTTGTTTTCTTCCGTTTCAAACTGTTAACTTCTCAGAAATGCCACAATTGGTTAACTAAGTCATAACATTCAGTTATAAATATTTTCATTAATGATGCATGTTGCATTGGTTAATAAGCAAAATTTAGAAGGTTTTTAAGATCAGTATTTCATATTTAATTGTGCATGCCCCTTTCTCGTTTTTACGTTCGCCATCATCTAATGCTCACTTTAAAACACAAGTAATAATAATGAAATGATTTATTTAAATACATTTTTATATAAATATGGGCATTTTTAAATGTAATATTTAAAAATTCTGGATATTATAATTTATACAAATATTTTTAACATGTAATATAATTGATTGTGTTATTATTAACATAGTCAAAGCAGCAAATTTTAATATATTAATTTATTTATTAGTTTTAACCTTAATAACAAAAATTGTTGGCTTATCGCTATCCGCCATAATTCATTTTATTATCTGTCTTTAATATTTACCAGCCCTCTGTGAGCAGTCTGGTGGTCATTTGTCTGCTCAGAGTCACTATAAATAGTTCCAGTTCCCAGAAGCCAATCACTGTATGTAGTTTAATTTACAACTTTAAAAGAGAACAGCTAAACATCAAGGGGTTTATGCTTAGCCTTCATAAACATTTCACGGGCATTGAAAACACTTCAAGCAAACACTAAGCATGCAGCCCACGCTCCAAAGTAATTTATGACTCGATAATTCGATTTACACGCTTGCTAGCTTTGTTGTCAGAGTATTGTTACCTTTTGTTTATTTATTTGTCAGCAGGTATAAATTGGATTGTAAGTGATATCGGTTTCTTTTATGCACAGAGCTCCACACTCTCTGGCAGAACGAGGAGCGGGCGGCCATTTCATCAGGCAAGATCAATGAGATCTGGCACCGGCGACACGACTTCTGGCTGCTGGCAGGCATCGTGTGGTATCCTTGGAGATAGGCTGCTGTCGCTGTAGAAACAATCCAGTTCCATTAATGTATATTTATACTGCGTTTGCTAAATGAACAGTTTGTTTAGAGCTCAAAGCCAAGAAGAACAAGGAAATAAAATGAGACGGAAAAAAAGAGTTTTCTTTAGCGAATACTACAGACAGCGGAATTGTTATTCTTTTATCAAAAATAAAGAGCTTTATATACGAGCGCCTATCATGGCCTAGCGCATGTTGACGAGTCTGAACTTTGATCCTTGACCCCGTTGAAGCCACGGCTATGCACGGTGGCAGGACATTCAGAACGACCCGCAGTTCGCCATCGTTAACGAACCTTTCAAAACTCAAGCCAACAAGGGCAACTTCTTAGAGATGAAAAACAAGTTCCTGGCAAGGCGCTTTAAGGTATGTCGTAAATAAAGAATGTAAATAAAGTCTTTTGTTTAGTTCATTTTCTCTTTGTTTGCTGTGATATCCGTAGTGGAGTTGAATATGGTTTTCACTGTGGCTTTTGTAGTTATGTTACACTTTTTGTCTTGCGTTGCGGTAGGTCATTGTTTGAAAGCTGCTTCTTTTGTTCTGTCATTTGTATCATAATTATATACTTCTGTGTCTTGTTTTGGCGTGCTTCTTACTCTACCTTTTGTTCTGCTGTTTGTGTGACTCCTGCCTGAAGATTCTATCTTTACATGTCGACACGTCAAAATCGCAAACCTGAATATGCTGACACGCGTTCTTGTGAAACAGCCGTGTCTCATTGTTTTTCCTGTTTTTCTTTTCATCACATGTTTCATATCCTTTTCTCTACATCCTCCTTTTTCTTTCTCGCGCTCGCTCTCTTTCTCTCTCTCTCTCTGTGTCTTTCTCTTCTTCTCTTACATAATTCGTATGCGTTGAGCAACCTGAGAACCGCCGTTATTCCAGTGGAACTTCTTTTAATTGGAATCTGGTGCTTTCTCATGCTCATAAATCACTGGAACCGTTCATCGTTCCATTTTTCTGTCAATTCTGTTCAATAAATTTCTTAATTCTCTATTATTTTGCAGCCTATCTTACTTACTATTTCACTTTCCCTCAGTCCAATTTCTTTGTTCTTTCAGCTTCTCACCCATGATGCCTTTTCCATTGTCTTTTCTTCACTCTTTTAAAGCAGGAATTTGAGATTACTCTTGTGCTTAGATGATGTAATGAAAAAATTACAGTACAAACGTTTGGGGTCAGTAAGATATATATATATACATGCATCTCTTCCTCTGCTGAATTATTTTTGTCCACAGTGGGGATAAAATAATTCGCCAAATGCGCTAGGAAGTCTCCTTTTGAATCAAAGGATTTGCAAGATGCACTTTAAAAATCCCCTTCTGAATCAAATGGATTCATTAAATGCGCTTTGATTCATGATGAGTGATCTGATTGGAGCACTTTGAATCACACCGCTTTGGTTTAACTCTGAGTTTCAAAAAGCTCTGTTGATCCGGTTCTTTGCTCACTCACTCTTACGAAATTTGTTTTTTTGATAGAATCGCAGAGGAATAACTTACAATGTTTTTATTCAATTCTGATTACATTAAATATGTTTTCCATCGCCTTCAAAGACCCATTTAGTTTCCTAAAAAGACAGATCATTAATGAAACGCAAAGTTAATGCACTGTGAGCTAACATGAACTAACTAAATGAACTAAATGATGTTAACAAAAATTAATATATACTGTAATAAATAAATAATAAATACTCATAGTTTTTTATGGTAGTTAATACATTATAAGCAATGTTAACAAAAGACACCTTATTGTAAAGTGTTACCGAATAATTATCTTTTTAAGTTTACATATATAGTGGTTTATTTAGCATACTGATGGCTTTTTGAATTTAATGTCTTTTGAATGACCATTTTAGCCATGCAAATTTAGCTGCTATTTTTTAGCTGCAGTGCCACGTTAAGTAGTCCTGAACAACTAGCTGACTCATTTAGTTTTACACATCTCTAGATGTAAGATCCCTCTCTCTCTTTCCCTCTCTGTCAGTTGCTAGAGCAGGCCCTGGTGATAGAGGAGCAGCTGCGTCGCGCTGCGTACCTCAACATGACCCAGGACCCGACTCACCCGGCCATGGCACTGAACGCCCGCTTTGCTGAGGTTGAATGTCTAGCCGAGTCCCATCAACATCTCAGCAAGGAATCGCTCGCAGGAAACAAACCTGCCAATGCCGTCTTGCATAAGGGTGAGGAAAGTTTGTGTGCGTGTTTGTGTGGGATTTGTCTCATAAATATCTTTAAATGAAAAATGAGAGGGAATATGTTTGTGTGTAACTCAGACAAAGTTTGCTGGCGTCTTGAGGGTCTGATAAAAGGCTTCTGGATAGATCCAGTGGGACCAGTGCTCCTGCCAGCTCTGATATGGGAACAGTTCAAGAACACAAGGCACTTTAAACGTCCTGGAGTTTTCTCAAGCGTGTTGTTTAATCTGTGCCGATAAACCATTTATTGGATACCAGTTACTTGGCTTGTCACCCTTCTTATTGTCTGAAAGTGCTGAGAGAACTGCCAATAAATTTTACTTTTGACAATCAGAATTCACTATATCACATTTAGTTAGCCTTCTGAACTGTTGATTGGCTTTCAAAGCTGATATTGATCAAAAAAAGTGCCTCTTTGATATGCTTTAAAACAAGTAGTGTTAAATATACACTTTTTAATATTTACTGTATTATATATAATATTTAATATTTTTTAATAGTTGGTAAAAAAATATAATAATGCTTCTAGAATACGTGTTCCTGCTCCTGAAGTATTTAGCTTGAATCCAAGATTCTTTTAACGGTTACATATTTAACATTACAACCAAATCCCCTCTGCTTCTGTTACTTTTTACACCCTACCATGTTGTAATGATGGACATTTTTGTAGTTCTTAACCAACTAGAGGAGCTTCTGAGCGACATGAAGGCAGACGTAATGCGGCTCCCGGCCACACTTTCTAGAGTCCCGCCGATCACAGCCCGCCTGCAGATGTCAGAGAGAAGCATCCTCAGCAGACTGGCCAACAAAGGCAACGAGACACTCACGCCGCCGGTAAACACGCAAACACATATGAATGTACATTTTCACACTGATATTAAGTTATTACAAAGTTTACTGCCAAAATGCCATTTTTCAGCATGGATGCATTAAATTGATCAAATAAACTTTTTAGTCAGCAAAGAAACGTCATGGTTTCCACTAAAATACTGTTTTCAGAATTGATAATAAGAAATGTTTCTTGAGCAGCTAATCAGCACGAAATAATAATTTCTAAATGATCGTGTGGCACTGAAAACTGGCGTGAATTCAGCTTTGCCATCACAGGAATAAATTCCATTTAAAATTCACTAAAATAGAACATTTTAATTTGTAAATTGTAATAATATTTCACCTTTACTGTATGTTTTATTTAAAATATGGCCTTGGTAAGCATATGAAATATGTTACCAACAATAGTGTACATGCACTTTTTACAGACTTATAAATATTTAATAAGAATATATTTAAATTCTAAACATATTCCATGTGATTGAAATATATTTATAATTTATACATTTTAATCTTATACAATACTAAGTTAAGTTTGCATTTTTCTGGATGCATAAAGCTAAATATTTAGGAATTCTAAGGTTTGTAACACACTCTCACTTTCTCTCTTTATCCAGCCTATTCCTCCAGGCCCATACGCCACCCCACAGAATTACGGCCCTCCCTTCACACCTGCACCTTCAGCGGCTCTCACTCTGGCTGGGGCCAACTACAGCCAGATGCCCCCTGGGGCTTTCATATCAGGTCAGTTTTGCTGATCCGTCTCCAGAAAGGCACCCCAAAACTGCCTTCAGTGATCTGATACTCCGGCTACAATTATCATTTCAACACTGATGAAAAAGCAGATCAGCGTTGGTTAACTGCTCATATTTAAAGAGGGATGTTTGTAAGCAAAAGCGCATCAAGGTCGTAATTGATTTGAATTTTTATGATTTTAGAAACTGTGTGTGTGTGTGTGTGTGTGTGTGTGTGTGTCTTGCACTGTTTACGTGGTATATGAAATAGAAAGGACAATGTTGAAAGTGATGTGGAATTCTAAACATAAAGTTCTAATGTGACGAGTTTAATTGAAATCTGTTTTGACCAGCTGGAGGTACTGTGTTTGTTTGGTTGGTTTAAATTTGAAAGGCAGATTTGCTTGCCATCTGTTGATCGTGGCAGTCTCAAAATGTGAAAACAAAGTGCTTCTTGTAAGCAACTCTGGATTAGAGCATCTGCTAGATGGTGAAATAGTGAAGTACATTTTTTTGGATGTTAAATTCTCCTGTCGCAGCTTAATAAGCACAGACAGCTATAAGTAGGCCATTCATAGGTTGATTTTGCCTAAAAATGTAAACACTGTTGCTCTGTGGTGCTATCAAAACATTACTCTACAGGTTTGAGCATCCAATGGCATGAGTTAGGGGCAGAGCCACCTGTTTGGTCAGTGACAGATGAAGAGGGGAGTGTTCTGAATACCTGTTTGCAAACAATTATTATTTTTTGCCGTTCCTCTTGGTGTCACAGGTGGTGTAGAAAGTACTTTGCCATTAAGGGCTGAGGAGTTCTCAGTAGCATTAGTAAAATGTAAGCAGATTTGTAAATAAATGCACTATACAGACATAAAACACCTGTGACTTTGGTTTTAGCAGTGAAAATGAATGAATGATTTTGTAACCTTCCCCATCATTTTTTTATTTTTATTGTTAGTAAATTAAACACTCTCTATATTCACCTACACAATGCACATTTTTCGACAAACATCCTGTGAGTAAGCAAATGATTTGTTCCTCTAGCAATCAGTTCAAAAGAGCCATTTGTGAATCAGACGACACCAGAGTTCATTAAGTATTTTTATTTTCAGATTAACTCTAGAATAATTTTTTCTTGCTTAATGTTTTTGCCGTTTTATTAGTGTTTTTAAATATTAATATTTAGGTTTCCTTTCCAGTTACTAATGTTAGTGATTCGTTATATTTTAGTTAATTACTAAGGCAGCATTTCTAATAGCTTCTAAAAGTTTTCAGTTTCAGTTTTTCTTCCAATATTGATATTTTATTTCAGCTAACAAATGTGTTTTTAATATTTTCAGTTTTTAGCAAGTAGTGATTTATGAAGTGAGAAATGGACAGCGCTTTAGGCTATAACTTTACTATCTCATGATTAACGTGGCAAAATCCACACGATTCAGCTGCTCTGTTTTTCTCCCTCAGTTTTTTCTTGCTCTTTCTCACTCAGTCTATTTGTGTTTATGTGGGCGTATATGTGGGTGTACGAATGCTCTATTTCACAATAATTTGTGAGGTCAGTGTATGAGAGGCCGGATTTGACATTTGGTATGTAGTTTCTCTGAAAAAAAGCACTGAAAAAAGTTCAATCAGTTATCATACTTTGGTTGGGTCTAAAATGATTTATGTTCCACAGATTTCAGGATTTAGCATTTAATTATCTATCTAGTATTCCGTATCTAGTATTTAATACTTGAATTGTAAAACACGGTTACAGATTTAATCCCTGCTCAGTGTGTCACTATTCAGAAATGCAAGGGCATGGTCTGTCCTCAGTGAAAAAAAAACTGACAAAAGTCCCATTTGATGTATTCATTTTTCTGTAAAAATATGATTCTGGTTAGCGCACTTAATTACATTTTAATTTGAGAGGGCCCCCGTGGAATTTTGGCAAAATAATTTCACGTTCTCCATCTTTGGTCCAAGAGAACAGATTAGCCCTGCCAGTGAGTTTATTGTTTCAATATTAGCTCTGTAACAGCATATGTGTGCAGGAAGCACTGAGAAGAACAAATGTAGTTGTTTTTGTTTGCCATTTTCTGTTTATTCTATCAGAGGCCAAACTCCGTCCATCGTCCTGACTGTTTTTACCCGTACAGAGTGGATTGAGTGTCCTGATACCAATCTTTCTACCACAGCGTCTAAGGGAGGCATATTTTCTTGCCATGGTGCTTTTTCTGAAAATGTCATTACAGTTATCCAGAACCTTAGCCGTGCCAGGAATCGCTCAGCCGAGGGAACATTTTTTTGCTTTTCTACTCAGATATTTTTAAGAGAGAGAAAAAAAACCATAAAGAAACACAAATGTGCTTGTGCCTTTACGCCGGTTTTTTAAACCCCCTGGAGGCAGAACTAGACTCTCGCTCGCTCGCTCACTCACTCACTCGCTCTCTCTCTCTTTGTCTGTCTCTCTTTTTCAGTCTCTGTCTGTCACTGAAATAGCCCCAGACTTCAGATCCTGGTGGGTGTAGAGGCTGATTGGGTTTGTTGAGGCTGTACACGCTGAACCCTCGCCTAGCTAAAAATATGCCCCACTTGGGGCCCGTTTGAACCCTCTGGTCCCTGATTATGACAACTGCGGTGACCCCAGTTTAAACCGAGCCAGGGAGCGAGATGAAAACAGCATGCCAGACTAAACAAAAAAAAAAAAAGAAGAGAGAGAAAAAGAGATATAAAAGAAAAGAGAAAAATGAAGGACAGACTGTGTTGATCTGTTTAACGTACTCCATAATAGGACATTTTTTGGACCCGGTCAGACATCTCTCTAAAAGACAGAGGAAGAAGTGAGAGGGAGGAGATAGACAAAATGGAGTGTGAGCTCCGCTTTGCCTCTGTAAAAATCCTAGCGGACCCCGTAACATCTCGCTCAATCATTCTTAAAGTTGTCAGAAATAAAGACCTTGGCGAGCATGTCTTGTTTTCTTTTTTAAGTCATTGCCACTTAAACTCTTAGAGTTTTACATGTCATGAACTTTATAGAGCAAAAGGTTTTAGACACGTTATGTCAACACAGATTTCTTTGGCAAAAATTGCCCAAACGTCTATTTTCTTTTTTTTTCTTTTTTTTACCTCATCACTGCTCTCACAGCCAGTGGATGTCCTGAGTCTGGCTCTCAGGATTATTTGTAAGAGCGGGAGACACAAACTGGAAGATTTTATGCTTTTTCTTTGTTCAAGAGAAGGTCTCCTTCCAGCCTCCTGCCTACAGTTATTGGTTTTTCTCTGTTTTCTCAATATTGAGGACTGATACTATGCCACTGATTGACCGCTCCCTACCCCCCCAGTGTCTACAGTCTGCCCCCTTTCTGCCTCCACAGAAGCTCCGTCCTGCCTGAAGACCAAGGAACATGACGTGCTGCAGCGCCAGAGGGTGGTGGACCTGTGGAAGGATGGCAAGTCGGAAGGGTCAATCGGGCAGGAGCTTCGCATGCCCAAATCCACCGTGCACAGCATCATCGTCAAGTACCGCCTCAGCAACACGGTGGAGAACCTGCCACGCAACGGAAGGCCCAAAAAACCATGACCTGAAAGAGCTATTGATGGAGGACAGACGGGATGAAGTGACTGTAGAATGTGGGCAGCTAGGGAAAAAATGATAAATAAACTAGACAGCATTGTTCTGAAAATACTGTAGATGAAAGAAAATTGTAGCAGGCTGCTGGACTTCTTGAGAAAAGATACTCTACGGTCGCAATGGTTAATAACACATAGACCAAACGAGCAAATGCAAAAGAGAGAAATAAAGTAGAGAAAAGGGAGCTGAAACAAGAGCCGTTTGGACGATGAAAACACAGACCTCTTCTTCCACTTCTGCCCTTTCCAGCACTTTTTTTTCTCTCTCTATCTCTCTTCCACTCTCGCTCTCTTTCCCCTTGCCCCCTCCGTTCCCTTTCTTTCATCTGTCGGTCCGAGAGAAGTCTCAGCAGATTAATTTTTCATTTGGCCGAAGGAGCGAGAGCGTTCGTTTAAGTGCCCGAAACCTTCCCTCCCTAATTCCACCACAAATCACTATTTCTCTGCATCCCTTTATACAGTATCTCTCTTTCTTTTATCATTTATCCTCTCTCCTTCTGTCGTTCTCTCTCACACGCACATGCAACCTCACAGTGTCAGAAGTGAAGGATTCCAAAGACGGCAGTTTTTCCAAAATACCACAAGTTTGTTTTCTGTCATTAAAACCCCTGACCCAATCAAAACAGTTTTGGAGCAGAGGCACAGTGGAGTGGAACTATCTTTTTTCCTGGAAACTGCGGATCTCTTAAAAAACTCTCCAGCCACGGACTCTCTGCGTTCCTAAACCAGGACTGCGAAATGTTAAAATGGCATGAAATCGCTATATATATATATGAAGACTGACTTTTCATCACAGCAATCCAGTGGGGCGATGCAGACAGATATATATATCTGCACCTGATCTGAGATCAGTTGTATGATTTTCCAGCACTATCCCAATGAAGGAATTCACTGATCCCAGGTCAGAAGACCTTCATGCTGAAGCACGCACATGATTCAACCTGTCTGACCAAATTCCTGCGCTGTGCTAGAGCCAGATTCAATCCCCAGCAGGACGTTTATACAGTACAAGACTGTTGTATGAGAACTCCCTGCATTCTACAAAAATGCACAAACACACCCACATGTGCACACTCATGCACGCTTGAGAGCCACTTAAGTAGCTCTGTATTTTCCACCACATGGTGTGTTTTATTGTAGTGGCCGAGTGTGCGTGTGTGCGCATGCAGTATCAATGAACTGAAGCTAATTGTGCGTATGTTTGTGTTCGGTTGGGGTTTAAACAGTACGAGTGAAGATTCAGGGCTGCTGGTGCATGGGTTCTTCTGTGCGAGTGATTAATTGTGTGAGTGCGATGGTTGTTTGAATAGGCTGGGTCACTGAGGCCAGCTGCCATCTCTGCATGCTTGTTGGTTTGCTGAGACTTAGAAGCAGGCTGGTGCTCAGAAGCAAAACTTGGTGCCCTCAGATAATGTTTGGTCAGAGAGAGTGGCATACAAAGAAAGATGGTGAAAAGCAGACGGTATCGGAATAACAGTTTTATGGGTGATTGTTTGGATATTTTCAGAAGTGATTAATGTTCGAATTCGGATGAAAGCAAATTTTTTTTCTGTATTTTACATAAAAGCAAGTTAATTAACATGTTGCCCAGTGCTCTCTTCCAAATTGATAGCTGTAAAACCAAATGTAGGTGTATAAAAGTGGGTTTTACTAAACACTATGGCCAATGAAGATGAAATACAATAAATCAGAAATGTTACAAAAATGTTGTTTACAGGAACAGGGTTTGTAGGGATTGTTTAACGTTTAGAAAGACGTCTCTCATATTCACCAAGACTACATTCATTTGATACATTTGATGCTCAAGAATATTTTTTTATTATTGTCAATGTTGATAACCGTAGTACATCTTTCAGGATTTTTATTGAAAAGATTGTTGTTGTTTTTTAATTTTTTACTGACCCCTAACTTTTGAACAGTACTGTATTCATGTTTTAATATAGTTTTAACTGAATAAGTTTTCCTGTAAAGGAAATCTTATATTTATATCTTATTACAGTTACTGCTCTGTTAAAAATATATTTACTGGTGTTGCATATATTTCAATGAAATAATTAAATGGTAGATTCAAAATCTGAATTTAACATCTGACAAATGTCATCAAATGAATTTCTCGTTAAGTGAAGTCTTTTAAGTAAAACAATTAATAGATAGTGATAGCTGTTATTTAATTTGTTTTGATTATTACTCATTATTATTGATTTTAGCAATTAATCAGCTCTTAGTAAGAGAGACAGACAACCTGGGAAGAATGACAAATCTAAAAGAAAGAATCAGTCTGAGTGAATCAGTCAGAGAAGGACGGAAAGGCAGTCTGATAGAAACACATGGTCTGAGAGAGACATTTTGGAATAGAGAGAAAGTCTGAGTAAAAGTGGTAATCTGAGAGAGACAGTCTGGGAAAAAGAAGACAGTGAGACAGTCTGGGAGAGAGACAGTCTGAGTGAGAAAGCCAGATAGTTCCAAGATTGTTGATTGTAGAAGCAGAGAGTCAAGTCACTCTGAGATCTGAATCTGAGTAATGAATTATTTTCCTTGGCTCGCGTTGCAGGAGTATGCAGTACAACGTTCAGAGATATGAAAGTCACCCGGCGGGTTTCTAGCTCAGCATTTCCCCCTTGTAAAGGAGCCCCAATGCATTCCGAGCTCTTTCCAGACGCGTTCCCATCTGAAGGCCATGCATTCTTCTTCTCTTATTGCATGTTTACGAAACGGTGCCAGTCTTAATCAGATAATTGAACTCAAGCGTTACCATTAGCCTGTTCCAGTGCACACATTTCTTTTTTTGCACACTCCAGAACATTAATCTCAGCCAAAACCTGTAGCACAACAAACGACTCTAGCGTTATTGTCCTTGGAAAAACTTTGGTTGTGTAATTTTGAGGAACAGATGCCAAGAGGGATTGTTCCTTTGAAGATCTTGCAAGTGTTCCTTAGTTCCCTGCATGTTTAGGCCTGAGACAAAACAGGTACCCCGAGTGCACAGTCAGTGTGGCTGTCAATCACCTATTTAGGATGTTGTGCAACCAATAAATTACTTTTGGACTTTTAAGAATGTCTTGAAATAAAGATGCAGTTCTTCAAACCAAAGGTATTAAGTGCTATAACCCCATTTATAAAGCAGAATAGAATAGAATAGTCACATTAGAAAAACTTTGGTGACATTTCATGGGCAAAAATGGCCTGTTGTCAATAGTTTAGCGATGCATGTAGCACTGCTCAAATAAAAGTGACTTTCAAACCAAGCAACTTTTTGTTGGTCAGCGCAACATGTTGGCGTTACCATCTTGAATGTGAGCAAATTTGCTAATCTCACGCAAAACACCTTACTGTGCAAATTGCTGTCGAAATGACTGGATTTCACCTGTGTAATTTTGCTGAGCAGTGGTAGGCTAAATGTATCCATAACTTTATATCGTAGGTCATTTATAGTCATTTCACGTGTTCACTAGAACACGTAAGGTACTGTAGGATGTTCCCAGCAGGACAGTTAGACGTGACTCAGAAGTTTATAAGTGACTCAGTTGATGGTATTTATCATGTCCGTCTGAGTCATACTGTGATTTTACGATAAAAATAAAAATACAAGTACAGCAAATTAAGCTAAAGAGTTTCAAACACTATACACTCACTATGTGCTTGTGTGTGGTGAACAAAAATGATCAGTACTGTTGTCCTCGCATACATTTCTTTATAGAAGACAAGGTTTTGTATTATTATTACTGTGTATGGTATATAGTATACTCTGACTGTATGCAAGTTTATCCATTAAAAGATGTCCATAATGGAGCGCAATGTGGTTTTGTATATTTTTTTTTTCCTTGGCTAGGTAGGATGCACAATAAACTGGTGCTTTATCTGTTATTCATCTTCATTGGTTAATTTAGATATTTAATTGTGCATGTGCATATCGCCTATTTGTACAGAAAAATGGCATTAATTGCTCATGGTCATGTCATTTCAAACCTGTAGGACCTTTGTTCATCTTCAGAACACACCATTAAAATATTTTTAAAGTCCGTAAGCTTGCTGACACTCTATAGACAGCCATGCAAATGACACATTCAGGCCCAGAAAGGTATTAAGGACATAATAAAAATAGTCCAAGTGACTCAAGTGGTTCAATTTTAATTTTATGAAGCTACAAGGATACAAGCGTCCATTCTGTTACTGTCTACGCAGGTAAAGTAAGCTGTCAGGAGTCAAAAATATCTTACTTTGTGTTCCAAAGATGAACGAGGGTTTCCGAGGTTTAGAACGACTCGAGGGAGAGTAATTAATAACAGAATTAGAATTAGATTTAGTTGTTGAGATCAAAAACTTAATGGATGATTTTCATTTCATGCCAAAATGAAATGTAATATTTCTCTTAAAATGATCTATTTTGATATACTTTTATTTGTAATGTTGATCCTCACAACATTTTACACTACTGAAATCTACATGGTTTGTCTGGTAATCAGTGAGCCATCTCCATTGTGCTCTTGGTCATATCGCCTTGTATAGAAGCTAAATAGCTTTCTAAACAAAAAATTTACCCCTGAATAGTGCATGCTTGTTATAGTAAACTTGAAGGGCATGAATACCCTGCAATGACAGCATTTTTTTTTTACCAAATTTAAAATTGAGGAACAACCTCATCCTAAAACTAGAAATAACACAAGCTTATGGATGAATCACTATTTCTGTGTGAAAAAAAAAAACACACACATTTTTTCCCGCACAAATATGTGCATTATTCCTGTGAATGAAAGCTAATGAAACAGAAAGGGAAAAGAGGAAGGAGAAGTCAGCCAGTGAGAAATGGAAAATGTGATTCGAATAAAACGATTAGAAGGTCAGATTTCATTTGTTTTGCTGTTTTGATATAAACAAAAAAAATGATAATTAGTGTACAGATCATTAACTTTCCTTTCTTTGTGTTTCCCTACAGTGTTGAACGGACCCCCCATGTCAGTAAAGAAAGAGAGGGAGGCAGAGCTTCTTATGGCAAGGAGGGAACAGCGCAGCGGGGAGGTGATCTGCATCGACGACTGAATTCAGCTCCTCCTGACTCCCCCACACACACACACACACACACACACACACACACTGACTCAGCCGAAGGACATCTGCATGCAAACGTAAACACAACTATTACTCACACACACACACACACGCACCTGCAGTTGACGAATGAACAGACTACCCTCAGTATCACGGCAGCACTTTCACGACACCTCGAGTTACAGCTACTCAGAATTCAGCAGAGCTTTGGCTCGCCTTTGGTTATTTCCTCCCTTACACATAACGTATGTGCGCATATACACACACACACAAATATTTTATTTCCTTTCCTCTCATAACTATCTGTCCCGAATCAGCCTCGCATTTCAAACCAGTCCACACGCTCACGTTCATCCTCTCTCGCTATCGCCTCTCGACACAGACATCGAAGCTGCATGTATGTGGAATAGCTTCACATCACCCGCAGTGATTTGTTTTTTCGACAGCATGCACCTGACAGTCCACGGTTTAGTTAAGACAAACCTCCGTGCATTTAGCTGTGCTGACAAAACCTCATCGTAATCTTTGCGTGACTGTTTTGGAGCTGCCATGTACCGTCAACAAGCTTCAATCTTAAAGCAATCTTTAATCTTAATGCATTAAAGGGATTGGAAGTCATCATTTACGTTCCAAACCTGCTTGACTTTCTTTCTTCTGTGAAACACAAGGTATTTCAAAGAACTGTTTTTTTTATTTTTTTGGTCTGTACAATGATACTCAATGGGGTCCAAAGCAACACCTGACCCCCTTTGAGTTTCATTGCATGGTCACTTTTTTCAGAATATGTTCTGTTCCATAGAATGAAAGTCAAACCGGTTCGGAAGAGTAAATGGTAGATATTTCATTTTGGAGTGAGCTATCCCTTTAAGATGATTTGGTTTGTTTGGGAGCATATACACATATTTTTACGTTTAAAAATAAGAGGGGAAAAGATTAACAGTGTCCTAGTCTATTTTCTTCATTTTTCAGAAAAAAAAAAAACACGAGGTAAAGTTTATATCCTACCACGACAGTTAGGAAGTAATGTATTATGTTTGATTAAAACAGTATTGGCTGCAGTATTGTCTTGGAATAAAAAGACAAGTTTGTTATGAAGTTTATTTAGCCTTATATTGGGACATCGAGCATTGATATGTAGAGTTCCCTGCCTTTTTAAGTATTGACCCTTAATCTTGTATTACGGTGAGGTGAAGAGGGTTCAAAAGCATCTTCAAACCTCCTTAATAGTGTTCAAGATGGTGACTGAAGCACGTTTGGCAGTCCTACACTTTTCCAAACTCCTTCTTTCTCTCTTGCTCTGTCATCCCTCCCCATCACTTCACCCTCACCTCTCGCATCTCAGTCCTATGCTTTCTTCACATTTCTACTTGTTTTTACGAGCTCTTTGATATCGTTTGCATATTTAAACTCGGTTTCATTGTGTTCTCCTGTTTTTAATCCTTGTTATTACAACTAAGATTATTGTTGTTGCTCTTGATGTTGTCCTTGATGTTACGATTGCGAAGCTTCTACCAAATGAAAATAATAATAATAATAATAAAAATAAAAAAAAACTGTCAAAACATTGACGCATTGTATGTTTGGTCCATGACATTTCTCTATACCGGACCTCTTGTAATATTCCACAAAGAGGTCAAAAGGACTTCGGGAATGATTGATATCATTGCTATCTAACAGGCATCGCTTATATCTAGATTTGGGCCTTGCAAACGAATAACTTGTATGCAGTGGATCATGTGTAACCATGAAATTGAAAACATATGAATGCATATATTCAAATCAGCAAATGAAATTCCTTCCTCTGTGTTTCTTTATGATCTTTGGCTCCTACAAATACAAGCCTTGTAATGTAATTGCCTTAAATGGTAATACAGCTGTAAAGGGTTAATCAGCAGATGTGAACTCTTGTATATGGCTGCAGTTGTACTATTCCTAGCTAGGCCTCGACTCAGACAGATCAGAGTTGAAATGTTAATTTATTTGCCCTGGTCCCCAGTATAGATCCTTTGTTGAAACTGAAATATCGTTAGTTTCAGTGCTTGCTATTATTTGGGAGAGTTGTGTCAAATCAAGCACTTTCTGTCCATTTTTCATTCTGTCTTTTAATATTTTTTTTTGTTGTCGTTTTCTTTGTTTCCTGCTAAGCGTCACTGTGTACGTTGTGATTCCAGACAGTCAGTGACATTGTTGTGATCGACATTCGGCTCACCGAAAGGAACATGTTAATAATGCATCTTTCAAACTTTTGTTTTGTTTTGTTTGTAATAAAATAAAAATTCAAATGAAGAATTATTGTTTTGCTGTTCTTGATACGTTAAAAATTGTTGGGATAATTAATCGATTTATTGTAATCCATATCGCAGGGCTCGGACTGTTACTAAACAAATAAATAAAAAATGTGCAACAGTCATTTAAAATCTACTCAATATGGAAAGTTTTTTGAGCGTCCATTTTGCTTTGAAGTGTCTTCCACCAAAGACTATAGAACTGTCTCATAGATGTTCTTTCTTATGCTGAAATAGCGTTACGATCACTAGATCAGTGGTTCCAATTGTTTTTTATTATTATTTTTATCTCAGGCTAGTCTTAATACAACCAAAACTTCTAGCAGCAGCTGCAGTGACGATTTTACCAATATTGGCGATGGGCTCTGGACTATTCCGCCATATTGCTCTTTCCATTTTCTCCCATTTACAAGGAGTGCAACGTCTTTGCTCAAACTCGCTAGATGTTTGAATAATTTTAGACACAACTGTTTCCCTCAGATCCACGAGGAACCGTTATTGTGATTCTTTCTTGAGGTTCGTGTTTTTGTCTGGAGCCTTGTACGGTCTAAACTACAGACAAAAAAGAGCATTACCGAACGCAACGTGTTAATAATCTAATTGATTTGGTACATTCAGACCTGAGTGTTTAAATAAAGCATGCCAAGCAAATGTTCAAATATCTTTATAGTCTTAATAGTTTGTCTTATTTGACTATGGTTATTTAGCATTACAACATAATTTATGGCAGGTGAATTGCATTTTGCAGGCTTGTAATATATCTTCTTTATCAGTTTTACAGGTCTTTTGGCTTTGAAAACAGAGATTGCATTTCTTAATAACTTCTCAATACCCATAAATGCAGGAACTTCCTATCTTCAACCCAACTAACAGGTAAAATACATTTTTCAGATGATCTAAAAATGCCCATGAAAACAAACAAACACCTGTGCGTATTTTCAAACCGAATCTGATTCCATCACCTTAAATTCACACATTTGCTATTACAGAATCTGACAGTACTTCATCGCGACCCAGTCAGGTTTATCTTGGATGTTTTAAAAGCAGAAACGGTACTGTTAGCCAAATGTGGATTTTAAGCAAGGAGTGAACCCAAACACACGAAAAAAAAAAATACTGTGTAGACAAGGGGGAAGGAATGGGGCTAGAGATCAGGGGGGAATAAGCACATGTTTTTCCTCAAAGGTTTTCAGCTATTTGCTGCAGATTGAGATACAGGAAGTGAGAGTCCAGAAGCAAGTGGAAATGAGAAGGTTTGCAGGGGTCCACATGAGGGTACGGGAAATACAAAGAGGAAGCCAGCTGCATTATTAGGAAACCCATTTGGGGCAAAGTGCATGTAATTTCCATTTCAGATTTAATTGACAGTATTGACAAGATTTACGAAAGGCTTCAGGAGCGGTAGGTCAGGTAGACATTGACAGATTCAAGTCACCAGTGGTTTCATACATTTCTAATTAGTGAGATTAAATGAAATTACGATGGTGTAAAAATCTAACTTTACCTTTTAAAAAAATATAACATGAAATTGCACATTATATAAAAACTAAAGTCATACTGTGACTTTTTTTAAAGGTCTGTCCCGTCCATGCCATCAACCTTCATGCCATATGTACACGTAGTCTACGTTCAGTGACACAGTACAGTACACAAGATACATCATCTGCTTTGAAGTCACGGCCTTTTCATCGATAAATATTAATATATGTTTCATATGTCACAGTGACAGTGTATTTAGAAAAAAAAATGTGACTTCTTGTTTCAAATCGATGCAACAACAAAAGTAACGTTTCTTGAATTATCTGATGCATATTTGGTCACTCTGAGTTTTCTTAATGACCAACCAAAACCTTCATTTTTCTGCGCTGAACCCATCCAGTGGTAAGGCAGTTCAGGAACTAGGGCAACTCTGTTTTGGTCCAGCCAAGTAACCAGTGGTGAAACCTCTCATGCTTGTAGTGGCCTGCAACGCTGCTGAAAATTCATCGTCCTTCTGGTCAAACTGGTTATGCCAGTATATAAGCCAACCACGCTGCTGGAGCAATGTCTCTGGTATGCTGTAATTAAATGCTATATTTATATAGTAGAAATTGTGCTGGTTTGCGTTTAATAAGGCATTTGCAGCCAAACCGACAGAGTACCAAATGATTCTCCATAAATTGGTCCAGCAAGGCAAGATGTGCAGTCATTAACATCCCGATGACATCTCCATGGAAGTGCACTTGTGTCCATAAAGGGGTCATCCGTGACCACAGTCAGCTGGTTATAGAAACGTTCCTCGCAGAGTCAAAATTTCCTCTTTTAAGGCAACACCAGGTTCAAATAGACAGGTTTAGGGTAGGTACTTTTGGGCCAGTGATCTGTGGAAAACTATAAAACCATTTTGTCCATACAGCTGAGGTGTCTGGAAAACCGTCTGTGCCTCTAGTTGACTTTGAAGAGGCCGAAGTAGTGTTTGCCCGACATCTGCAGACTGAAGGAACCTCCGGTGACGGCCTTCAGCTCGGCGCCCTTGTTAAGACGTAGGAGGCCGGAGACCTGGCAAGGCTTTAGGAAGTGAAACCTGTGGGAGCCAGACGCTGGTGTGGTTCCATACCCCTCGATGCACTGAAGCAAAGGGCCCTTAGGAACGGACACCTCCAGCTTCACGTACTGACTCTGGTTCTCGTTGAAGTGTACCTGGGGGGTGGAAATGCAAATGTGCCAAATGGCATTAGAAAGAGAACAAGTGAATCAGGAATGTTATGAGGGACCAATTCAGAGCAGAGGACGTAACAAAAGGCTTTCAGCAGGGAACAAAAAAATATGTTATGACTAAACCAGAAGCCTTTTGATTACATTTAACAGTAACCACAGAAAGCTGAATTTGATCTATCTATCTTCAAACATAAAGGCTTTTGAAATATATATCTGTATGTATATATTTATATTCAAATTCAAATTACAGTTCTGCTTCCAGTTTGCTACCTCAGTAAGAATTCAGTTTAAATACATTAAATTTAGATTAATATACACACACACACACACATTCACACTGCTGGCGATGTGCCTGGAAAGTTTGCAGAAAACTGGTTTAACTCACTTGACAGTACAGGAAGTAGACGCCGCTGCGCTCCACTTTGAAGGTGCCAGTCTCTGCATTATAATGCACTGCCCTGCTCATATTCAGCTGCTCCTCAGTCCATCCTTTAATGACTCCCTCATTCCCCACTAGGACGCATACATTTTTAGAGAATATTCCATAAGGCACATACAGTTAGAGAATATTCCACATACATATATATACTACCAAATAACTCACCTTTTTGGAAGGAATCGTTGGTTACTGTTAAAAATGATATATGTATATATATTAGTCTGGGGGGGAAAACAGCAATTGGATTTTTCATTTAAAAAAAAAAAAAAAAAGATTTGCAATACTGTCCACTTACTCTCAAAATGAGAGGCCACTTTTCGTCCATTTCCTTTCCTCCCTCCCGCTTGCAAGATAAAGACAAAAGAAAGGCATGTTTTGGAAAAAGACAAAACTCTCTGGGATGCAGATAAGAGTCATCCATGAGGAGCTCCTGCAACTTCCAGCATTAAACAGCTGTGCAGATGCAAACATCATGGATTAATCTAGAATAATTTATACACCAGCTGAAGTCCTGATTGTCAAAGCAGATGGTGAAATATTTCCTTTCAGCACTGTTCTACACTTCTCCTAGCCTTTGTTTTCAGTAACAGGCACCATGCACAGTATTTTCTACTTTCACCCCACCAGCTGGTTCCAGTCAACAAAGAGGCAAAACTTGGGAGAAAAAATTAGACACAGCAAGAAAAATGAATTTTTGGCTCTTTCTTAACCTTTCTCATGCAGAAAATAATCTTCCTATGAAATTAGATTAGATTAACAGCTATGGCTACCGTTCAACTTAATGCAATAATTCAAACAAACCACCTTAAAAAATGTGTTTTTTTTTTCTTTGCCCCTCTCTAGAGGCTCTCGAATCTCGCCTCAAGGGAGCTGCCTGAACTCCCGCTAGTCCGTCAAAATGTGCACTGACTGATCACCTAAGTCTCAGACTTCAAAAGGAGCTTCATAGAAATGGTTAAAACGACTGTTATTCCTGGCTGACCGTTTCAACTTGAAGCCGTGACTGTCCCTAAGGGGCACTATTCTGGGCTAGGAAAACAATATATTTTGAGGAATGATTGTGGATAAGCATTTTGGCTCTGAAATCAGACAGCCGTCAGGTGTCAGCTGAAGACTTGCGGCTGCTCATTAGACTTCTGAAGGTCCATCTGTTTCTACACTAATGTTTATTTTGTTGATCTTTTTGGACGTAGTTCCTTACCTCTTGTTGTTTTTACCCTGTTGGCACTGCTTTTTCCACCGTGTACTCAGGAGACCAACCAACCTCAAGATGCCTTATCGCGTAATTGCAAGAGAATTCAAGGCAGAACTAAAGTAAAGTCTATTGCTAATTAAAGCTATTTCAGGCTTCAGTGCAAGGGGTCACTTGTTTTAGAAGGTTGCTAAAACCACTATGCCCTTGTGGTCCTTATGCCAGTTGGTTTTTGCCGGGTGCGTGTCCATCCAGCTCAAACCTGTAATTTCTGCTGTCATTCAGCCTGCTGCCTACTGTTTCCTGTTGCAGCTTTTGGAAACATATGCCCAATGGTTTACCCAAGGTGCCGTGGTGTCCAAAACGGTTTGGTCTCTGTAAATATTGCGTGCGACGACCAAAAATCATCCCTCTGCAGCTGCAAAGACTGCAGGTGATCCAAGGCTTTCTGACAACAGCTGTCTTGTGTCAGTTTTACAGCTACGTGTTTAATAGTGTTTTTATAGATCCCCTGCATTTTTGTAATCTCTATGGTTTTATTCAATTTCCTTGAAAGAGTAACGTGTGGTTGCTATAATGGATAGTCTGCATTTGAAGCTGTCACTATCGCAAATCATTTGTTCAGTGTTTACTAGTCGAGTGCTTTGAATGGATTTCAATTACTGGCTTAATGCCTGACATTATGACATATGAAGTCCTTCAGTACCATCTCTGCGGAACCTCTGACTCTCCAGCAGTTCGCGTTTTTCCAGGATGAGCTGGAAGATGGCCTTGCGCTGCATATTCACCTGCAAGAGAGCGAGAGAAGAAAAGAGAATAGCATTTTTCATTGCGCTCAACAGCTTTTGCAGACAGATATGGGAGACAGACTCGCGTCAGTGTGACTGGGCCAGGAATGGAACCTAAATATGTGTGTCAAGTACGAGCAGACCACTGGGGGAGAAACACTGCTGGCTTCTATTAACTGGCGTTTTGCGGGTAACCCATGCAGTAGTCATAGCTTTTGAAATAATCAAACCCAAGCTGGAGGCGTTCCTGAGCGAGACACAAACAAACAGTCACCAGAAGACTGGCAAACACTGACACTCAAGATTTTAATAGGTCAACCACTTCCTCTAAATGAAAATCGGTAACAACACCTTGTATGTTTGTTTTTTCCCCCTTAATGCAATACATTCCGGGAATGCTTCTCTGTTAAAAGGAAACTTTAAGTGGAAAAGAAAAAGCTGACAAACAATGTGACAAGCATGTGAACGCTTTGTCAGCAGTTTAACATATGTCTGGCAACAGAAACCGTGGTTGTGCCTATAAGTGAAGTGAGTACCTGTCCATCTGGACTTTCCATCTACTCCATGCAAAGTGCATTTGGATCTACACTTACAATATACAGTTATGGAGTGTGCAAAAACTGTACTTTGCTGCAAGTTATAGTCATATGCAGAGTTGTAACCACTTTTTTTGTGCCTTTTAAGGGTGAAATATTGCCAGATGGGTGAACTCCTGCCAGATATTGACTGCAGAATATCACATAATGCAGCTGCTGCCAAACCATAGCTGCATAGCTGTTATTTTCTCAAACAAAATAGTTTCTGAAAATCCATGGAAAACATTCCCTACATTATTAACATACCTAACCATATCGTAGCTATTATTTGGCAAAAAAGATGCTAGCAGTCTACCTAAAGTTAGTTACATGTCGCTGGTTACGCTATTCACAAAGAAGCATCGGAGAATAATAAGGTGGAAAATTAGCATTCTTTTAAATCTACATGTGCCAGTGTTTTTGTTTTATTTTTTCCAATTTCGGCATCTGCGTTTAAACCTGTCCTCCTACTAGTTATATAATGTTTTATAATCTTTTAAATGAGTCTCTTTCGGGTTGGGAAAAAAGAACACGTGTGTATATGAGCCTACATTAAAACACTAAAACGAGGATGTGTTAGCATCTTTCATGTCGTCACGTGAACAAGCTGTTATTACGCTTTTTAAGTGTCTGCAGATACAAGTATTTTAATTTATTAGCCACAAGTTCAGCAAGTAGTGAGACTGATTCATAACTGTTTTAAAATCACTACCCAGCAGGCACTCTGATGTCATTTTGATGTCAAATATTAGTCAAGGTTTGATAAAGATGTTGTATAGCATCATTTTAAATGAACTTAGACACCAATTTCTAATGGGGTTAATTGGGTAAAAATAGAAAAGTTTATATATATATATATATATATATATATATATATATATATATATATATATATATATATATATATATATATATATATATATATATATATGTGTGTGTGTGTGTGTGTGTGTGTGTGTTTGTGTGTGTGTGTGTGTGTGTGTTTGATGTTTGTTGTTCAGTTTACGTTAAATCAACATTACATTTTAAACAATTAAATGATTGGTATGCTTAATTAGATTTGCTTGATTAAGTTTAAATAGAATTATTTTATGAACTGAAAGCTTGAAACACATTTGGCACATCTTTTGAACTGTGATGTGCAGCCATTTAATTTGTGCATGGAGCTACTTTAACTTTTTTTTTTTTACTTTCTGTACATTGCTCGTGCAGAAACTGAAGGCAAACGGTGGAGCGATTATTACATTTATTAAATCTACCCAAAATACTGATTTTCTGCTAATACATTCACTGTAAAAAGAACTTCTTTAGATAAAAAATATTTTTAAAAGTAATTCAAATGCATCAAAACTTAAAAAAAAATGCATTTGTATTGAATGTGAGGCCTTTTGTAATCTTTTTATAATTTTTAAATGGTCTTTTTACACGACCATCAGTGCAGTGCAACTACCTAGAGTCACGCTGTATAATGTGATTCCATAAAAAGAACCGGATCTTACGAGTCATTCGCTCGGGAACTGCTCTACACCGGTCAAGCTAAAAAGTTTGATTCCCTAACAAGAACCGGATCATAAGAGTCATTCGTTCTGCGTGCGCAGACGGGTCGCTGTGTGTTTGGTGCTGTGCTCAGTAGCGGTGCAAGGCGCTTGGAGAGCTGTGCAGGAACCCTCTCAGAGCACTTTAATACGACGTTTGTGCCGTCCACATTATCGGAAGAACTGACGTTCGAGCGCAGTCAACAGAACCGAACTTTAAGAAACAATACTAATCCTGTTGCAGTAGGTCAAGCTCGTAATGACAACAACACACTCATGACAAAGTTACCCATCTGCATCTGAGGGCAAGCCGAGACTCTAAATGGCAGCTTACGAGTTGCAAATCATTTAACCATAATTATACAAACGCTTTTACGAGACGTGATGCTTAAAAGGCAATGCCAATTGGCTTCGAAACGCCCTCGTGCCAAGTTGTCTAAGATTTCCAGTAAATTGCCCTAAACATGGAGCAAAATTGGCAACAGAAACATCACACTTGGCAGCGACTTTAGAAACTAAATAGGCCATAACTCACAGCACCCCGCGCGCAAAGTCTGGAAGGATCATAAAAACGCGTCCCGCAGACCCCCAGCGGTGCAGCCGCTGTATGTTTGTATAATCAAGTGCCTCGAAATTACACGATTACATTCTTCGCGATAGCCTATACCTCCCCAAAAAGGACTCGCAAATGGTTTTCAAGCTCAGGACCACAATAACCCACCTCGCGATTAGAAGAAAGAAAAGGCATAATTGCAAAATCACTGCGTGATTAGTGAGAGAACTGCTTTGACGAACGTGCTTGGGAATGCATGCGTGCATCTGGCGTGCGCTTAAAAGACATCGCGTTTACCTGCTCCAAGCGCTCCTGCAGAGTTTGGAAAGACCTCGACAGGTCCCGCGTTTGTCGCATTGTCCACACTGTAAATATGGCACTGCACACAGCCAGGGACAGCGCGAGCACGGCCATGAGCGCCCAAACCAAGCGCAGCGTGCGGATCCGTCTCCTCTGAAGAATTCGCTGCATTGTTGCACACACACGCGGGTCGTTTACCGTTCTGGAGCTTCCACGTCAATCATTCTGTCCGTATTCCGCGAGAACATCTCCGAGCCTCTCTGGCAGGTCCCACGCGCGAGAGCTTCTCCAACTCAGAGAGCGCAAATGCAGCTGTTGCAGCGCGGTCAACGCAAAACCTGCTTGCAAATCGGTCGCCGCTGGCAATGCTTTGGTATATGGAGAACCGTCTGCGTTTATTGCATCAACTGGCACGAACGGAATAGCAATATTCCTCTCGTTCCAGTGCAGAGAGTTGTCAGTAGCGCAGCAGCACTGTGGGGCTTGGGTTTTACTCGCATCTTACGGAGACCTGATTCTTTGGCGTGACTTCCTCGTGTTCTCTTAGACAAATAGATCACGGTCTAGTCCGTAAGAGGTGTCATTTCAAAGCGCTTCTGCGTCCATGTGCTCAAGTATGCGCTGCAGGGAAGTGAGTCCTGCACAGCAGTGGAAAACAGATTTCCTTCCCCCTCGTGCGGTGCCAAGTATTCTTATTCTGTAGCGAAATACTATTTAGCTCTGTCCTGCCTCAAATCAACAAGTGCGCTTGTCGGCGTGTCTTTTTCTAGAAGGCTGGTCGAACTTGTTGTTCTTTAAGGTTTAACAAAGTTTGACCGTGGATTAATATATTAAAGATCCACATGCACAAGGCTATTTCATAAGAAAAAACTCCAGCAATGCACATTTTTGTAACGTGAATAAAACCATGCGCTTATTTTATATAGTAGGTCTATAAATAGACTTCATGCGCGTACTATTATTCAAATATTAACCTACACTACCTTCAAATTACACGTAGATTGATCTTTGAATCATATTGTAATATTTTGTATAGGCTTTTTTTAATGTCCTCCTTGTTTTCTAAAATGACAAATAGCGCAGTCTAATCGTGGCTTAATCATTTCCTAACATAAATGTCAATATTGTGAAGATGTGTCTCATTTTGCTCCCCCTTCTCCCTTCCAAAAATCCCAAACAACTGGATGGTTTCCTGGCAGTGAGTTTGATTATTATGAGTCAGAAAACGAGCCTGGGTCTGATTCAGAGTTTGGGCTTATTTAATTGGCTACGAAACGTCGGCCTGTCAATCGTGTATGCATTTAAAAGATTAAATGAAACAACATATGCACCTCACAACTGTTGACTCGGTCGTTTTAAAGGCTGAAATACCACTCGAAGTGCACTGGAAGAGGTCCTAAACGTGGTATATGGTTAAGCGCTTCTTCGGGTGACCGCTTGATGTCGCTGTTGCCTAAGGTGTGTTAAGCGTACCAGCTTTTTGGAAACGTGCTGATCTGCTGGCCAAATGTGAATCCTGCTTCCAGTTACGATTAATCTTACGGTCACTGATTCAGAAGTTAGCTTTGATGGCATTTACTGTGTTTATTTTATGAGTACATGTGCATAGTTTTGTTAAACACTAATCTAGATCACAATGTTTAAAAAGCTTTCAGTCAAGTAAAAACACATGTAGCAAACCATGGACAAATGTACTTTTATCAACGGCGGATAGAACAACAGATTCCACAGTACATTGGATACAGCAGCTCCTAACAATGTAACTTTTTTTTTTTTTGCCATCATCTTTACCACGAGGCCACACACGTCTTCTCTAAAGTGCTACAAAATAACAGTTCCATCCTAGCAGGTCATAAAAACGCTAACTGAATTTAAAGACTGAGGTACTTAGGAGTTGTATGTTGTTCACGTTTATAATGTATTCAGTAACAGCGCGAGATATTCTTGCTAAAGATCTTTTGCCAATACAATGTCCGGTTACTAAAAACTGCACACAAATAACGTACCAGGCAAAGTAAAACAAAAATCATGTACAATGCAAAGTAAACAATTCAGAAAAGCTAAATCCAATCATAGATTAACTAACCAATAACACATGGAATTTAGCTAATTTACAACTGTAGTGCATTTTTTTTACTTTGAGCGAGATTATTCTCTGTTATGGTGAAAATTACCTAAAGTAATTTAGTTAGTAAAAGTATGTGCTTATCTCTGTGCATGTACATCTTCTAGGCGGCTGTGACTCTTATGTACCAATCAGGTATTAATATATTTCATCACTACTTGTGTGTAAGTTTAGATCAAGTGCTTTTGTGAGCCAAACCGACTGGACGATCAAACGTTATTATTATAATATTTAAATGTACTAATAAAATGACATGTAATGTATAGTTAAATACTAAAATGACTATCTAAATAGAACATCTAAGAAGAGCAGTTCTAAATTCTATAGGCAAACATTGTAACAGCACCGACTGTAACAATTTCACTTCCACTCTTTCCACTGGTAGAAAAATGTCATAATGTGCCCAATATAGATGTGATTCCTAATAATAACACAACAGTGCACTTCTGAATCTTTGGTTAGGCCAGACTTCACAATTTAAATGTGCAGAATGAATCAATATGCACTTTTTGAAGCGACATAAATAAGCAGCACCTTCTGTCTGTTGTTCTCTGTAATAATGCTTGTTTATATTGCCTCATAAAGTTGCAGAGCATGTATGGGTATGAGCATGGAACTTATTCAATTTTTTTTTTTTTATTTTAACTGTCAGTTTACTGTCTTCCTGCACTTAACAAACGACTTGTTACTTGTGGTTCTGTTCAGGAGGCGACAAGGGAATAATATATGTGCTTCGAAATTTAAAGGTCCCCCTGGGCCAAGTGTTCGAGGGCATCGCCCTCGCAGCGCATGCAGTGATAGCCGAGGTCAGAGGTCACGTCCCAGCAGCCCTGCTTTAGGTAGAAGTCAAGAGATGATTTGTTCCAGTCCAGCACAGTGAAATTCAGCTGGGTGCAACCAGCAGCCAGACCAAGCTGAGGGTGACCATAATCAAAAAACATGTCAAATCGTACACAATCAGCAATAATCGAATTCTCAATTTGTTAACAACGGATTCCTTGCTAATGTATTATGATTGCGTGCCGTACGCTGCTATTATCGAGTATAAATAAACACCCCTCACCTGGGAAACTTTGGACATCAGAGCCTTGCCAATGCCTTTCCCTGGAAATACTCAAAGAAAATCATTAATCAGTCAAAAAGGCTTACAATTTATTTTCAATTCAAATAAACAAAAGCACACAGTGCGGTTCCCTTACCTCTGAACTCTGGCATCACATACAGATCCTCCATGTACACCGCCCGACCTTTCCATGAAGTGTATGTGTAGAAGTACAGAGAGTAACCAACCTTGGTATGACCTGTAAAGAGATATACATACATGAATCGTCTCTGTCAGCTTGATGGCTGAAAGGAAAAAAATAACGCTAATGTTAACACCAAGGTAAACACAAAACTCAAACATACTCCGGACTAACAGTATCAAGTTGTAAAACATCCAGTTTCCACAATTAGCACATTTGGCAAGGCACAAAACAATAGTTCGCTAAAATGTTTGCAGGACATCCAAGATTGAGACAGATTTAGAGAAATTTAGCATTGCAACACTTGCTCAACGGATCCTCTGGGTGCCATAGTAAATCCACACGACGTCTATCTATATTTTTGCTTTCTTCTGTGAAACAAAATCATCTTATCTGAATCAGGAGAGAAATATGCACAGACAAAACCAGCTCTAAACAGTTTACTGTGAGAGGACAGGGGATGGACTCTTCACTAGAGGAATCATTATGGATTAGGCCGCAAGCAACACTTTTAAGTTAAAACTGGGGGCTGATTGGAGTCTCATTCTGATGGCACCCATTTATTCACAGGATCTATTGGTGAGCAAGTAATGTAACGCTAAATTTCTCCTAATCTGTTCTGATGAAGAAGTAAACTTAAACGTAAACTCTATGTTTTGCTTGTATGGGGAAGAAAATGTATATGTGTAACTATGAGGAGGTCAAAGAGAAAAAAAAAAAAAAAGGCAAACAAGCTTATGTAACAACTATGCACTCAGGCTAGACATGACACATAGGCCCAGATTAGATAACAAATTTGTTTCCTACTGCAGGGCAATGTAGAAGGACGGCAGTTTTTTATATGATGTTTTTAGAGGATTTTGGATTCAAAGTAAATACTTAATCAAGGTTTTTTTCTCACCCTCTCTAGACTTATGGTGCTCTGGCACTTCAGCAATAATTCCATGGAAAAAAGGGTTTTTGGAGAATCCATCCTGCTCCAGATCTACAGTAGAGAAAGAAGCATGATTGGTTAACGTCTTACTAAAGCGATCCACAGAATTAATTCTTAAAAACAAATCATTGTACTTTTATGGGAGAGGTGTGACAATCAGGCCTACCTCTTTGTGTAATCTTGACCTGGTCTGACACTTTCTCATACTCTGCCAGTTCCTAGTATGAATGATTTGACAATATAAACAGTGACAAGCCGATGTTCTTCACTTTGCAAGCACACAATGCATACATGATAACATTCTATAATATAGTAAAAAAAAAAAAAAAAAAAGACTAATAAGCTAATAAAAAGTTTCTTATCCAAACCACACCAAGACTACTTCCTTAATCTTGAAATCATATTGCACCATATACGCAAAGCACGTGAGATAACTTTTCTCAGAAAAGCATTTTCCACACACCAAAAATAAAGTCGTATTATATCTACTATTGAAAAGAAATCACCGTTTACTTCATAGAAGAAAGCTTGGTTGCAATTCAAGCAGGCAATATGGCAAGTGCTAGTTTTTATTCAATTGTGATTCGTCACCCATTAAAGTATCTTTTGAATTCTATTAGATCATAGTGATTTGTTTTCACTCTTCTGACATCAGCAACGTGTTGTTGTTGTTTTTTTTTTTCCACTGCCGCCCGCAGCATAACTAACAAGGTTTTAATAATTAGATACATCGAATTAATGACGTGACAATGGCCTGCGTAATTCAGCGGTCACGTTGTGGTTTTCGGGTCCTTTCATCTTTATTATGACGTCATTGCGCATCCACGGGTGAAAGCGCAGTAAAGTCGCGGCTGCTGCACGTTTCCCGGCTTTCCGATCGCCGTCCACTGGGCTCAATGACAGAACGTGTCAGATTACAGCGTGCCAAATGAATATGGCTTACTGTAACTCTGCCGTCAACAAAACCGATGCGCTTACGCACGCCACACGTTTAAACAACAGCCGTGTTCGGGGGGTGATGAAAGATTCCGCGTGCTGTTTTGTGACGCAGCAGATCGGCGTTTCCATTTTTCGCAAGATTCTAAAATCGGCGCAAATGGACGCACGCACGCGACACGCGGGCACGTCCACTCACTCACCAGTATCATCCGCGAGATGTCCTTACAGTCCTCGAGAGTGGCGGCCCGGATCGTGAAATCCATCTTGTGTTCGCCAATAATAACAAGCTGACCAACCAAATCGGAGGGTTTGCCAACGTGGAATAATATTAAATGAAAATACGGAAGGGATGTGTTTGTGTTGCGCTGCACTTAGAAACTGCTAAAACAGCGCCATCTGTAGGCACTGATGGGATAACAGTTCCGTCATTACTACTGGCCATTTATGCAAGTGCACGCTAAAGAAAGCTTTGTAAATTAACCTTTGAGTTTAGAACAAGTAGATTAAAAGGTGTTTAATGTATATATATATATATATATATATATATATATATATATATATATATAAATACGCTTATTAGCCTATACGTATCCATATCCAGGTTTACTCATCGCTTGACGTTTGTAGACATATTCAAAAGTTGACTCATGACAGTTGGTTTTACAGTTACTTTCATTATTACTTGTAACATGACGTTCATTATGGTGTTTAATATTAACTTACTGATGAAGTGTCTAAACTATGTCTTCCTCTTACATTCCGTGGCTACATTCATGAATCATTAAAAATGATGTAGGCCTTTATTCGACTATTATTAATATAAAAGCTGAATAACCTTGAACAAACAACACAGTGTTTGTAGATTTAAAATAAATGCTTTTTACATGTTTACAGTGCCTATCTTAATTCATAATATGATCCTATATAACTTCCCTTGTCAGTATGACATTAGCTCATTAATTTTAGGGTTTATAATAAATACACATTCCACACCACAAAGTCGCTGTTCAACTCGGGGGTGTAAACTGTACTTGTGTCCTGCTAAATATAGTTCGTAGGCTCAGGCACCGCTTAGACAGACTGGGTGGAGATGCTTTCATTGCAACAGTTATATTCAGATTTCGCTCTCAGAAACTGGCCTCATGCCACTCAAAACAGGTCCAGTGTTGAAGTAACCGGTGCTGCTGACTGAACCGTTGTCTGAGGCTGACTAACGTAAGCGATGGGGAAAATGCTGCCGTTTTCCATCAGCTATGATGTTCAGATGACGTGGCCCAGGTCCAGCCGCAAGCAGTAAAACGGTGCCTGCGAGCAAGTGCGTTTATTCTATTCAACATCATGAGCGCGGGTGGGTTTTTCAGACAGAAACGGCTAATTGTTCTATATCCTTGAGTAGGCTGAATATAGACATGAGGCTGAGAAAATCTTAAAAGACTACAACAGAAACTTCAGACTACATCTTCAGACAAAATATCTCAATAAGGTTATTAAACCCTAAAACACATTTTTGACTTGCTAACATA
The DNA here is from genome assembly GCF_018831695.1 of Puntigrus tetrazona. Taxonomy (NCBI): domain Eukaryota; kingdom Metazoa; phylum Chordata; class Actinopteri; order Cypriniformes; family Cyprinidae; genus Puntigrus; species Puntigrus tetrazona. The sequence goes on along the minus strand of NC_056705.1, from coordinate 13,380,995 downwards.
TGTACAGGTTGCACAATTTTTCTGAGCCATTTTGTTCTTCCAGTTTCAAAAGCAAAGTTGAACCAATGTCATGAAAGGTGACATATATGCGTTTATTTGAGTGGCAGGAGACTTTTCTCAGTGTTATTCATGAGAATAAAGTCCTATGATCCAATTCCCTGTGCTTTATTACGAATTCAAATCTCATGAAAGCGTCCCTGCGCTCCATTCAGAAGGGTTCATCCCTATGCCGTAATCTCTTCAAAGCGTGTAGGGGACTGGAAGTGCCCTTCTGTGTCATCATCCCATGCCCATATGGCGGCGCCGTCATCATAGAAAAATCAGCGTGAAGTATCATGGGAAAGTGTCCATCGGTTGTACAACTTGAAGTGGCCAGTTTGAGCGCTTCGGTTTGCTCAAAACTGTTCGGTGATGTGGTGGCCATGATTGCTTTGACTCCAAAGTGCTCTTCAGAGGGCGATATATCCCATTTATTTCATGCTGTAACTAACTTGTAAAGAGGAATATGTTGTTGGAATTTTAAAGCTTTATACTTGTTTTATACTTGAAAGCACCATGGCTTGTTACACATAGCAACAGTAATGAAAGACCCGCTCGTCTTTGCAAAGGGTCGGTTACTACAATTATTACCATTCCTTTATCAGAGCCATCAATTTGTAGGCCAACCCTATAAGGCTAATTCTTCACCCCTTTATTTCAATTTCTTACATTTTTAGTGCGTTTTGTTTGTTATAATTCAGCTGCTGGCATGGTATTTTTCTTTGGTATTTGCCTTGTAAGGACTACAATTGTTGTCTGATTGGTCAACTCACATTCTTGTGGTACTTGCTGAACTTATTTAGGAACTAGTGCATAAATCCAAAACAGCCATTTTAGACAGTTAGGTTTAGGATCAAACCCATGACTGGAAAACTTAAATTCTCTTCTGGGTTTTAATTCTACAAACTAAACAGCTGTATTTGTGCTTGAAATGTCAAGGGCATCACTGACGCAAAAGAGGACCTGTGAGTGATCAACGGTTTTATGAAAATGTTGAAGGTGTGGCAACATGAAAGGAGAGAATGGAGTTTTTTCTTTACGCTGCATGGTGCCCCGGTATATGCTCATTAGTACCAGAACAGAGCCAAGAACCATTATATAACTGACATTAACACTTCTAACTACAGCGCTTAGAAAACTCATGCATTCATGGAAAAACAGCAGCCATAACGTCACAACCAGTAGCCTAAGAGCCTTTTATACACGCCTCATAAAGAACAGAGGCACAGTCACTCATGCAACCTTTATACAGAGTTGAATTTATCCAAATATTTTTTTTTATAAAAATAGGCATCTTAGCATGTATTTACCAGTCAACGTTAGACAATGTAAATGTAAGCAAATTGTAAACCGTGCACAAATAACAAGTCTACACCCAAAATAACACCATGAAGGTCGACTTGTAGCCTACATATTACATAATGCATTCCCCTCTTGATCTTGTACAGTGCAGGAAACCGTCTTCCTTTCCTGTTTAGTCTATGATGTGGAGCCATTCTTTTTCTGCTACTATAGTGCCTTTTTTTGAGATGCTTTCATCATTTCAAATTTGACACGAATTAATTTAATGTAGGTATCCCTTAACCAAAAAAAGTAATTAATTAATTAATTAATTATTGGAAAAAATCCTAAAAATGTTGTGAATGTAGTGGAAACTGAAAAACAAAAAAAGTCACATTCTGGATGGTATTACGGTTGAATCAAATTTTCTTTTTCAAATAAGCTCAAATAATTACCTTACCTTACGGCTTGTTGTCTGCTTTACATATATTTATTGTATACATGGATCGGATAAAAAAGGAAGTGAGCTCATAATCTAGCTGATGCAACTGAGCCGCAAGAAATTCAAGAGTGAGGAAAAGGAAAAAAAATGTTATTCAGTACAGGACTAATGTCCCTCTTTTCCATATAAGGAGAAGAATATCTCTTTGTCATCGCCGCCATATCTGAGTAAGGAAATAGACTGAGCAAATGTTGCCCGGCAGCGTCCAGATGCAGTTAGCGTTAGTCATGTGACGTTAACAGTGAGTTGAGCTAGTCAAGCTGTGGCTTTCCAGTATGAGACTTAATATTTTGTTAGACATTAACTGTTTCGGTCAGTGAGTGAGCCATTCAAAAATTCAGTTTTCCTTACTTAAACTAGTATTTAGGTAGTACATATAGGTAAAACCTCATCCTGTCCTGTACAACTCTACTACACTGACCTCCAGAAATGAACTGAAATTGCTGTTCTTCAGGGTGTGTTTGCAGCCAAAACAAACAAGTACATTTCTAGTACATGTGTTATTTACACATCCAGACAAACGTGAGTAGAGGCACTCATGGACATAGTGTGCACACACTTACTTGTGCCAACAAGAAAGAACATTGAGGGATTTATTTTAGATAATGGGAGAGCTGTAGTTTTGTTCAAATTGCTAGCTTAGTAAATTAAAAAAAAAAAAAAACATTATTTGCCTGATTTGAAGTTGACATATGACAAATTTTAAAATAATGATAAAAAATAACCCAGACTGTAATATAAAATGGTGCGGACATAAATATTTGGCTTTTTTTTTATTTTGGTCATTATTACAAACATGTTTTTGAGTAATCTAGTTGTAGGCTACACTTTGTTACATAAACATTTAGCAAAGCATTCATCTTACGGGAAAACATGACACTGTAATCTAAAAATGTATTATGACAGTGTAAAACGCAGTATGTTTGAAACTATAAATAAAGCACATAATGCCATTATCTAAAAAGATAGAAGCTGGTGCCTACAAAAGTATGTTTCTGCATGTTGTTTTGTCAGCTGAAGATAGAATGCTATTTGTCCTGTTTGGTTAAAAATGTATATCTGTGAAATTTATATATGTTTATATCTCTTCTTAAACATTAAACCATTAATACAAGCCCATCTGATTAAGCATTAGGCCTATATTGGTTTAAATTAGATTGATGTTATCCTAATCATAAAACACCATGCCTGCAGGTAACTGTAAGGTTGTGAACTCCAAGAACATTATGTGGGATGTGCCGCATAAATTGTCACAAGTAATCCAATATCGCTGTTTATGGCTCGCTCACCTGTTACTAAATTTAGCAGCAGTGCTTTGTCAGAGGTCACACATAAATATTCCAGCACGCAGCTGTCTCTGAATCTGCTACGGCAGACAAAGTCCAGTACTAATAAATGACTTATTGTTCCAAATGAAAATAGAAATATATTTATATCACAGCATCTATTTCATAATGGCTATGAGACTATTTTGCCCTTTGAAGTTCATTAAACAGACAGTTATTATGTATTATCGCTTTAAAATGATGCAAGTTAACTGTTAGAATTTGGAGCTTCCCCAAATTTAATGTAAAACGTGCAACTTGTGAATGAGATGCTGTATCTCTCAATCTTATATTTGTATCATACAGTGCCCTCCACTAATATTGACACCCTTGGTAAATGCATTCATCCTTTTGATCTTACGTTAAAAAACATCACAAAATAAAAATACATTTTTTCTTCAATACATGTTGGCTACAAGTATTGGCGGTGCTAGAAATGTTACAAATCTTTCTGGAAGATAACGTGTGTCTATTCTGTCCTATTGCACTTTGAGGAGGAGAGTTTGAGTAGCTAAAGAACACAGAGATTAGTTGGGTCTCAGAGAGACAAAAAAATCAAACAGCCTCTACATCACCACATATTGTTCAGGAGGGTTTAAAAAAAAAATGGTCCTTGTTCATCCAAACACAAATTCCAGCATATTTAGTTCTCAGACACGACTAGAACTTCAAATGGGACTGGCTTCTATGGTCAGATAAAAATAAAAAAGAGCTTTTTAGCAGCAAATCCAGATGGGTTTAGTAAAAACAGGGATGAAAAGTACCCCATGCCCACGGTTAAATATACAGCTGGAACTTTAATGTTGAGGTCCTGGACATCTTGTTCAGATGCATAGCATCACGGTTTAAATACCAACAAATACAAATCTAAAGCTGACTGCCTCTGTTAGAAATCTTAGAATGAGCCATGGCTGGATCTTCCATCAGGACAATAATCCAAAACAAACATCAAAATCAATACAAACTGAACACAAAATGAATCTTTTGCCATTGCTGTCCCAGTCCTCTGACCAGAACTCTACAGTAAATGAGTGAGGTGAACTATGGAGAAACATCAACATGGAGCTGGTATTGTGAAGGATCTGGAGAGATTACAGGAGAAAACTCATGGCTGCTATCTGGAGAAAAGGACATTGCAATAATTTAGTGCTAATAATTGTGTATTGGACAAAAACATTATTTCATCACGAGTTTTCTCCCCATTTTCAATTGTTTTACTTCAATGATAGGTTAAAGTTTTGTGATATTTTTGAATGAAGGATCAAAAGGATAAACAATGCAGATTTTTTCCACAGCCACCTTTGTTTATTTTTGCCAAGGATGCCAATATTAGTGGAGGGCACTCTATTTGTTATATGCCTCATTAAGATGCGCATGTTAATGAATATTCACTGTGAAACTCATAGTTTCACACAGACGCTCATGAAAAGCAAGTTAGACCACTTCAACTCAAGCTGAGCAAACTACACCCTTAGGCAATATCAGTCAGGTTGCTCCAAGAGGATCTTCTTTACAATATCTATTTAAACGGCTTCTTGCAGATGAAAATAAATGTCCAATCAGTTATGTCAATCACATTTTGGTCCATTAAAATGTCTCCAATTTAGAGTTGGCACTATCTGCTTTTTTTGAGATTTTCTTGTTTTTCTTGGAAGGTTTTAGTTTAGGCCTGTGAGATAAGATATGAAGGCTTTCAGAGAGAAGTGGGTGGTTACTCTGATTACTAAATGTTGAGTTGAAAAAAGAAAGCAGAAAGCACTTTTCATGCTTTGCTTCCCTCAAGTTCTCAGGCTCCACAAATAGCAACTCCACCCCTAAAAAAAACAACAAATCTTAATGGTCACTAGATTAAGATCAGAGTTATCACCGAAAAGATCACAGATATGACAAAGTTTAATCCAGAAATTGTTGCATTTATTTATATACAGCAGTTGGTGTTAAATGAACAATTGTTGCACATATGACGCTTTACTTGCTCACTGCCATCCTCCTGGCAAAAACATGAAGTGGTTTACGTCAAATGCTTAGCCCGTGACAATTGTTCAGTTATTCCTGCATTGGCACTGTGCAGTGAACCTGGCACACGGTGTGTTTCATGTTGGGTTTATGTGAAAGACAGCGTGTTTGTACTGAATATATTGGACTCATTATGTATATAGAGTGTGTGTGTGTATATGTGTTTTTTGTTGGGGGGTTGGGGTTGGTTGGTGGCGTCACTGGCAGTTGTATAATAGCACCGCTGTGCTACCAGAGCTACTTTAGTGGGTGTGTCTCCCAAACCTCCTATTTGCTGATTACACAGGGGCACAGTGTTCCTTCCTCAGTCCACACACATGGTATGAATTAACTCAATTCACTTTTACCTCTACTGAAAATTCAGGAAATCTAATTAAAACTTCAAAAAGTTAAAATCACCAAACATATGCGAAAGACATCCCATATTCTTCCTTTAGAGACGCTAGTAAAAAAAAAAAAAAAAACGAGATTCACTATTTAGTTGACAAAATTTCACAAATGGGCAACGGTGCTTTCCAATGAGAAACTGAGCACAGAAATTATGTAATACAATACAACAAAACAATAACAGTAGTATTGCATTGAGAAAGAGCAGCATAACCATCAGGAAAGTAAATGATGAACAAATTGCAGCTAGTTTTCAAAATATGTGAGTAGCAGTTTAAGGGGGCATCAGCAATTGGGAAAGATGTGGGACGTAGTTTACTAAAAGAAACAGTTGGTCTCCTCTGCCCATACTGAGGCTATTAGTGATGCAGCACCTCAGTATATGTGAGTCAACAAAGAAAGTTGGCATTGATAGCCCAGATTATTAACCATTAGATTGCTCACTCCACTAGCTCTTTGAAGGTTGTTTGCTATGCATTGGTGTTAATTTGCTAAATGAATTTGATAAACCCATGTTAGTCACTCTCGCAGTTGCGTCATTTGTCTACACCGGTCCAACATACGGTCAGCCATCTACTTTTTTTTAAACATATGGAATAAAAACTTGTGTTGGCGTTATACAATAACAACACAAGCAATTGCAATTAATTTAACACATATAGACACGATGAACGGTAACTTATACTTTCATACTTTTTGTGATTCATTTATATTTGATCGCATTGTATCAGCTGTACGTGCAGATAAGCAATAGTGGACGTGCAAAAAAAAAAAAAAAAAAAGCTAAATATAGTAACAAAAACATGCTGGTGTTTTGTTTCCTTATCGGTACCTACATCATGCCCGTCATCGTTCGATGCTATCTGTCCTTGTGCATTTACATATCCACTTGACTACCAGTGGCATTTACTTTCTCTCTCCGCCGACCGTGCGCAAAGACGCATCGTCTTTGTCCCTGGTGAATCTTATTTTGGGTACATCGCTGACGCTTTCTTGAGGGCTGAACTTTGCCCACACCCTCCACATACACTTCCAGCACTCGTTAACGCCAAATCCTCCTGGTTGTGTGACATCTCCCCGCGGAGGCGTGCCCATGCCGCTCAAATACAGCGCTGCAGACGCGCGCCTGACTCATTGGGTTTGTCAAAGCGCACAGTGAGGTAAGCGGAGCCGCGTTGCCCACGCCGAAGAGAACATGCGATTGTCTCCGACCGTTTCCACTGCCGACATCGAGAAACAGCGCGTTCGTCTAAGCGTACGGTGAAGCGCATTTGCCGATGTAGGTGAGAAAAGTTTTACTGGGTGATAAAAGCTACGACGGTTTGGACATCTTTCCACTGCGCTGTTTGTGGAGGACGCATGATTTACCTGTGCCGGACCAAAAGCGAAGATTGCATGAAAGGTGAGAGTCTTTTACCGACAAATCTTGGATTTGAAAAGGAAGTAGTTGCGAAAATATATATTTTTGTCACCCTCATAAACGAAGCCGTACAAGTTTAAGATCGGTTTAACTGAACCTGAAGTGAAAAGTAGCTACTCGTTTCAGGCTTCTTTTTTTTTGCTGGAATATTTTATAGAATTGGACTGTGAAGTACTGATGGATGCCTGCCCACGCGCATTAGTAAATCGAAGACATGTTGTGTAAAATAAGTGTTTATTTTATGTCAGTGTCATTTACTGGTAATTGTATTTAGCAATTTTGTTGAAATAGAACCCTATTAAAACCACGGTAGAAGACAAGCAGGTCATTTAGGCTGACTGAAGTTTGTTTTAGACCGATTTAAGTAAGCAGTATCAATGCTGGCACCAGTTACTGAAAACGTTTTTAGATAAAGTAATTGCTCTGGTTTGTAATAATTAACTCTCTTAGAGTTGAGGATGACCACGTAAGGGCCACTGAGTAAAGTTAAAAATAGACCTTGAGTTAAAGCTGTGTTTTTTGATTGGTTGACTGAAACGTTTGAAACAAAAACTTGTATTTATTATTAGTCTGTGACTATGAGATAACCATAAGGACATTACATTTACGCAACTGTATTTGACTAGGAATGTTCTTATTTTGAGTAGGCTATATCTAAGTGTCTCTTTCTAAAGCAAATGAGAAATCAGAAATTTCTGAGAGAGCTCACAAAGCTGAAAGGAACAGTCATTTCCTTACAGATGTTCTTAGTTATGTGTGTGTGTGTCTGCTTGTTACCAGTAGATGAAATCAGTCTATGTTATTTCATGTTTGCATTTCTCACATGACACCGGCTATTACACACATTGTCTTTGGGACAAGAAATATTTTGAAGGTGGCGGGATGTCGTTTAAAGCTGTTTCCTGTAGAAAGTTTCTCCTCAACAATAGGCACCAGGGCTAAAAACAGTTGGAGGTCCGAGTAGTGACCGACATCAGAAGCATCTAAGGATGCTGAAATAATGGGCCAGAAAAAAAAAGAGCGGAAAAAATAAAATGCAGCACAATGGTATCAGCCACATGGCCAGCACAATGTGGGAATAAAAGTGAGATGTTTTTGGGAACACGAGACAAAAGAAATACCAATTGCCAGTGTTATATAACTTCTCCAAGGCAGAGCTACAACACCCCTCTGTGCATGTCAACACAGGTTGGTTCAAATACATGTTTGAAATGGGTGATGTGAATGTTACAACACACCGTGTATATAATTATGGCAAATGCTTGAACTAGGCAGTCAGAGAAGCAGGGTAAGAAAGGCACTTTGGCAAGGTCATAGCCATAGATCATCAGTTCCTTGGTCAGTTGCATGAAACTCGGGATGCATGGTATATTAGTACCATAATGACAATCAACCAATATTATAGATGTATTTTTCAGAATCAGTATTGAGTATTTGCTTATGTACATGCTAATGTCTGTTTGTTTTTTTTTTTTAAATGAACACATTCAAAATGGTGTGAGGTTAAACATTGTTAATTTCAAGTGGAAAAATGACTTCTCCGTGTCCTACAGACACACGTTTGCTATTGTCCTTTTTCCAGCAGAGTGTCTCATGTGACTCACAGACGACAGACGTTCTTCCACTCTTGCTAGACGCAAATGTGGCCTGTTAAATATTTGAAGCTCCTGTGCTTCGTGCAGGAGGAGACGATGCATAAGTGCGTTAATGCTTGACTGAAACCGATCCTATCCTGAGATCTTGGGTGTGGGTTTTTGTAGCCATTTTTCCATGAAGAGCTAACAGACAGTGGCAGTTGGGTTGCCACATAAGAACATGATGTTCTAGGTCATTTTATGCTTAAACATTAAGGTAACGTGTGGCTAAATATGAGGTGAAAAACATGGTTCAGAAAAGTAAAACGCAATTAAATCTCTCTTTGAGGTCAAACGCATTGTGTTAATATTTTCACCACATGAGCATGAAAGCATCTTTCTCTTCGTTCTTTGCTCAGATCTCAAGGCTGTACTGAGCTGCGCCACACTGGGAGGCTTACTGGATAAGCAGAAGAAGCATCCCTGTGACTGCAAAAAAGTGTCTCCGCTTCTGTCTACTCCCACAATGGCCCTGGCCTCCTTCCATCTGATGCAAACTCTAAAGAACTCTCCGGCGGCTCTGCGTCGACGATTCCGTCGCGACCGAACGGAGAGCCTGTCTCACGGCGATCCCCTCTTCAAGGTGCACTACCTCGGCACCAAGAAGATCTTCTCCTTGGACTTGGAGCAAGCGGAGGATGCCATCGACCGACTCCTAGATGGAGTCCCTGGAAAACTTTCTAAAGATCACGCCCTAGTAGTGCGACCCCGATACGTCGAGGTTAAAGAACTGAGCACTGGAAGGCAGCTCACCAAGACCTACTTGCAGGATATCGCGTACTGCGCCTCGCACACTGCCAGACCCAATGTGTTTCTGTACATCTGCAGGCAGCCCGGTCAGCAGCTGCAATGCAGAGTATTCTGGTGCAGTCGGGCAGAAAGGGCGAAGGACATGACAGCCTGCTTGGCGATGTCGTTTCAGCGGGCGCTAAATGACTGGCAAGGTGGATGTGCCACATTGCCGCAAGTGGAAGGGATCACTAAAGAGCCAGAGATTTCTGGTACGCCCACTGCAACAAAGGGGTCAACACTGCCAGCTAGTCTGGGAAAAGGTGAGTTAAAGCAAGACAAAGTGGAGATGAATTGATAAAATATATAACTTAAAGGAATAGTTCACCCAAAAATTATGTTCTATGTTCATCTGAACGAAGAAAGATATATACACCTAGAATAGTTGATGGGTGAGTAAATTATGGGGCAATTTTCTTTTTAGGATGAACTATTCCTTTAACTGTAAATCACTTTGGAGAAAAGAATGTCAAATACATTAGTGTCTATATAAATATAATTCAGTGTTCTATTTTTCTCTTTCAAAGTTTTAACTGTTTTGTTTTGGATTTTGTTACAGTCCGTTGGAAGAAGAGAGGGTCGGTGTCCCGCAGTCCTCTCCGTGCCATTTCCAGAAGAGGTTCTGCCAGTGACAACTGGCACTGATGGTCCCTGTCCCACCCTGAACCTTGACCACATTAATTTTGTGATGCTTGGGATTTTCCAGCATGGAATGTGAGGAAAAGGACAACCACACTTACAACTGGTGGAACTTTTGCCACTCAAGTTCAGAGTCTGTATTCTAAACAGACACTGCATTTGAGTTTACTGATTTACCAAAGTGATAAAATGGTTTAGAAAATGTATGGCTTTAGTCATGCTGGTTGAAATTTCATCTCAGTTTGCTTATGGACTATGAGACGCCACCAAAAGTTCTCACCTGAGCTGAACTGGTGTCTAGTTTTAAAGCCTTGTATGTATTACAGAGTTGAGTTTTTCAAGTCAGTCTCCTCCTGTGTGTACACTACATGTCTGGGTAGTGATGAGCAGTCCGACAGGCTTTGTTTGTAATAGGTGTCAGGTGAGAATCTATGTGGGAAGTGGGTGGATGCATGATGGTAAACAGCAACTGGACCAGGACATATAACTAAGCGCTTTACAAAAGTGTTTCTACCCCAAATGCACAAAGGAAGCAATGCTTTTATATGCTGTAAATGGCCGGTTTATTCAGTTTTATTCTAAACTACTGTATGCTTTCTCCTGCTTTTTTTTTGTTGTTTTTTAGATGGCCAAAACCTCCACACATTATTACCAATGATTGAATTATTACACTCTCAATTGGACAATCATGTATTTTTACATACTGCATAATTGTATAGTGGCTTGACAATCAGGTTGTAATTTGGCTTTTTGGTACTGAGATTCTTGTTCTTGGTTGTCTATCATAGCCATATCGTGCTTTGCCCAGTTCTACCTCAGTTTGCCATTTTTATTCAGCTTTGAACTTAAAGCGTAGAATGTAATTCCAAAAAGATAATGAAAAATTAAGTTAAAATGAGAACATCCTTTCTATGCACCTGGTTCCAGCAGTTTTTGATGCCATCATGGCTCATGTACCCCACCCCCGATTTTTATGTAAATGCAAGTTGTTTTACTACATTAGCCCATTTTTCTTTGAGAAGAAAAAAAGCCCAGGCAACAGCTTATGACATCAGAATGCTGACTGATTCAATAGTATGCTTGCATAGAGAGTCATGTCCTTGAAAAAGCAGCATCTTTGTACTGCAGTTATATGCAAGGAAGCATTTTTAAGTGGCCTGGTTACATAAACCAAGTATTTTAAAGGACACCCTGCTTCGCATGACTGGAACAATCAAGATTTCCTAGTACAAAAGATTGTCCAGCTCCATAAAGTAGCTATTTTTTTTAACACGGTTACATACGCTCACTAAGAATATATCGGTAGTATACAGTCAGTGCCTCACGTTATTAGAAATTCTGCCTCGTGTGTTAGGCCAATTACATCAAAGGATTTCTTTTTTTCCATTTTATCCTTATGGATTTTATTTAAAGTTATTTAAACTGTATCTCGCATTACAATGACCTCAGATCTGTTGTTGGATCTGTTCTGTCTGCTCTATGAGGTGTTTAATGTTCTATGAATGTTCTTGTACCTTATTTTAAAACCTATTTTTGTGTAGATATTTAAATATTAAATGTATTTTATGGAATATTAAACTTTTTATACATGAAACATTTGTGTCGTGTATTCTATTAATTTATGAAATGCACAAAAGACAACAAGAACTTTCTAAAAGCTAGTTGTTACTAGAATTTCAGGATGGATTAGGTCCTTAAAGAGGGAGCAGTTTCTGTGTAAGTCATGGGGCGCAAATCTTTTAATGCGAGGGATTAAAATACTCTCGTCTGATTTAGTAACTTTTTAAATGATGTACGTGGTTCACAAAAACATGCCATGGCTGACATTTAGAAACGGGGCTAAAGATGTCATTATAAAACCTCTTTGTATGTTAATTAATGGTCTTTAATATCAAAAATATTGTAAATAAAAATGTTAGTTCATGGTTATGATTGTTAAAATTTGAGATTCTTGGAGTTTTAGGCCAAATAAAAATTGTTGATTTTGTATTTATTTTTTATCTTTATTTCGTGGGTAAAGGACTTGGAGTACTGTCGCTTCCTTGAAATCTTTGGACCTCAGAAAGGCTTTGGAAATGAAGTTTTCTCAGTGGCTTCAACTCTTCCAGAACTAAAAAAATAAAGGTAGAGGAAACGTATTAGGAAGATGGTAATTCTAGCCAAAGGCCTGTTTCGTGCTAACACTGCAGCACTATGCAGAAAAATAAGAAAAATTTGTGTCACAACAAAATGAATATAAGCAACAGACACAGGATGTATGAAGCAGGCCTAAGACTTTGTTTAGATTTTTGTATTGTTTTTCTTGCTCACACCCCTTATCGTAAGAACACAATGACAAAAAGAACATTCCAAATATTTGGATCCAAGATTTCCCGGACTCCTATCTTTCAAAGAAACTCTAGCTCTGTGCTCACCCAGATCATAGAACGGTTCCTCTCGGCTTCCCTGAACCACAATCATCTCCAGGAAATTCAGGAGGGCCCCAGTGACCAGGAAGCGCTCTGGGAGGGACAGGGTTTGGAGGTAGCGCATGTCCAAAGAGAAGGGGTTGTCGGGAGGCGGCATAGTGCACAGTCCCACTAACTCACTTACTACATCCCATACATGGGTTCCTACAGGGCAGAAAAAAGGTTTGTGTGTTAAGCAAGACCCTTGCAAAATGAAAAGTAGGTTGTATGCATATTTATAGATAATCTTTAACTGTGTTTACATTTTTTTTTTTTAAGTTTCCAAACTTTGATCCAGGAACATGAAGAAATATTGTATACAATAAAATTGTGAAAATGTGGCCAGTAAAAGTTGAAGATGGTGAAATAAAGAAGTTTAAAGACCTTGGGATGTTGAAACCCAGTCTGTGATTGACTTCAGCTTCATTGGTGTATCTTTGACAAGCGTATCAGTTCCTCCGACATTTACTAGGCGCTCATGATTGGATCGAATCCAGGCATAAGGTTGCCCATACTTGGCATAGCCGGCTAACAGGAACAGGGTGCAGTTAATTTCCTGAAATGAAAAAATATATATTTTGAAAGACCTTGACCACCGCAAGAAATTTTGTCTTTAAAACTTACAGAAAACCTATTAGTTATACTATATACACTATTGTATATACAACATACTGTAGTAAGAGTGCTATATGCAACAATTTCTTTAACTGATATGTGCAATATTGTTCCCTTAATTTGGCATGGCATAGATGTGATCAGTTGCTGAGGTGGTATGGAAGTCCAGGTTACTTTGACAGCGGCCTTCAGCTTGTCTGCATTTTTGGGTCCCTTGTTTCTCATTTTCCTCTTGACAATACCCCATAGATACTTGATGGGGTTCAGGTCTGATGAGTTTGCTGGCCAGTCAAGCACACCCACACCATGGTCACGTAACCATGATTTGGAGCTTTTGGCAATGTGGACAGGTGCCAAATCCTGCTGGAAAATAGAATCATCATCTTCAAAAAGCAGGTCAGCAGAAGGAAGTATGAAGGGCTCCAAAATTTCTTGGTAAACGGGTGTAGTGTTTGGTTTTAAAAAAAAACCCACAATGGACCAACACCAGCAGATGACATTGCACCCCAAATCATCACAGACTGTGGAAACTTAACACTGGACTTCAAGCAATTTGGGCTACGATCATCTCCACCTTTCCTCCAGATTCTAGGACCTTGGTTTCCAAATGAAATACAAAATTTGCTCTCATCTGAAAAGAGGACTTTGGACCACTGGGCAGTAGTACAGTTCTTATTCTCTTTAGGTAAGATGCCTCTGACATTGTCTGTACTTCAGGAATGACTTAACAAGAGGAATACGACAACTGTAGCCAAATTCCTGGTGGCTCTTTTGAGGCCTTGACCCAAGTCTATTCCTTGTGAAGTTCACTAAAATTCTTGAATCATTTTTTTTGACAATCCTCATAAGGCATCTTTTTCTTCCACTCAACTTTCTGTTAACACGTTTGGATACAGCACTCTGTGAGCAGCCAGCTTCTTTGTCAATGAATGTCTATGGCATTCCCTCCTCGTGAAGGATGTCAATGATTGTCTTCTGGATAACTGTCAGATCAGCAGTCTTCCCCATGATTGTGTAGCCTAGTGAACCAAACTGACACACCATTTTGAAGACTCAAGGAACCTTTGCAAGTGTTTTGAGCTGATTAGCTGATTGGCATGTCACCATATTCTAATTTCTTGAGATGAATTGGTGGGTTTTTGTTAAATGTGAGCCAAAATCATCACAATTAAAAGAATCAAAGACTTAAACTACCTCAGTCTGTGTGCACTGAATGTATTTTATTTTTAACATTTTCAGTCGAATTGCTGTAATAAATTAACTTTTCCACAATTTATTACGATGCACCTGTAACATTTAACATTTATTTTAATAACATTTATTTTAAATTGTAATAATACTTCATAATGTTACTGTTTTTACTGTATTTGTAATTTAAATAAATGGAGCCTTGGTAAACATAAGAGATTTCTTAAAAACAAATACAATTTTACAGACCCTAAACTTTTGAACGGTAGTGATTATTTTTTCAAACCTAAATGAACTGCCAGTGTATTTTTATATTAGTAATGTTCTTAATATGGGACCTTGTAACACGATTTGGCATTGTCAATGATACTCACAGGAACAGCGATCTCTCTCTCACTGGGTGAGGCTGGGAGAAGATGACAGTCAACATTCCTGTGTGTGAGCAATGAAAATAATTGATTTACAGTTCCTAGGTTTACAATTGCTACAGTCTTGGGATATTGTTTCCTCCACCTGCTGGGAGTTTGTTGCTGTGCGGCGTCTGGTGTCTCTGGTTTGTACTGTGGAGGTGGCCCTTCTCCTGCCAAAGGTGAGCTGGCATAGTCACTGTCCAGACTGTAACTGCTACTGCAGGTTGAGCTGGTAAAGGTGGAGGCCACAGACACGGCGAACCCAGGAGAACGCCATCTCTGTGAGCCAAAAAGATAATGATGCAGCAGCAATGAGCTTAAAATGAACTAAGGCTAATGATAGATTGGGCAACTTTTTGAGCAATTTTGCCAAGCAACTTTTTTTGAGCAATGTTGCTTGAGCACTTTTCCATTAAGAATGGGTAACAATTTCTATCTGGATTATATAGATTGGTTTTGGGTCTCACCTGTGTCTGTGTCTCACCTGGTTGACCACTGATGGCAACATTGCAGCATCATTGCTTAAAAAGTTGTCCTGTGTATCATCAGCCTAAGTTTAATATTTCCAGTGATAGATGTTTAAAGCTTCACTTTATGACTTAAATCTTCTCAAACACATTTTTATATTAAAAAAAGTGAGAGAAAAAAATAAATAATTGGATAAACTGAGAAACAAAGACCCACCAAGTCATCATTGACCACAGTCAGCAGAAGTTCCTCTCTCCCCCTTAGCCAGGGCTGAAAATAATGGAAGCCCTACGGATATGCATAAAAGAGTGAAAACATTGACATGAGCTATAATTACCTCAGTAAGTGGTGTAGCTTTCATTTAATTTGAAACTGTTAATAGTATTGCTTCAGGGGAAAAAAGCCCACCTGTAAAGAACCCAGTATTGCAAGCTCTGACAGGAAGTGCTTGAGTCTCGCCCTTTGTTCATGTTCCTGCATCTTTTACAAAAGCAAAACAGTTTATATAATTGGTTTTTCTTATAACGGACACAGTACACACACACACACACACACACACACACACATAACAACAAATTGCTTTCAACCTTCTAATATTGAACGAACAAGATTTAATGAAGCCCACATTTCCTAAGGGCTCGTCGCTTCGTTACTAGGCAACGGCAACCAAGCCTGTCTCTGCCAGCGACGGATTGAGTAAATAAACCCTTTGCATTTAATGTGCGTATTAACAATTTATTTTTTTTTATCATCATGACACCACCTCTGCGACACCGTTTATGGCTGCCAAACAAAATCTAACCGATTAGTTACCGCATAACTGCAAAATTTGAGCATAAACGCATAAATAAATAAGCATGCAATGAAAAGACATTTTCATGTACTTACAGCGGAACTCATGTTTGCACGTGCACTGTTGGACAGTCAAACCAATTTGCTGTAAATAAAAAGCATTTACATTACGCAAATTAATGCAAGCACTCTGTCACGCCTATTTCCAGATCCATTTCTTTGTCTTCCCTCCTCAACGCATTGTGTCATATTTGGGGTAAATAAATAATACATGCAATAGGCTCGTATCCTAATGTGCTTTTTTTTCTCCACGGTTTTAGGCGTTTCGGATTTTAGGTCTTATTTGGTATTTCTCGCACTGATCATTGTGCAGATGCTTCTGTCGCGCGCAAGGGATCGTCTGCGTATTGTGCTCTTAAAGAAAAACGAAAAATGATCGCATAACACCTGTGCGTACACTTTAAAGAGTTTTTGCAGAGTGACATTTAACACAACATCACAGAATAAACTCGAGGTATCAAATCTAATCAATTATGAGTTAATATGACAAGTTCCTGTAAGGTCTTTTATAGTCAAAACACAACAGGCAAAATCTAGAGCTTAAATTCATATACGCTTTCATTTTGTTTTCAGTTGAGAATTATTTAGTGTTATGCTAAAACAACACAGATTATTTACCAACAATGTTATTACCTGCATTTAGCCACAGTGCCAGATCATCATCTATTGCATAATAACCAAAATTAACTGATTAAAATAAAGAAAATTCTGCAGTATTAACACTGTGGTTGGTCTTAAAAGGCTTAGAGGCTAGGGTTGAGATGGTTGGCCTAGTGGTCTCCCAAGCCTATCCAGCTAACAAGTGCCTGGAAAACACTATGAAACCATCAAACCAGACTTCAAAGTTTTCTCTTGTCATAATCATCTGTCTCCAATAAATCAGTGACTTGCATATAAAAAGTATCTAAAAAAGTAGATATGACTTGCACCATAAAAAGTCAATCACACATCAAAATTCAGGTTCGCAAAATCTGTAGCTGGCGAATTCTCTGTTGACTAGAATTTAGCAGTAGACAGAGAAATGACTCACTGCATATATCAGGCCAAATGATGTCACATCACCCTGTTGCCCACAACAGGAAGTGAACACAATAGCAGCTGTACAAAACTGCCAGAAGAGATTCAGTGGAATGTGTATTGTCTACTAGCTGCAAAAACACTCAGGGCCAGAACACGTTATGTACTTTCTGTTTTAATCAGACAGTGATCTTATTAATTGTTCAGCTATAAAACCCAAATGCTTTACCGACATACTGATGTCACTGTTACACTTTTAGTCACTTCTCAGGATGTAATGAAGAAGTATGATATGAGATCACTGTTTCTTATTATAGTTTGTGATAGTTTTTTCCTCTTTTTCACAAGGCGACCAACTTTTCTAAATTATACTTCCAGTTTCAAATAAAAACTGCATTTAGATGCCAAAAGCTTTAGTTTCTGGCATCTTAGTTTGAAAGCTATTTGAAATATGAAATTTCAAAATGTTATCGTGTTGCATCTGTTCAAGTGCTTCAACTCATGGTTTACATGTTAAAACTGACCTCACTTCCTGTCTGACAGCTGACGGCATTTTCCTGTGCGCTTTTAAAACACTATCTATGGGCATCCTTTAAATGTTACATAGCTTGAAAAGAGCTTAACTTTTATTAGTCATCGTAAATAATTCACCTCTGGACCTTCAGCGTTTATAATAGAGAAGCATGTCTGCTCTATTCAATTTCACTGAAAAGTTTCTTCACTCATTTTGCTCTTCTTTTAGAGGTCCCCTGAAACATATTCATTCACTAGCCTTATGCAGACTTTTTCTTGTATATATATATATATATATATATATATATATATGAAGACTGGAGGCTGTGGTGCAGGTTGTCAGTTCATTCATTTGGTTTCAGGTTAAAAATCTGTTGAACACTGCTGTCTGCACAAAGCTTTATGTTCTGTCCTTGAGTGAATTGTTCTTGTCCTTTTTATTTTATTCCTCTCTTCAGTCCTGCTTCCTTTCCATCTCTCAAAAGACAGTTTTGCAGTCCAGTTGAACTTTACGATAGAATTGTTCATATAAAAAGCCGCCAGTAAAATTCGTAATCTTTCTTTCATCGTTTTTATGAGTTTTATGAAAATGTAAATTAGCTTAAAAATGATTTAGTTATTTCATCATGACTTGTACTAATGAAATCTGTTATTCTTCCTTATGGAGGGGAAAAACTGAGAAATAACCGACTGATCATACAGAGCTGCTTTGTCATGCTGAGTGAATTTTCTGCATCATGATGTCATTGTACATGTGACAGTGACGTTCTCATGTTTGGCTGTTGAATACGGAAACCAAATTCATTCACATAAATTATTTCTGAGGTTCATTCAAA
The DNA here is from genome assembly GCF_018831695.1 of Puntigrus tetrazona. Classification (NCBI taxonomy): domain Eukaryota; kingdom Metazoa; phylum Chordata; class Actinopteri; order Cypriniformes; family Cyprinidae; genus Puntigrus; species Puntigrus tetrazona. Next base: position 13,362,617 of record NC_056705.1, on the reverse strand, counting down.
TTTGAATTTTATATGGTTCCCTCCTTCTCAATGTAAAATCGACTGTCTCCCTTATACTTTAAGCTGCTAGCAAATTATGAGGTGTTTCTGTGACATTTTAAATTTCATTTTACATTCATGCAGAAGGCACTGTGCCAAGAAAGGAAGAAAATTACATCATAAGTAATTATGACAATTATGTACAGGGAAAGTAATTATGTACAGGGGAAAGCCTCTATTAGCTTTATTTAATAGGCCAAGTATAACGTGTTAATATATTATAAGTTTTTTTTATATAATAATCATGTAGCTCTGAAATCTCAGCAGTAGTTCACACTAACTCAAATAGATCCTGGTACAGATATATGTCCTGTTCTCCCACCTTGTGGACAGAAACAATATTACATTGGTTCAATAATTTCTCTTTAGGCAGATTTATAAAAAAAATATTGAGAATGAGTCATTTTGTGCTGCTCAAATGACCAAATAAGAATAAACTAAGCTATAAAAAAGCAGGTAAAAAAGCATGGGCCGTTGGAACAATTTGATCCAGACAAAAATATTAATTATCAATTATTTTAGAAAACAACAACAAATACGGATTTTCATAATGAATCAAATGACCACAGTAGACTACAGACACGCGCGCGCACACCTCATAAAACTAATTCAAAACGAATTTATTTCTTCAGCTTTGGATAATGGGAGGAGCTTACAGTCAACCAGGAAGTTTTGTTAAAAACTGCAACCAGTTAATCAGCCGGAGTTAATTATGACTAACGTTTGTCCTAATAAGCACAGCTGTGCTGTTGAAGTAGCCAATCGTCCCAACCAACTGCTAACAAGTCAATCAACATTATACATTTAAAATCTATTCGTCAGCACGTTTTCCTTCTTAGCTGTATAGTTTGGAATATTGTTTTAGTGCTAATGTAGTTTTGCTAGTGTTTTGGGCTAACATACTACAGAGCTATAAGTCAATCAGCGGTTATGGCTTTTGGATTTGTTTCAGGGTAATTGATTTTTAAACTTTCTTTTCCACAACTCCTTACTGTATGTGAAGTGAATCCAGTGGCGTTTGTTTTGTTTTTTTTCCTCATTAGTGGGCTTCTACTTATGTGTGCATTAACTAGTGCTCTGCTTGACTCAAAGGCATTGCAACAGTCCTTCAGCCTACCACAAAGTAAGGGCTTGCAGAGAGATTATTATTATTATTATTATTATTAAACCTGTTTGCTTCTCTCAAACAATGTTTTTGTCTTGCTTCTAGCTACCATTAACATTGAATGCAAGGCCAATTCCCTGTTCATCTCCCTAGACATGCCTGCTTCTGGCAGTCAGCCTCGTTTTGAGGCAGTTGGTGGGTTTGAAACCCATTTTCCACTGTTTTTTTTTTTTTTTTTTTTTTTTTTTTTTTTTTCCCTCTAGAGTAAAAGACCCATTCCCTTCCTCTTGTTTTTCTGGTCTTTAGATGCCACGGGTGCATATCCGATCACAGAGAGCTATGGGGTTCAGTGTGGTTATACTTACTCTGTGCAGCCTCTGTGGGGTCGTGTTGTTCTCAGAGCCTCATACTTCTCCTGTCACACAGACAACCAGGTACAAAACCCATTCCATTATGATGGATCGCTTTCAGGAAAACGAGTGTGAACTACACTAATGGCCAAAAGTATGGTCAATTTGTTTGTTTTTTTTTGTCCCTTAATTCTTTGAACAGAATCAAAAGAACTTTAATGTTGCTTGTTTAAACTACTGCCTATCCACTGTATTGTATTTTTCCAAAAATAGTTTGGAAAGTTCCTAAAATTATTATTCCTTCCAGAATGATGAGGTCTTCACCTTCATGTTTGGTGTATTCATTACGGATCAACTTGGCAAAGAATCATTTTTCAACGTTTCCAAGACTTGCTCTGTTCCTCCTTTCCCTCCAAGAGTGGTTACTTGTGAAGAGAACTATGTGGAGGTATGAGTATGACTTTTGTGGTGTCTGTGCCCCGTTTATAAAATGGCCTCCCTTCCTTCACCTTTAGGCGTCTGTGAGAACTGACCTACCTTGCCCTACATCAGGCAGTATTAAAGATTTCTCTGCATCTTTCTCTGTGGTAAGTGGCTAGCTCTTGTTCTTAAGGGTTCACTTTTAAGTCCTGGTGTACCTTATTTACTTTTTTCCTCATAGGTCCATAGTTCAGCATTTGAGGCCTGGCAAGTGATGCTACAACGAGAGGGACAGCAACCTGACGTCATGTCAACTGAAAAGGCGGCTACTCTGGGCTACTTCATAATGCTCACACCTGGCAGACTTGTATTTCGGACAACCTTTGGACAACCTCATGCTTCTCTTAAAATGGTGTGGTTAATGTTACTTGCACTTAAGCCAGAACGGGGACGTGTGGCTTGATTTCAATTGTTTACAAAAATATTTAGCATAAATTTTTAGCCACTTCATTTAACTTTTCAGGTTAATAGTGTTGCGGTTGAAGTGATCCAAGCCACAGTGTTTTTCAGACAAAACTGGATGGTGGTCATGGTGGATCTAATTGCTGCCTATTCACTGGGTAAGCATTTGTTAACACCGTTAAGAACGCTATTTGGAATAATGCTTGGTATTGTAAAAATGAGAGGAATTTTAGCACTTGAACAATATTGCAGGAGTCACCTTCACATTTTAATACTCTTCAGATGAAGGCATTTTTGATGGCTACCGACTTCACTGGAGGACCCCTGCAGTGTTGACTCCCTTGTCTGTAGGAACATCAGATTTGAGTAGTGAGTACATGGGCATAGGAGTCGATGGTGACATTCTAAATGAACAGGCTGTAGCAGCCCGAGGCTACTCTGTGGTGGTCAGTGATGGGACCATAGACTGCAGCATCCCATTTGCTGCTGAGGGAGGGATCAGAAAGGTATGGTCCTTGAATGTCATTTTAGGCATGCCAAGGTAATTCTTACCTCAGTTAAATCTGACGTTACCCTGTGCCCACAGAGCTTTGTGGCCGGCAATGTGTATAATGTGCTATATGCAGTCGTGCTGACGTACCAGCAAGTGTTTGTGGACCAGCGTGGAGTAAAGACAGAGTACAATGTAGTCCGGCAAATGGCTACACCACCAATTCCTTATCCTCCTTTTTCAGTTAACCGTGAGTTTATTACTTTTGAGCACATGCGTGTGTTGGTGGGGTTTTGGGGGTGTTGGGGTTTGTTTTTTTTTTTTTTTTTTTTTTTTCCTTACTGTGACCAGATTCCTCCTTTTTTAATAATCTATGGTATTGACTCCTCCCAGAAACCGTTACTGAGGAGCGAGTCTTCACAGTCTACCTGGGTAATATTCCTTTCGATGTGGAACTGGTGTCGGTGGAGCTGAATGGGAAGGAGGTCTCTACATCATCGGCCACACAGATGGGATATTTCCTCAACAAAGTCCCCGAAAGCAATATTACTTTTTCATGCATCATTAGGGTGCCATTTGATGACCAGGTTGTTGTGAAACAGGTGAGTTTGCTTTTTGGTTACATTTGAGGCTACAGTGGGGTAGTGGGGGGGTACACGTAAAGTTAACTTAACTATAACGTTGGAGCTTGTTTTTGAGTTCAAGTTCTCTTCCAGTACACTTCAGAGGGCCTCTTTGAGTACTCGTTGGAAATTAAATGGACTTTGTACATCATGCCTCAGATGGAGGCCTACTACCATTTTTCCTCTGTGGTTGCTCTTGTCCAAGTGAGCCAAGATGTTCCTGACGTCCCCGCTGCCTGTAAGTTCTTAATTTATCAGTATCTTTTAAGAGTTAAGGTTTACATTTTAAGGTACTAGCTGTCAAAGTACTGCACTAATACACTGTTTCAAAGTGGTATCTTATGTCATGCATTAAGTGGGTCTACTTGGGGTCCTTTCTCTTCACAGCCCCTCCGGTCTTTAACAGCATGTGTACTGATGGTGGCATAAGCTTTATGAAGAACAATAAGAAATCTGACTACTTGTGGGACATTACCATTGGTTCCTACACATTGACCCCACAGCTGGCATCGGAGCGTGGCTACATCTTGATGAATGACAGCAACACCTTACAACTGAATGTTCCTCTCTTTACCATTGGATACGTCTATGAGGTTAGACTACCTTTTTTTTTTTTTTTTTTTTTAAATTGTGTAGCAAGACCTATTTGCAGAGGCCATTTAAGTTTCTCAGTTAATGTTTCAATTTTGTGGCTGACATCTGCCATCTCTTTTATAGAATATTACTCTGCAGCAGTTTTATGGAACTTTTGAACTTCTTGCCAGAAATACTCAGACCTTGAAGATTGAGCAGTCCTCTGCTAAAAGCTGCCTCTTCCAAACCACTGAGCTCTTGGGTAATGTAGCTGCTCTTACTGGCTTCACCCAAATCTATGGCATTGGTATCAGAGTGCATTTTCCTTTTGGAAGTACTTGTGTATCTGGAGATTTTAGCTTGTTTTGATCCAATGTATATAGGGATGGACTAGTAAAGGATTGGGTAAAGGGGCAAATGTTTGCTTGGTTAAAGGTTTTGTCTTTTTTTTTTTTTTTTTTTTTTCCCAGTGTGCTCTACTGGGGGTGTGATGACTGTAGTGAGTGACCTCACTAAAGCAGTACTTTCTGCTGACCCTGCCAGAACCACACTATTGGACATAAACTGCAGACCTCAAGAAACCGATGAGACCAGAGTACTCTTCTCTTTTGGTCTCAACACCTGTGGCACTAGATTTCAGGTGTGTTGCTAAATGTACCCATTAAATCCTATTGAGGGCAGGCCAGGCATAACTGCAAAAAGTTTTCCAACGCAAACTGGCTTTCAAAATATTTTGGGGGTCTTCAAAGGTTTGCATTTGACTTTGAACCATGGACTATTTAAAAACAACCCACAGAAAACGTATTAAATGTCTCAGTTCTGTAGACTTTGCATCACTAGGACCAGGCAGCGATGAGGGAGATGATTTTATAAAAAAAAAAGGTACACTTGCAAAAACTCCTGAGGATTAGGTTTGGGAAAAGTCAATATTTTGATGGGTGTATGGTTGGGGTTTGTCTTGTATAAGAGGTTTAAAAATCTGACCTGTGGCTTTACTCAACTTGTTTAGATTAATCAGCAGTATGTGACTTATGAAAATGAGATCATATTTCATGAGTTATATTCCACGGACAATAGACCTGTCATCACACGAGATGCAGCATACAGGTATCTTTTTCCATTAACTATGCAGCTCCAAACTTTTTTTTTTTTTTTTTTTTTAAATGTATTTTTTTTTAAATCAGGATGACTGTGAGGTGCATTTACCCAGTAAGTGGCATTGAAAGCATTCTTGTGGACCGTCAGTTCAGAGCACAGACTCCTGGAATTGGACAAATCAAGGACCCTGTGAAGGGCAAGTTAACCTGCTTAATTACCTGTAACTTGTAACCATTTATAATGTGGCTACAATCTTGTGCCTTTTTTTTTTTTTTTTTTTTTTTTTTTTTTTTTTTTTTTAAATCTGCAGTTCCTCCCCAAATGCTTAAGCCCTTGCAACAGCCAACGCAAACCTTGCAACAGCAGAAACAAGCCATTATGAAGCCCTCTCTTCAGGCATCTAATGCAAGGAAAGCAGCTGTGTATGTACGAGTGGGCTAGTGGAACATGACTAGACCACACTACCCAGTGGTCATTAGGTAGTATAATTGACTTTTAACTTGGTTACAATTTTAAAGACTTAAGTTTATGGTAGCATCTGATATACTTTTTTTTTTTTTTTTTTTTTTTTTTTTTTTTTTTTTCCTTCCCCAGGTCCTAAAGGATGCTTTTAGGTTTGTGGTATTTAATGAACTCTTAAGTGTTTTGTGCTTGTGGGGGAAAAAAAATAAAAACTCCAAGCATTTTGCGCCTTTTTGTCTTTTTATATAAAAAAAAAAAAAAAAAAAAACACTTCAGAAATCTTGCATTTTTAATAATCTTATGGAAATGATTTTGAATGAACTGTACAAGTCAGTTATTGAGCATCAGCCCATGGTTTACTCGCACTGTCCTGTATGCTCAAATGGAGCCCATTCACCATGGAGCCCCTGTTATAGAGCAGGCCTCCCGTGTCTACGCTGTGCATGGAGCCCCATGTCTGCTGATGTCCTGTGTGGAGTGTTAAGGGAGGTTTGGCCACAATCTGTGGATTCTGGGTGGGAGCCATGCAACTTGTACTGCTGGTTGGGCATGTACTCGGAGTCTTTGTGCTCTGAAGAAAAGTCAGCTGGGTCTGTGATTGGACCAAGTTCTGAATCAGGCTTTGGGTCAGGATGTGATTCTGATGGTGGGTCTGGGTTAGGATTTGCTGGTTTGGATGAGCCAGTGCTCTGGTCAGGTTGAGGTTATGGTGCTGGTTTGGGTGTATCTGTAGTTTCTCCCTCCAATCCTCTTGTTGCTGCCGATGGATCTTCATGTGAGCATTTCTACTTTTGATTTTATAGAACATCCTAAAAAGGATAAGATGAAAAGACAGATCGGAACCACCTCATAGCCAAGTAAGCATGTATTTGCCATTGACGCACACAACCATGATTTTCAGAACTAGTGTGTACCACAAGAACGCAGGCAAAATTTGACTGTACTTACTTTCCACACTGTTTACAGGGAAAGCTTGTGGGAAGTGGTGGGGTATGAATCAGTCTGTCAATACTGGCTTGGTTAACCAACAACTTTGGGGCTGTAGGAACCTGTAGAAGAGTAATATTTTCAAAAAACCTGCCTTTGTCGTAATGTTACCCGTTGAAACAAGCATTTCCTCTTACTAACCATCGTAGCATGGTTTTATATTAATACTATTATTTTATAGAAATAGTTTAACTTTCACAGTTTGGCGGCTTTTTTTTTTTTTTTTTTTTTTTAGCTCAAATATAGCATGCCGTAAATGCATTTATGCTGCAACAGTACAGCTGCATTAAATGTTTCCCATTTAAATACACTTTACATATGGAGAAAAAAAACCCAGCAAGTGACCTCAAAGTGAGTGGCTTGATTTAAGTCACTGGGTAATTCAAACAATTTGTTTAGAGGGTTGATTCATTTAAGAATGAACCAAGGGTGCTTATCAACTCTTTGTGCATCCTCATTTCCTTTCCTTGTGTCTTAGCTCCACCCCCTTAGGATAAGGGGGAAGGATGCTAGAAAAGGAAAGGAGGACGAAGCAAGCACAGGAAGAACGCTTGTATATCCTTGACCACTCTAGCTTCAATTCAAAGCATTATCGGCTGCGCTAAAGGGATCTGCCAGTATGTTAAAGTTTAAGGCATTCATAATAAACATTAATAAAGCAATATGTTCTAATATGAGACATGTATGGCGTATATAAACAGCAAAAGTTAAAATCTAAATGTAAACGTTTAAGTCAATTATCACGCTACAATAGAAGTTCTGTCTCACAAGCATTTATAAATGCGCAATGCGAAGTACTACTTTTACTACTTTAGGTTTACATGCTTTTCCCTCCCCTACTATTTAAAAATAAAAATTACGCTCAATAATGTCTCATACTTAAAGAAGAGGATGTGACTGTAAAATGAAAGTCAGGCATGGTGAAAACCATTTCTAAAATTTATTAAAATTTTTTAATTCACTTCTCTAAAGTAGTGACGAGAGAAACAAAATTTTGAAAACAATCATGTGTGAGGAAATCAGTTCAATTGATAAAAAATTGCCCAAATACCACAGGCCAGCACAGGCTGGTCACAGCAAAACTCAAAATTACATTACAAACCTATTGTAAAAATAATTAAGTACTATTAAATTTTGGATAATAAAAATTTTATAAAAAAGGTTCTGTACAGATGTTTTTTTTAATGCACAGTGCTGATTTTGTGTGCTATTAGGTAAGGCTGGACAGACAAGGTTATTTAAAAGCAGGTTAATGTCATTCACATTTTGTCTTCATTAAAATCAGCCTAAAAACCATTACACACCCATTCATGGGTTAACCCTTATGATTGCAGACTGCTGTAATCTAAGTGACTTACCTGACTGATGATTGCTGCAATTCTCTCTTCCTCCAGACTTTCTTTTTCTCTCTCCCTCTGCTTGTTCTGTTTCTCTGAAAGCCTCTTGGAGTTGTAATAGAATTCAATACATTGTGACACCTGCTTTGTTCTCACCTGAAAGTATGACAACATTAAAATTCTCAAATCTCTGATATTTGTTGGCTTACAGTTGCACACAAGTTCAATATAGGTAATTACCATTTTGTGTATAAAGGAAAAATCTTTTCCATAAATTGTAAATGCTTTATGGAACAGTCTCTGTTCACTCAAAGTCCATATGTCCTTTCCTAAATGGAAAGTGGAACAGGATTATTTTATTTGTTTATACCGTTAACGTTTTTGACAATCAACGAACGAGCGTTTACCAGAATAGTGATAGTTTTCTGATGGAGGGGAGTTTTTAAACAACAGCATCTCCAACGCTGTCTGTCAACGAGAGCAAATGAGAAAATTAAACGTTATATTGCATTATTTGGGAAAGAAAATCACCAGAAGTCATAATTACCCAGAAACCTAACTTGGGGGAAAAAAAAAAAATCATAAATCTCCAAACTTGATTTTGTTGTTCTTACTAGAATGTTTCCCTGGCAATGAGACAGGCTGTGAAGAGCAAGCTCCAGATTGGCGCCACCTCCTGGCAGAACACTGGAGGCGCTCAGGTCAAGAAGATTCTCCACTGAGTTACAAGATCACACTCATTAATTTAAAACAGAAAAACGGTAAAATGGTAATTGAAATATTTAATTTTGATTACCGTGCTGTAAGAGGGAGTCATTTTTCTCTAGCTCTTCCCAAGGTTTCCATAACAACTCTTCCCTTACTGGTTCCTCTGGATGCACCTCGCGCTCTCTTCCTGTTATCAGATCTGGCAGCTCGGCTTGGAACTCTGGGCCTATATTTATGCACCTTGATTATGAAAGTGACAGAAAGTTTAGTAAAAAAAAAAATCATCTGTTTCAGAAAAATTGACAAGTATATTAACCCTCTGTTATTGTTTGGTAGCCTCGCACAGCCAGACCTTCCGTCTGACGGCAGAAGATCTGCAAACTTTCCCCGCTTCGATTGGCCAAGACCCGCCCATGAGGCCTTCTGACTGACAGGTAAAGCCACCAATCATGTTTCGTTTTGTGGCGCGTCATCATTAGGGGCGTGGAAATGTCGCCACATTAAAATATCGGTATCGATTCTACGCAGTTAACGTTAAATTTGTAAGATACATTTGAAAATCAAGCGTTCGTCGTCACAGTAGTAAACACGACACCTTTTTTTAAACTTTATTGGAATAGTATGAAACAGCGAAAACTTTGGCACGAGGGGGCGAACTACGGGAGACGTGAAAATGTGATTCGTGAAATTTTTTTGGGGGGGGACTCTCAAAAAATATTTACAATGTTTTATTTTGATGTGCAATTTCAGTTTTGTGTAATCATGTCATCATGTGTAAAAATGCGAAAAATATAATTCATTCATTTTGAGACTTTTAATTAATGGATTTTATTTAAATGAATGGATTAAATCAATGTTTTAAAGTAAAATATGTTTCTAAAATATAAATATCATATTAATATTGTCAGAATAAACTGCTGCAACTTATAAAACTTTATAAATTTCACTTAAACTTCACCTCGGCAATAATCTGTGCTCTAAAGCATTGTTAAATTAATTTAATTTCCAGGTTTATGACTTAAAAAGTGATAAACAGGTAATGAATCATAACTATCCCATTTATATAATTTAATACCATAAATTCTCCTTAAAACCCTTCCAAAATATTAAACAAACAAAAATACATTTTCAAACTACAGTTTAAAATAGAATGAATTTTTAGCCACATGCAAACAACAAATTTTGCATCATTTATCTCCTGACAGATTGTTGTTGTCAAATAAGAAACAATTATTGTTAGCTGTTCAGACATGCTTTTTAATTAAAACGACCAATGAGCAACCAGAACGGAGAAGAAACAAACAAACATTTGAACGCTGACCTTTGTGAGTCATCGTCTTTCCTTTCGTGTGTCCAAAGTGCTCTGTTTTCCACAGCTAGGGAAGACAGTAGGTTGCCGAAGAGTCCTGTTCCACTACGTGTCGGGTTCAGCATCGGAGGAGGCGTATAGTGAGGTTTGTTTTCTTCCCAGCTCTCCATGAGCTCTCTACTCATCTGGATCACACTGTTGAAAGGGACTCCAGTATATACAGAACTGGGAACATTCTAGATGAGGTAAATAAGATAACATGTGAGTGAATCTGCTTAAAGTGATGCCAAACGCAGCGTAACAGCTTAAAGCATAAATACTGTACTTATACTTTTAACGAACAACAGTTTCCAGATCTCAGATTTTGTTTTGCATATATAATGTTTTATTTTGTTATATACTGTTATTCAAAACTTTGTGGACAGTAAGAATTTTTTATTGTTTTGGAAAGAGTCTTAATTCTACTCGGGCTGCATTTATTTGACTCAAAATACTGTGAAAAAACTGTAATTATATGAAGTAATATTACAATTTAGAAAAAGTGTTTTTTTAGTATATTTAAAAATGTAATTTGTTCCTTTTGATAAAAAATTATAAATTTTTATCAGGCATTATTCCAGACTTTAGTGTCATATTTACATTACATTTAGTCATTTAGCAGATGCTTTTATACAAAGTGACTTAAGAATGAGAACAATGGAAGCAATCAAAATCAACAAAAGAGCAATGATATGCACATGCATATCACAGTACATAACAGTTTTTTATTATATAATAAATAAAAATAGAAAAAGAATATAGCAAGCTTTTTTTCGCTGCTTTTAATTTTAGAATAAATAAAATAATAGAAAAATAGGTTGAATACAAAAAGATTAGAAAAGCTAGTGTTATTTTTTGTTAAGAAAACAAGCAGTTATTAAATGAGCAGAAGGCAAGGTTTTTTTTTTTTTTTTTTCTAAGAGTAGAATTAGAATAGAGAGATGAGAGTTGTAGAGATGGAAAAGATTCTTGAAGATAGGATTCAGCTGCTCGGATTGAGTTGGGAAGGTTATTCCACCAGAAGTGAACATTTAATTTATAATTTAAAAGTCTGTGAAAGTGATTTTGGGCCTCTTTGACATGATACAATAAAGCGTTCACTAGCAGAACACAAGCTTCTAGACACAAAAGTCTGAAGTTATGGATTTAGGAAAAAGGATGCAGATCATGCTGATCTGATGCTCAAGAAATAGTTCTTGTTATTATCAATCTTACAAACATGATCTGGATACTTTGAATAGAAATAATAATTTTTTTTGTAACATTCTAAATGTTAGTAACACTTTACAATAAAGTGTCATTTGTATTAACTAACATGAACAATGAACAATGCATTTATTACACTATTTATTATTTTTTGTTAATGTTAGTTCATCAAAATACAGTTGTTTATATTTCATTCGTGTTAGTACACGGTGCATTAGCTAATGTTAACAAATTCAACTTGTGATTTTAAAAATCCCTTAGTAAATGCTGAAATTAACATTAATAATACAAGCTGCGCTCACGGTTAGTTCATGTTTACTGATGTTGTTAGCCAATGTTAACTAATGAAAACGATCCATTAAATTGATATATAAAAAGTATTAATTTGTTTAGAACGTCTTAAAAGATTTTACTGACCCCAAACTTTTGAAAGGTACAAAATGATTTAATAAATGAGTGGTCTCTTGCCTGTGTGCTGGAAGACCCCAGAGATTTGTTTGAGGACTCTGGACCGAAGTTTAGTCCACAACTGAATCGTGTTCCTTCTCCTGGCCCTGACCCCTGCACGTGGAGACTAGACTGGTGTAGAGAAGGTCCAAATGAGTGAGAGGCTTGCCCCATCTGTCAAAATAAAAGAATTGCTTGTATATAACATAATGAATATTTATTGCCGTCTTAAACAGCTTAAAGTATATTTAAATTAAATGAGCTGCTTTGACATTAAAGCTATTGATGCATCAGTCAAATATGCTTGACCAAGCTGACAATCAAGTAGACCTGAGGCCATGTCATGTGATCTTCAGATGTCACGGGAACGTGACCCAATTCTTGTGTCACGGAGGCCTGATGATGGTGATGTTGAGTCAGTATAGGGTTGAGGGACATCTGCAGTGAACAGTCTAAGAAAGAAAAGCACGTGCTTTGTTAAAATCGCACTTAAGATTTTACACACAAAGTATAGCATAATGCTGCACGTACCTTTCTGCATGGAGTTGATATGTTTCGGATGAGACGCTCCATGCTCTGAATAAACCAAAGAGGAGTTTGAATCATGTGGAAGGTGCTGCGTTAAGTCCAGGCCGTCGCTGTCTTCAGGTTGTAGCTGGAGCCAAACTGGAAGATTGAACCTGCTGGTGGAGGGTGACGGCAAAGTGGGAAAAAACTGCAGCGACCCATCTGTCTGAGTTTGTATCTGTGACTGGCTCAAGATCTGGCCGGGTATGAAGTGTTGAGGTCGTTTAGGAGGTGAAAAAGATGGCGCAGGCAGGGGCGTCGGCGGTGGGCTAAGAACCAGAGGGAAAGAGAGGGCATATGACGGAGGAGTAGAGCTGCTAAAGCTGCTCTGCTCTCCTCCACCCGGCATTCGGGTGGCGTTACGACTGCAAAATGCCTCTGAGAATGAATCCAGTTTTTGTTGCTGTCGCTCAGTTGTTTCATAACTCTCTGATGCTTCTTGTTGGTGGCAGTGAGAGCTCCAGTCGGCCTCATAAACTCCAGCTTGCGCCTTGTTCCTGTTCAGTCCCATCGAGGACACAGGGGACGTATTCCCCCAGTAAGAAGCGTTCCCCGTTTGATCTATTCCACTCAGAGCGCTCCCGGGGCCATCGGTGGCTTCACACGGGACCTCAAACGGGCCGAGCCCACTTAAAGAACCTTGCTGGTAAAGGTCGTGGCTTGGCCTTTGACCTTCTGTCTGGTGTCGGAACATGGGAGCGAAGGAGAGCGGCTCGGGAGATGTATGGTCAGCCATGTGGCTTGCTGCAACTTTGAGTTATAGGACGCTCATCGCATCTGAAAACTGAAAAGACACACAAAGACAATCAAAAGCCATCAAAAGCCTTTCAACCTCATGAACGTTAGTAAGTCAAACCACACAAACAACACACTGAGACATATTTTCCCAACCGCTGAATGGTTGGTCTTTGTCTTTCTCTGTAACAGTTGGTTTAAAAGACAAATATTCCAACAGAAATGCGGAAACGTTACAGCAGAGAAAAAAAAACTGAGAAACATGTACAGCTATCGAAAGAAAATAAACGGCCTTTGTTCTATGGCTTTTGCTTATCTTCTTACTTTCTTTTTCATACTGTTCGCCCAGTACTCACCAGAGCTTCGCTTTCTTTATCCATAACCTGTTTCTGTTCATGTGCTATCCGTTCATGTCGACCTGAACGCGTGCGATCTTTCTCTCCAGCTAACAAAATTAAGATACAGACACGTGTGAAAGCAGGCGATCTTTCTAGCTCTTCCTCGCTTGTGCGCATTATCATACTTAAATGTGAAAACTCTTTCTCACACATATTTCTTTCACAGGTGCCACCGATCAAAAGGTAAGTCTTCGGTTGTCATAGAGTCACCCCCTCCCTTAAAACCCTGAACCGAAAACCACATCCTGAGGAAGCAGTCACGGATCTCCCTCTATCTGTCTTTCTATATCTCTCTCCCTCTTCTGTCTTGCTCTCCTCCTTAACCTCTTTTCCTTCTCAGTCTATTTTTATCCATTCTCCTACATCACATACTCACAGTCTTCCATAGATCACCCATCTTCTCTCAGTTCAGTGGGGGTCTCAGTCATGGTAAACAGACTGACGGTAGATCAAAAAGGGTCCGCTCCGACCTAACCTTACTTTAGAATACTTTTTTTTTTTACAATTAACAAAAGCTGCAGGATGAAAGCGTGTTGTCTTCAATGATGTTGGCAAGCTATGAGACCTTTAGGGCTTATTGTGCTTGCGGCATGCGTGTTATCTCGAGATTCGCATCTGTTGTGGTTAGTGACTTGAGTATAAAGAACGTAAGTGTTGTCAAACTGGCAGGTAAGGCGTGGGTGTGCGTGTAAGTATATACGACACGAGTGAGAGGCAAAGCTTCCTGTCAAGTGTGTGTGTGTGTGTGTCGGTCAGAAGAACAAGCTTGTGTATTTTTTGTGTGTGTGTGTGAACAGCTGTGTTATTATGTATGTGGCGTGTTAAATAATTGGCTTGATTGCTTTCAGATTTTCGTGCATGCATATATGTGTTTTTCGGCGCATGTGTTTGTGTGGGGGCGAAAAGCAAACTGTTTACACCAGTGAGAATCTGTGGTTGCTCAAAATCATGTGACAGGAAGTTGACCATGAAACAACGACAGAACAGGAAGTGGACAAGGGAAACCTCCGTACACCCCGCCTCCGCTCACTCGCGCTCTCTTACTGCAAGTGTATCCCTCTTATACCCACAATATAAAATCGTTTCCATACCACATACATTGTCTCTGCACCACTTTTTCCACCCACATGTAGTGTTTCCCCTCTCTTTTCTTTCTGCTCTCGCTCTTTTCTCTCTCTCTCATGCAAACTTATTTGCATCATTTTAACTGTTAATTCTTAAACACCAGCAGTTCGGCGTAATCATACGTATTTATTTTGAATGACAGGTCTACTACAGGTCCACCCACTCTGTCACTACGCGTCATATCTTGGTCAGAGGCATTAAACTTTGAGAGACTGTGAATCTGGATGGCCCCCTCATAGGTTGTAGGTTTGGCAGTTTGGCTGATGAGGGTGATGTTAATTCAGTGGTGAGTACAGTATGAATGTACCTGCAGAAATCACCTACACAAACCTCACCATTAGCATAATGTGGGTGAAAGAATAAAGGGTGTAAGACAATACGCCAAGATAAGACGGATTCCTGGACCAGAGAAACGTCGATTTTTCACTCTCGCTGCCCTACTTTTTTTAGCTTTTGCTTTTAAAAATCTGCTTTATACCAGTTGTCGTATTCAAGAACAGAGAGTGTGAGAATTTAGGGCCTAAAGGACCAGCTTTGTCCGTTGAAATGTTCATTAAATCAGTACTGCATACCCCAAATCTATACGTGATCGGATGAAAGGTGAGAATGGGGCGAGTGGGTTAAGGAGGGACAAAAAAACAACAACTTAGGATATAATTGATGGAAAGAGGAGTGTGGAGGCTGTTTTCTAGTTTTCTGTCATATGTGTGAAAGACTGAACAGAGGAGGGGGAAAGCAGCAGAGCGGTTTGGACTTTTTTTTTCCTCTCTCTGTCTATCATTCTATCAAACCATTTATCTTATCTTTAAGACAACGTTTGTAAGTGCGTGCAGAGAGATCACAGACAAATGAGTTTAAAAATTAAAGAAATGAGAGAGTTATAACAGCTGGACCTAAAACTCAAATCGCAAAACGCAAATAATGCTTGTGCTTTAGGTTACGCAAATAAGTGATTGTGCTTTTACAGTTGCGAGTTACGTCCCCCAAAACCTGTAATTTTCTAAAGATTTTTATTATTTTTGAATGAATTTAGGTGCTTCTCTATTATTAGTCTGCTCATGACTGGTGCAGAGTGAAATGTGCTGATTTATGCGTTTTAGGAGGAGCGAGAATTCATTATTTTTAAAAACATTAACACATTTAGAAACTGCTAACGTGTTAAGCAAGCTTCCACTAAATTTCAGTAGTTAACATTTCAACTGATAACATGCGGCTGTAATTTCATGTCGTAGAAAGGAAGAGAACGGCTGGAAATACATGCCTATAAGAAAATCTCTTTTACTCTTGTGCACATTGACTGCTGTATATGGGTAGATGACATATGAATGTCTTGTGGTGTGACAGCAAAATGAAAAAACGCTTAACATTGAAGATAAACCTCTCTCATGCCATTCTATGGATGAAGACACATTTTTCTTATTTGTATGTTAATTTTTTTCCATATGACACCATAGGAAAGAGTAATCTGTCGTTTTGATTAAATCTTGTAGCATGGATTACTAGCATTGTGAGATTCTTCAGTTAAACTGTATAAAATAGTCTGTTAAATTATGTATTGTATAGTATCAGATTCTACTTATGTCTGGTCTTCCATGTCTTTCCAGCTCTGTGACGGTGACCTTTTTAATTTGTAAAAGCATATACTATTTTAAAGACTAATATTATTAATAAAGATTTTAGTTTTGGAATTGCTCACAATTTGCTGCCGCCATTTTATAATAATGTAATGTAATGCTAAAATAGATTAAGTCAATAAACACAAAGTATTCGTGTACTGGTTAGTGGAAAATGGACCTGAAGTGCAAAATCTGCAATTTAGATGATTTTTTTATATTTTTGTATTTACATGAAAATATATTTTTTGCCAATGTCATTTTCCGGAAAAGTTTTTTTCAGTGTTACATTTTTTTTTTTTGCATTATCTTATTGAGCCTTGTTTAAATTACGCATATAAGACCATCTTTGATCCAGTTTCATCAATGTTAGACCTGTAAAAAATAAAATAAAAATAAGTGAATATGATATATGCAAATTAGAGAAAAGTTGCACAAAAGCGATACTAAATAAAATTTTGAATGTGTGCTTTTGTGTGATTTACATGAATATATTTTGGCGTAGTTTTGTTCACAAGGTTTTCGCACAAAAAAATTATACAAAATAATATAAAGTAAAAAATGACAGCACGATATCTGTATGTACCTCGCTGGATCACTGCATTCTCATCTACATAATGATTATTGATCAGATTTATCATTGTTATTATCAGAATGCTTTGTGTTTGTTTATTAACTTGTTTTCATATCAGTGCTCTAGACGAAATAATAGCAAGTTGAACAAATTCTCAACTGAATGCCTTATTTCAGGTTCTAAATGTTTATTGCATATGCATATAATATGTATAAGTGCCCACTGCAGGTCGCTTTGGCTAAAAGCGTCTGCAAAATGACTAAATGTATAAGAAAATGAGCAAAAAAAACTATTTATGCAATTATCTGCATTATCTGATGAAATGCAGCATGTTGTTGTTTTTAAAGATCTAGTTCATATTTAACAGGAGCTACCTAGATTAAATATCTTGCCTTTCGTTGTCTAATAGTAAAACATTTTCATAGTCAAATAACTGCAACGACTGTTAAGTCATGTTTCTAAGGACTACTACAATCTTGCATACAAATATACAATTTACTTCTAAATTAATACCAAAGACTATGATTTTTATATAAACATCGTTAGAAATGCTATAGGTCAAACCATAGATTAAGCTAATTTGGTTGTTATGATCGGTTAGTCAATCAGTTTCCATAAAACAAATTGTAATTTTTTTTTTGCATTCCATTATTAAAAAAAAAAGGTAATTTATTTTTAACCTTCGTCATATTCTATTTGACCC
This sequence comes from Puntigrus tetrazona, assembly GCF_018831695.1. Classification (NCBI taxonomy): domain Eukaryota; kingdom Metazoa; phylum Chordata; class Actinopteri; order Cypriniformes; family Cyprinidae; genus Puntigrus; species Puntigrus tetrazona. The sequence goes on along the minus strand of NC_056705.1, from coordinate 13,345,247 downwards.
AGTACATAATAAAGGAGATCTGAACGTTAAAATCAACTTAGCGCTTTACGTAATGCCCAACATTCATTCAGCAGCTGAATAAAATAAGACCTAACACTGTAGTATTACTTATGCATATTAAAGATAAATTTGGCTGCAGTAGTCAGTATACAGGAAATATGCCTTTGGTGGATACCATCATCCTCACAGAACAAACACAGAAGTCTCGCGTAATTTAAATATTCAAAAAGGTAAAGGTACAATGCGGAATGTATTGAAGAATTCTTGTTAAATCCTTTTAACAGTCTTTTTTATTGCATATTTTCTGGGGAATCATCACTAGTCTGCAGCAACTGAGTCGTAAAGGCGGTTGTAGGATGTTATCCGTCAGGTGAGTTTAAATTTATAAATAGCAATTCTGAATAAATGAATTGATGAAATGAATTTTCTCTACATGACATTATACTTCGCGATAACAGATAAAAAATAACATCAATGAAAGTTAGCTTATTAGGCCTTGTTGTGTTAAGGTGAAATGTATGGAAAAGACAGAAGACTCATAAAATGTGTTATTAAGAGCCTGACTTATTATTAATCATTTGCATGGTCCACCATCAACAAAAATAGGTCATTGCTGACTGTGTTAAAGGTAAGCACCCTGCACACACTTAGTTGCTGAGGAACATCAGTCCCAAAATCATTGACGCAGGTCTTCAAAGAAATATAATTGCACAGAAAAGGTGAGACCGATATTATCCTCAACGCTCAAAAAAAATGTACGTTTGAGCGCAGAACCAAGAAGAGGTATTTAAACCGCTTTTTCTCACAGGATTGTATGCAATCCAGTTCTGTTCCTCATGAGAATGACTCACGGGGGACGCTTATCATCTACAGACTATCCAAAAATCACAATGTGAAGAATGTCATAGAAGCCACAAAATACGAATGGAGCGAACTATTATAAGTGCCGAAAATGTAAGTATTATTACATTATGCATCTCATCGACTAAAGATGTTCATTAATTAAATGCAAAAATTACAGTCAAAAAGATAACTCATTCAATCCACACTGAGTTTGTAATGTGTCCTCTGTGCTCCAGACGTTTTCCGAAACTAGGCCTCAACATCAATGAAATCTTTCTTGCTACACGTAGATCCATGTTGCTTAAACGAGTTTTTGTGCAAGTCAACACGTCTGGTGCAATACACAGTCTTATGAGTTTCAAAAATAAGCGAAATGCGCCTGCAGCGCTTTTACGTTCAAGATAAAAACCAAATAAGATGAGTGTCAGCACAGCCATGTCTGCGTCTTACATAACTTTGTTTGCAGAACCGAAATACATGTGTACATCCTTCACAGTTTATACAGTTTAAGCACTCGCTAACTCGCTAACTCGTCTGTTTCTGGTTGTCTTGTTCATAAACGGAGTAAGATGTCACTTACCTCTCAGTTCTGAAGTCAAGGCCCGAGGGACAGTTGAATCTGCGAGTTACATGCACGTCTGTGTACACGAGTGAATGAAGGAGGGATGCACTGTTAAGGTAAGATAGACAGACTGAAAGATTCTGCGGAGGCGTTAGTGATGGTTAACTTTTCGTTACGGCAGTCTTCTCTTGGTTCCTCTGATCTTTTGAGGCTTTTGTCATTGTGATCCTGGAAACGAGTGAGAAAAAAACATCACACACCATAGAAAGAGAGAGAAAAAAAAAAAACTATTGCTCCGACTCAGACCTCAGAGGCAGCTCTCAGTTTGACACAGCGCCTGTCCTTGCCCTTACTTTTTTTTTCACTCACTCTTTCTTATCCACCTAGCATTTAATTGTTATCTACTTCTATTAAACACTCAAAAAAACAACCTATTTGTTCATTGTTGTATTTTATTGTATTTCCATGGTCTCCTGTATCACCTCCAGGAGCTTCAACCAGGGGCCCATAAACATACTTTATTGAGCAAGGATAAGATGCTGATAATAATAATAATAATTTTGAAAGCAAAATAGAATTAGTACAGTGTCTGAATAGCATAAATGCTTTTCTTAGTAGCCGTTGATTGCGGATATAACATGCTAAGAGAAGTTTTTTTAGTGCACGTCTCAAAAGAAGCATCAGTATCTGATTCCTTGAAGTCAAAATATTATTTAACATCACTTAATCATTCAAAATACATTACAACAAAACTAGTTTGAATGGGTAGAAATGTCCCTTAAAGGAACAGTTCACCCTAAAATGAAACAAACCTTCATGTCGTTGTTTCTTTCTTTTGTTGATATGAGATTTTACAGGATTTCTTCTTTTGTAGTCAACATAAAGAAACATATACAGTTTTGGAAGGACATTAGGGTGCGTCAGTGATCAAATAAGAAATGTATTCACCTTTATGTTGTTTCAAACCCATCGAGGTTCTTTCTTCTGCTTTAAAACATGTTTTGGCTTTTTAGGTTTATACAGTGAAAGTTAAAGGAGTTCAAAAACAAGGGGGTCTTTTGTTGCCTGAGATTTCCTTTTTTGCGTTCCACATAAGAAGCCGTACGGTTTGTAACGCACATGAGAATAAATCACTAATGGCACAATTCAGTTAGATGACATATTTCGGTAAGCCGCTATTAAAGATGAGATATGAAAATGTAACGAAGCCGCCCTCATTTTAATAGGGATCGCTATTTCATGCAGAGATTTTGAAGAGTTTGACAAACAACGGTGTATTTGATATTGAAAGTCACACTTTTGCTGAGAATAATATAGAGTCTGTTGATGATGAAGATAGTGATAATGGAGATGATGATGCTTATGAAGAAATGTTTGCGTTGAAGATGGGGGTTCAAGATAACAGGGTTTAATGAAGTTTAGTGATGTGAGTAGGCTGAAGCAGTAAAACCGAGAGTCAGGCATGACTGGGCATTGTTCGGTGAGGAGTTTCACATCAACAGGGCGAGAGGGGGCGTCGTGATCTCGTCTCTCTTATTGAGAAGCAGGGAGGAAAAGGAGAGAGAGAAACAGACGATAAGCCCCGTGCAAAACCCAAATCACTTGAGAAGGCGAGTGTGGTTCAAAGCTACCAGACATGTTTCCTGATTTTAAAGGCAAATAACTTGAGGTAAGATAAGCTGCTGTGATGCGATCTGTCTCCATTTTCAAAGTCTCAAAAAAAACCCGATTCGCTGCCGTCAAAAGTTGCCCAGAGTCAAAATGAAACCCCCATCCCCACAGAAAAGAAACACACAATCACACAGGTACACACACACACACACACACACAAAGACACCTCTGACAAATACATGTAACACACACGGGTTTGTGACCACACTCTGTCATCTCAAGAGTGCGACGTCGTGTTTTACCAGAAACACGTCGCTGTCTCCGTCGATTTTGAAATATCACTGTACCCCCGCTGACATTCAGATGAACACACAGCTGATAATGGCGTCTGAGACATAATCAAAGTATCACAACTATTTACAGTATGTCCACAGATATTGCTTTAAACAGTTTTTGTACACACGTAATGACCAAACACAAACTGCTGTACTTTGATTTATATTTTTATAATTCAATCCTTTTTCTAATGCTAAGATTGTCATTTCTAACAACAAAACTTTGATTCTGTTTTGGTTCAGTTTCGTAAAATAATACAAAAGTGCATAACATATTTACATTGAGAAGTGACAATAAAAGAAGGAAAGCACAGTCTTGCTTGATTCAGTCAGCGTACAATAATTCTGTTTCAGTTTTCAAACAATAAAACACTGAAGGTTAAATATGTTAAATGCAGAAACTGTGTTGTTTTGTTCTGTCTTTATCTGAACATCTGACCTGGATGTTTTTTCCCTTCTGATTTTAGTTTTTACCAAACACCTTTTAGTTCTCACCGAACATTTTTGCAATCTATTTCCAATTCTTTACCGTGTGTTGTGAATTCACTTAACTTGATTTAGATTTTATGAATATGAATAGTTATTATTAATGTTACTGTTGATTTTTATTGATACTAAAGAATTACTCTTTTATAATTAACCGAAAATTAGAAAATGTTTGAATTGTATTTTAAAGACTCTGAACATATTCATACATTGTGCATTCCAATTAATCTCGTTCAAACTGCAAGGTACTCTACCTTTGTCTGAATTTTTTACTTTTTTTTTTTTTAAATCTTTTGTCTGTGGGAGGACATGCAAACGAACAGCCCTCACCACCACGTATATCTGGGAAAGTTCACATTCAGAATTTGATAAAGATTTCTTACAAGATCGATCTCTGTCTCATACAGAAATTCAAGTCCAGCATAAGCTTATCGCTGAGAAAAATATATGATATGGGACCCACAGAAGCTCAAAAGGTAAGTATTTTGACCAGATTTGACCTATGACCTTGCACTGATCAACACTAGACTGCCTTTAAAAAAAAATAACCAAATGCGGCATCAGGTAAAATACAAAATTACCGAGCTGAAACAACAAAATGGTGTTGTTTCAGCTTAAAAAAAGGGACTTTGCGCTATATGTTGTAGCGTACATTGTGAGAAAAAAATATTGAGTGTCAAGATTATTTTAATTGCTTTGTATAAATCAAACATTATGAGTCATCTTGTTATACATTTCTTAAATAAAGAGCTGGATTTATGACATGCAACGTTGACCCGTTCTGTATTTAGGTGCTGGAAGAAAAGTTACTTCTTTTTAACAAGCTAAAGTGTGCAGGAAGTAATAGAGTTTTATATAGTAAACATCAAGATCGCGCATGACACACATACACACACCTGTTGACTTTAGAGTCTTCCTTTTCCTGCCCTGAGAATTAACGACACATGGCACAGGGCCAAGACACAGGCGCACAACAATTGTGTTATGTGCATAAAATCACAAGGTTAAAAAAATGTCAAAGGTGTTTTGTACACACAAAAATATAAATGAAAAATACACAGATAAAAGGAGAGACATGCAGCACCTTTTTATTCATGAGGATTTATTTGTGGCTTTGTAAAAAGACATCTGCGCGATGAAAGTAGACATGAAAAACCTTTTTATTAGAAGATAAGAGAATACACACGATGACTGACAAAAGTCGCTCATCAAAAATGGCTTTAAAATTCAAAAGCATTTATACTTCTAGAAGCATAAAGACACTAAGCCTGTTTTTTAGTCCTCAGAGAAAGTCAAACAGCTCTGAGACGATACGTAAGGATCTGCATAAGTGTGTCTAACCAGAGTAAGGATAAGACAACAGAACAGCCTGACTGGGCCCAAGCTGTAGCTTCTTTAAGGACACCATGCTATGCACGACTAGATTTGCAGCGTCTGTGCTGAGGCGGACCTGAGCTTGAGCCGGCAGGTCGCTATGAGAGAGGGTCATGGTCACGGGGTCATTTCCCCAGTTGATAGCAGTTAGGAAGCGCTCGCTCTGATCCCAGAGGCGGAGAAATGCTAATGAAGTGTCCGTAGTGTTAAAGCTGACATATTCTCCGTGCAGAAGCGATCGCTCTCTTCCCCTCAGATCACTGAGTGCTTTGAAGAAGCTGCGAATTGCGATACGCTCCTCCCGCAGAGTCTGAATGAGTGGAAGACGGAAAGAGCGAGATTCGGCGTGCTGGTTTTAAATTTGTATTTAGTACAGTGATGAGATCATATCTACTTGTTATGAATAGTCGTGTGAAGAATCAAAATGTACCTTTGCCGTCACATTCTTTTCTTCTACTGGGTTTTCCAAGTCCCACATTATTTGAGGTTTTTCCTGTAATAGAGGAATCTTAAGTCATCAGCGTTATAGCAATAAGACGGTAACTTGGTTAAATATAAACATTAGACTAAGACCTCAGAAGTGTTGCATTTAGCTCGATTTTATGCATTGCTTGAGAAATGTGTCAGATGGCAATTCATAGCACAACACAAGGAACTCTATATGTTAGTATTAAAGACCTTCTAAAAGAAATGTATACCTACTATATAGAGCAATAGTTTTTTATAGTTAGATACCTGAATAATAATCATACTAATAATAGTATGAATAATAATAATAATAATAATAATAATACTTTTTACTGCACTACATTTCATAAATAAAAGTTTTTATTTGTTTAAACTTTAATTAAAACTTTAATTTAAAATGTACTACTTTCTTTTACTCAAGTAAAAAATAATTCAAAGAAAGTAATAGATTTCTATTGTATTTTAGCATAAAATTTTATTCAACATGAAACGTAGTGCATAAAGAGTACAATATAATGCACTGGAATTTTGTGAAGTTAACTTTTCTAAAGGAAAACACTGACTCTTGAAAAGTACTTTTACTTCACTACATCTGCTCAAAATATGGATTTATAAGAAAGCATAATTAAAATAGAAAACTGAATATTTGCTGTTTAAAATGTTAAAAAAACATTTTAAGCTGTCGATGAATTAGATTTCACCCTATTTCTCAAAATATCATAATTATGAACAACTCAACAATTTGTGAATTTTTTTTTTTTTTTTTACTTTTTTTTAAAGTCACAATATACAAGAAAAACCAGCTACTTCCATTTCGGTGCAACGTTAGAATATTTGCCAACATTTTTATAGGTCTTAAATATGGACTAAGCATATGCAGATGTACTAACAGTAACAGACTAGACAGACAGATAGATTTCTGTGAGCCAAGAACATTTAGCTGCTAGAATGCATGATATGTCACAATTCTTTTTTCATTCAGTCACAACTGCTTATGGAGTGGATGCCATTCTGTTCACATTCTGACTTTTGCATTAAAACACTGATTTAGCTGCACATTTATTTCTTGCCGTACTCACCCCGGCCTTCAGTCCGACCTCATCTCCAGCGCTGAACACAGGTGTGCCCGGGAGGGTGAACAGCAGCATTTGATAAAGTCTTATGGGCCATGCTGGAGTTCTGGAAGCCAGAGAACCCAGACTCCAGCCCAGATTCGTCTGCGGGTGACGGGAGTAGAGCTTCTTTATTAACCCCAGCTCGGCCGGATCAGGAAGTTCAGTCAGGTGCAGATCAACACCTGAGTGTTTCATCAGATGAGATACATCATCCACGGAGAGACCGGTGACGGATCCCATCAGAGCTCTGAAAGTCATGAGGAGAAACGGAGAGGCTCTTGAAAGCAAAATATAGCTTTATATATAATAGACTGACCACACGTGCCATTTTTTCCCAGGCGCGTGATTTCTATATCATTCAAAGTTCAATCGAGAGAGTTTTGGAAACATAGGGAACCGATGTCTGCATGCAAGCAAAGCCAAAACCTAGATATTTTAGGCAATATAGAAATCCTGGCCAGGACGCGTCCTGGGAAAAGAGCGCGTATGGTCACTCTTTTATATAAATTAGAAAGACGCTCGGCCTAACTAGAGGGAGCAAGCAGCAGTGCTCTTTTCCCCATCTGGCCACCAGGTGTCTCTTTCATTACACAATTCAGCAGAATAGAAAATCGGGTCATGGAACAAAATTAGAGACACATACACTTTGCTTTCCTTGGTTTTGTTGAACATAGCTTGTATAGTTTGCCAGGACTTTGTTGTTGTGATGCCTTTCAGTTCAGACAAGAAAATACCACCAAATCCTTTAAACCAGGCTTCCTAAAAATAAAAAAATAAAGAAATATCAGTTGGTATACTCTTTTGTATAGACTACATGTTTTAATTCTAATATCTTAAATCTGCAGTTTTTCTAATATAGGATCTTACTTGTTTGGCTTTTTAATACATCTTTTTTTTAATTTATGTCTACTATCTTTTCATCTACCCCTTCTTCACTGTTCACAAAAATAGTCCTCCCTTTACAGTTTCCTCTTTTTAATCAGCACTTACTTTTAGTTTCTCAACGTTAGAGGTCACATTGTTGAGCCAGTCTGAAGCCATTTCAGTTAAATTCAGCACTATTGAGATATCTGCAAAAGAGAGAGCGACAAATACCAGGAGAGACAGCGAGAGCAAGGAAAAATAAGGGTTGGGGAAATTAAAAAGACAAGTTTTCATAAGTTTACACATGCTTAGTATTTGTATTGTAATTCTGAAAGCAGCAATTATGGAAGTTTAAGCACCATGTTATAGCTTCCCAAAAGGTTGATAGTAACATGTTTATGATAATTATCGACCAGACAGTCCAGAGAATTGCACTGCATTGTTTTTTTTGATTGAGCAAAAAACCTAGGACTAGTTCACAAAAGTAGATTTTCCACACCTTCTCAATCATTTACGCCCTCAAAAAATGCAATACGCCCCCCAGTGGCCGATTTCTTTTGAATAGATGTTACAGTATCTTGATGTAACTATTTAGACGAAAAATGGTTCTCCTATGGTGTTGTGACCTTTATTATATACGAGTGTACTCCTAGTGGGATGCATGGTCATTAAGGGTCAAAGGTCACCTTTTTTATGTGCTTGGTCCAGCAGAGATTTCAGATCATTCTCAGTGTCTATTGCAGATTTAACTGAAACCAGATCTAGTGTCTGTAGCTGTTTGGCTCGCTCGGTGTCTAGCAGATCCAGAATAAGACCCTTCACCTTCATCTGGGTCAGATAGTCCAGCTTTTCCTCCACTCCTAAAGAAAATGAGAGAAAGAGAAATTATTGCACCGATACCATTAAGCGCTCTCGGCTGTTTTTTAAATTGCGATTATTATTAAATAAAAACGTGAGCAGATATTTAACATATTTTACATTTTTGACTAATCTGCAATGACTACAGTACTTTGTGCTAATATACAAGAATTCAAAAGTTTGGGCTGCTGCATGAAAATATACATTTACCTTTCAGCCCCTTTTCAGAGAATTCATTCACGTCAGATATCTTGTACAGAGGACCTTCGTTCCACCAGTTCATCTCAGGAATGGGTTTACAGCGTGGGGCCTGTACTATGATTACTATTGCTCCAGCTAACATGCCAACCCAGCCGAGCACGAACAAAAACAGCAAAGCCCTACGAGTCCGAACCCACCTGCAGGAAATATGCAAGTCTATATGAGCTAGACAGACTGCATAATATTTCATTCTACGTTCATAATCCATGTGTAAGTTGCCTACCCAGCAGTGCTGGTGATTTTAATTAACTCATCTTTGGAGAGGCCGGTATACTTCGCTCCAGCCTTTTCTGGGACGGTGACCTTCACGCAGCCATTCTTTTGAGTTTCTCGGGTCATTAGCTGTTTTTCCTGATCAACCTCATTCAGTTCTACGTCCTTCATTTCTCTTTATGCGCAGAAGGCCTTTTACACACTAGATTGAAACAGATCACGACAGCAGAAACTAGCGAACAGATTCATAACATCAAGAAACATATTGTTTATGGTTAAAAAGGTTATAGTATAGGTTGCCATAAAAGTTTTTTTTTTTTTTTTAAATAACACTATTACTATTACAGCAGCAGTTATTCTGACCTTACTGGGTTTACAACCATTCTTTATCGCTTTTTTGTATTAAGTAGTATTAAGTTATACAGTAGCTTGATACTAAAAATGTGAACATTTATAGAATAAAACTAATAAATAACTCGGTTAAAAAAAAAAAAAACTCGATTAAATACCTGCTCGCAGTTGAGTTGAGGAGTCCTGTGCTTTCAAGCAGAAAACAGAGTATAGTTTGGTGGTCAGTTCACTTTTATGAAAAGGACTTCATCTGTTCCCGCCCCTAACAGCCAACATACAAACACTACTGGAGGAGTAACAGTAGACAAAGTCATAGCTTTCTTCAAACAAATCAAATAAATCATCATGCTTGATTAGTTCTAACCAACTATTACCTTTTTATGGATTTCTTGTAGAAAAAGGTATTTCCTTCATTCCTTAATATTTTTACAAATCAGCACATAGTTTTTTCTAAAGTATAGACTATGTATACACATTCATAGATTAAGCCAGGTTTAATAAAAAATATAATAATAATAAAAATAAAAATAACTGCAGAATAACTTCAAAAGTCACGGCACAAAGCTGTTCCCACAAATTGCTTTCAATTCGCTCAACACCCAAGATAGAATCAGACACAGGGCTGTTTTTTTTTCTGTTACAGGAAGGTGTAACCAACACAACTGTAAAGCTCTCAAAATGGTCTCAAAGACACATCTTCCCTGCATGCTATTCTGTCTCCTTCCCTCGGTTTAAGATGAACAATACCAGCTGAGGGGAAGAGGAAGAGTCTGAGGAGAGAGGTTTGTTTTCTCTGCGCTCTGCATGAGGTCCTGGGGTTCACAGATACTCTGCGGGGGTCTGGGTGGACCTTCCTAAGCCTGTCTGATCCTGCTCTCCAGAAACTCTTTCAAAGACACGAAAAAAATATGTCAGACTGCGACCAGATGGAACTGGCTTTATCTATTTTTTCCCCCCAAGCATGTTTATTGTTACTGTAGGCTTTGAGAAGTCAGGATTGTCTTGTTTGGGAGGATGCAGAACTGCTCTTCATTCCAGTGCAGGTATTCTGTATTGTAAATACTGTAAGAACCGTGTGTGTGGGGGCGGGTGCTTGAACAATGTTTTTGGAGACAATTTTAATTACTCGCAGAACTTTTGAGTAAACAGTGAAAAAAAAATGCTTAGTGTGAAGAATCTAAATGTCCTTTTCTATTAAACAGAGCTTTTTGACTGTTAGCAAGGTTTCGTGGATGCCAAGGGACCTTCATGAAACCATCGAAGAAAACAAAGATTTATTTGTTGTATGAATTGCAGTGCAATATAATAGAAAAAATCTGTTTTTAACTATTTTATCTAATGCATTTGTTTATCTAATGCATATGAAGTTTTCCATGTAAATATTGCACCTACAAGACATATATAGGCCTAATAACAAAGTACTGTACTGTAAAATATTAATAAAAAAGGGCATTTAGGCTTTTATATTATGGCTGTATAGCAATTATTCTGGCGGATTTAGACAAAAAAAATTGTCATTAATATTTTTGCATTGTTAAAAAAAGTTACTGATTTGTAAAAAAAAAAAAAAAAAAAAATATATATATATATATATATATATATATATATATATATATATATATATATATATATATATATATAATAATAAACTAAATAACAGCAGGTTAAACGTTTATAAACTATATTAGTTGTTTAATGTGCAAAATATAATTATGGTCTTGTATGTTGAGGACATAAAGTGCCCTCTAGTGGCAATTTGTTAATAAACTAGAACCTTTCCACCATCTTTTTGTAAGAAACATGATCTTTTTATGATTAAAATAGAAGTCTTTACTATCAATGTTGATTGATACTATTCATTTGCTAAATAATGGTACTAATTTCTTTCTAACAGATAGACAAATGTTATTTTTGTGAATATCATTTACTGTTTTATACACGAAAAGCTAATTGCGTCCTAAAACAACAAATAAATGAATTCAACAGGGAGCCATTTTCTTTTGATGTACTACAAGCATTAACAACACCAATGCAATAAAGTGGGTACAATTTCACACAAAACATATCATCAGTAGCATTTTTATTTATTGTTATGTCAGAGGCTTTGATCTACATGTCTCTATATGCATATAAACTTCTGTCCTGCACCAACCGTGACAACTCTTTCACATAGCTTTAAAGTTAGTGCTACTAAAAGTACCCCTAGAGGAAAGGACAAAGCCTTTCCAAACCTGTGCACAGTGTTGAAACTCACTCGGACATTAAGGACCGTCTATGTCTCTAACCAGGAAAAGCGTAAGACAACAGAACAGCTTGTTTGGGCCCAAGCTGTAACTTCTCTACTGACACCTTACTATCCACAGCTATGTTCTCTGTATCTGTGGAAGCGCGGACCTGAGCCTCAGCCGGCAGGTCGCTGTTGGTCAGTGTCATGGTGACAGAGGCATTTCCCCAGTTTAAGGCCACCAGGAAGCGTTCGCTCTGGTCCCAGAGGCGGAGAAATGCTAATGAAGTGGGTGAACTGTGAAGGCTGATGTATTCTCCGTGCAGAAGAGACCGCTCTTTTCCTTTCAGATCACTGAGTGCTTTAAAGAAGTCACGCACCGCGGTATGTTCCTCTTTACAGTCTGAGTGAAAAGGAGGAAAGAAAAAAACAGAGTGTGTGTGTGTTTTAAAATATATATATATAATATTTAAGTGTGAGAATGAAAATGTACCTTTGCTGTTGCATTATCATCCTCTGCTTGACTTTCCAAGTCCCACATTGCTTCAAGTTTCTCCTTTACGGGTGAAATTAAGTCAGCTTACCAGTTTATCGGCATCTTAATTTTTATTTCAATTTATGAGACAAGGACTCACCCCGGCTTTCAGTCCGACCTCATCTCCAGCGCTGAACACAGGTGTGCCCGGGAGGGTGAACAGCAGCATGTGATAAAGTCTTATGGGCCATGCTGGAGTTCTGGAAGCCAGAGAACCCAGAGTCTGTCCGCTCAGACTCCAGCCCAGACTTGTCTGCAGGTGATCGGTGTAGAGCATCTTTATCACCTGGGCCTGTCTCACCCCGGGCTCAGCTGGATCAGGCAGCCCAGTCAGGAGCAGGTCAACACTGGAGCGGTTCAGCAGATGAGAGACTTCATTTGCGGAGAGGCCGGTGACCGATCCCATCAGAGCACTGAAAGTCATGAGGAGAAACAGACTGAGGCATCTGAGTGTCCTGATATCAAATTCTGTCTCAACATTCGTATTAACTGGCTGTGATTAATACACTGAGTTGGCCACCAGATGTCTCTGTTCCACTAAACATATTCCCCTAACTAACGCCCCCTTACCTTTTCTTGGTTCCTTCAGTTTTGTTGAATATGTCTTGAACAGAAGGCCAGGCTTCTGTGTTTGCAATATCGTTCAGATGAGATAGGAAGATGCCGTCCACCCCCTTATTGAGCCAGTATACACAAGCACCCTATAATAAAAGCATAGAATGGAAAAATATATCTGTGGCAAAAATTATAATAATCACATCACTCATAATAGTAAAACGTTTGCAGTTGGTAAGAATTATTTAAAAGAATCGCCTGCGTATATTTGGTAAAAATAGAACAGAAACAACAATATTGTGTAATTTAAATTATTAAATTGTTATTATTTTCTATTAGAATATTTTTTTTTATGTAATTTATTCCTGTAATGGCAAATCTGAATTTTCAGCAGGCATTTACTACAGTGTACTTCAGTGTCAAATGATCCTTCAGAAATCATTTTAACAAAGAAACATTTATTATCACTAATATTGAAAGTGTTTGAACAGCCTTTATTTTATTTTTTTTTTTTTTTTACTTTTGGTTAGTCTTTGCTGACACTTTTAACCAGTTTCATGTTTTCTTTGCCAAATACAATTTCTTAAAATAAATAAACTTCTAAATAAAACTTTTGAATGGTATTGGTATGCAAACTTCTTCATTCTAAAATCAGGAAATAAGTCCTTTCTTACTTTGGCCCCTTTACACATCTCTAAATCTTTTTGTCTTTTCTCTCCCTAACTGACCGTCCATATTTCAGCTCTTACTTTGAGTCGCTCAGCAACAGAAGCAGCATTGTTGAACCAGGCTGAAACTCCCTCGTAATTGGGTGTTAGATCCAGCACTATGGAGATTCCTGAGAGAGAGAGAGAGAGAGAGAGAGGCAGAGGGGAGAGTCAACAAACCAGGAGGCTGTTAAATGATCTTTCTAGAGTTTATCTTTCCTGAAATAACCAAAAGCCGCGTTTGCCGTGTATGCAGCCTTTATTTGAAAGCATATGGCTTTATTTACTGGAAACCACAGGGATGTTCCTGCTAAAACCAACACAATGGTGTTTGAGTTAATGAATCAGCTCCAAGCCAGTCCTATATATTGTGCCTAAAATTATACAATTAATACCATATGTGCCATAAAATAGTTTGTGAGGTGACTATTTTCTATTCTGATATACTTTAAATTATAAGTAGAGTAATAGTTACAAATAGAGTTACAAATTATTAATGTCACGTATTTACTACAGAAAAAGAGGCAGGAGGTCAGAGGTTAAACTGACAGCTCACCGCTATTTAAAACAACCTTCCCCTAAAACAGAGCAACCGTAGCTTAACGATAAGGTCTATGTAGTGACCTTTTTTTATAATTTCACAAGAGGTCAGTGGATAATGCGCCCGATAATGTTTTCTATTGAAAGCCTTAGAAAGAACCAAGCGAGGTCACCTTTTCTATGCGCTCGGTCCAACAGAGAAATCAGATGGCTCTCGGAGCCAAAATCAGGGTTAATGGAAGTTAGTTCCAGTGTGCTGGACTGGTCTGCTTGCACAGTATGTATCGGACCCAAAACAAGCCCCTTCACCTTCATCTGGTTCAGATAGTCCAGCTTCTCCTCCACCCCTACAGACACAATAAAAGGCAAAGTGAATGTGAGATCATCATCGGCGCTTCAAGGTTCAGGGGGCTCTTTTAATTATTAATCTGCTTTGATCGTTTAACCGCAGCACTGCGCATACATAATTGAAGATATCAGGGTTTAAGGTCAACGTACTTGATACTCTTAATCTTTATATTTGTGTCAGAGTGCGAAGACTTGCGCAATACCGTAACTACAAACTCAGCCAAAAGTTGTGTTAACAGCAGAAATGTGATGAGAGGGAAGAATCTTGCGTAGATCAGCACATGTCTCCTCACATGAGCGAGTCACAAGACAACCGGCCAGTTCTGGCTTAGCTACATCAGTCTGACATTTTCCCACGGTTTTCCAAACGCCACTGTAGCGAGGAGCTAAAATACTGAGACTTCAATGCGCTTGACCCCTGTTGTGAACACCTGAAAATGTTATAGAGTGTGTAAAAAGTGAACATGCTGGCAATCATGAGGAGCAATCACCTTTTAGCCCATTTTCAGAGAATTCATTCAAGTCAGATATCTGATACAGAGGACCTTCGTTCCACCAGTTCATCTCAGGAATGGGTTTACAGCGTGGGGCCTGTACTATGATTACTATTGCTCCAGCTAACATGCCAACCCAGCCGAGCCAGAACAAAACCAGCAAAGCCCAACGAGTCCGAACCCACCTGCAGGAAATATGCAAATATAGGTTAGACAGACAAATAGACACAAGACAGGCAGATAGAGAGATAAAGAGATAGACAGATAAATAGATAGATAGATAGATAGATAGATAGATAGATAGATAGATAGATAGATAGATAGATAGATAGATAGATAGATAGATAGATAGATACCGTACCCAGCTGTTCCGGCGACTTTCATTAACTCTTCTTTGGAGAGGCCAGTAAATTTGACTTCGGTATCCTCCGGCACTTTAACCTTTACGCAGCCGTTTTTTTCGGTGCCTGTCGGAGTTTCTCCGGTCATCGGCTGTTTTTCCTGATCCATCTCGTTCAGTTCTACTTCCTTCATGTCGTCCTCTTTATTCATGTTTGATGGCAGATTATGCTGTCGGTTAAAAAGGAAATTTGTTTATCTTTAACAACAACAACAACAACAAAACGAGGCAAAATTTATTTCGAATTAATTTAGGCTAAACACAGATATAGAGCCATAAAGCCTACAGAGATATAGAACTATTAAAACTTTAAAAACCCGTCTATAATTTGTTCGCAGAAGATGCCATATTAGTAAGACGTCAAGTATTAGCAGAATTGTGCTTTTATTTCGAAACACTATAGAATAATCTTGAACGAATGTAAGGAGACATACCTGCAAAAAAAGAAGCTCGGTTTTCCCGCTGTTTATCTCCACAGAGGCTGTATCTGACAGTCAGACCTGTTTATATAGTGCCGACTCCAGCCGCATCCGCCCATTCGCTATCTAAGGAGGAACTCCAAAGGAACTTTGACACCGATAAGACTGCTTTTTACTGATACTTCTGCAACGTCGTCCAATAACGCGCGTTTTAATGCACTGAATGTACGTACTGCGCGAGACGTTGCACTATAACCACGAGCGTAATGCGGCGAGTTCCTCGAGAGTTTCCACCTTAAACGCTCCCCAGCGCATCATTGAGCCTGAGTTCACTTGAGTGAACTGGAATTCATTCCGCAAACTTGCCCGTGAGAACCAATATACCCTCCCTAGCGAAAAACGCGTGGAAAAAGAGTGCTTTCTGATACAGCCAGGCAGTCTTTGATATTGTTTTGATCAGCAGTAGCTTATAAAGCGCAAGCCTGAATAGTCTTCTGCACACAAGCATGCCATAAAACCCTGGGCTGTTAAAGCTTAAGCACACACAGGAGGAATCATTTGGTAGAAGGTTGACGTTGAAAAATAAATAGCTTAACCAATCCTTCCCTTTCAATAATAAAAAACATAATAATCTAGATT
This sequence comes from Puntigrus tetrazona, assembly GCF_018831695.1. NCBI lineage: Eukaryota > Metazoa > Chordata > Actinopteri > Cypriniformes > Cyprinidae > Puntigrus > Puntigrus tetrazona. The sequence continues at coordinate 13,329,045 of NC_056705.1, read as the reverse complement.
GTTGTATTATGCGTTTAACTAGCTTTTGATTTTAGTTCATTAAAAACGAGGCCACCGCCACATACAGGCACACAATGGTTTATTACATGCAAACACAAGAGGTTTATTTCATGTGGAAGTTGTATGCTTTGATCTGGCCGATCTCGTGAATGTGCGTATAAATAGTACGTCGAATAAAAACGAAAACAGTGTCATAGATGCGCAAATATTTAGGCTTGTGGAGCAGACGCGTACTACATGTCTGCGAAAGCTGCATATGCGCTTCAGCAAATATCAAATATCAAAAATCTAAACACATGAGTGTCACATATACGCCAATGTGCCTATCAATACCACGATTTCATTATTTGCCGTACTATTTATACGCATTTCCCTGAGACCGGGCTGTTATTTTTGCTTTACCAACATTGTTCAACAAACTGCAATCACATTTTATTTATGCATGTAGATGTCACGGCCCCTTCACATTGATCACTGCACTTCCAATACAGTGCTTCCCTCTGTATTTTAAATACAGTTTTTCAACACTTGTTGTCTTAACACTTCATTTTAGTTAAAAAAAAAAACACTAAAGAATACTCTTGACAAAGATCTGTTGTTTTTGTCCGTGGCTCTCTCCCACCAACTAATGTCCACTCTCTCTCTCTCTCAGCCTACTAAGAGAACAATGTGTGAGTGTTTATCCCATGTGACAGAACAGTATGTTGGCCCCCTCTGCCACACAGTGAGGAGAATTTCAAACAGTCCCGGGGCAGCAGGGTCACACGGATTACCAATAATTCTCTCTACTGGGAATTCATCTTCATCAAGTCCTGCTTTCAGTCCTAAGATGTGTTCTTTTTTTTTTTTAAAGAAGACTCTTATGCTCACTAAGACTGCATTGATTTGAACAGTAAAAACAATAAAACTGTACAATAAAAATGTGATTTATTCCTGTATGAAGCTCAGTTGAAAGCAATTATTACTCCAGTATTCAGTGTCACAACATTTCATTTTTTATATATATATATATATATATATATATATATATATATATATATATATATATATATATATAATATTAATAATATATACATTTTATAACATTATAAAGCTTTTTATTGTAACTTTTGATCAATTTAATGTGTCCTTGCTAAATAAATAATAATCGTGTTCGTTTATTAAAAAAGAAAACCTACTGATACCAAAATTTTGACCGTACATGTGAATTAGGTCAACCAACAGACCTCTCTTTAGGGATCAATATAATTCACATAATCTCAATAGATCCTAATTACAGCATAATTTCATACTTTTGTGTATGAATGTATTACTTATGCGTTAAACCATTCTATCCATATCAATCACTATTTGATTAGAGTTGGAGCAGAACTTTGCAGGATAGTCAGTCGCCAGGAGCAGGATTGGCCGACCCTGGTCTATATATTCTCTAAATAAAAAAGGGACAGAAGGTTTAGACTTAAAAAAAAATCTATAAGAACTTCATATAATAAATAAGACCTATTGTATAGGTGCATAAGGATGATGTTGTGACTGAAATGGCCTCATGTACAGTTCACGGTGGTATCAATCCTAAATTTAGATTTTAAAAAAACATTTCTAGGGTAGTGCATTCAGTTCTTTTGCAGGTGAGCCGGGGTGAATGCTAAAGGCAAGAGGTCTCTGAGACTTGTCTTCCTGTAGGTTCCATCTGGCTTAGTGAGGTAAACGTCCCATTCTGTGCCAAACTAAAAAAAAAAAAAGAGAGCAAGTGACAGAAAGGGATATAAAAACTGAAGCAAAGCAAAATGTGTTCAAAAGCAATAATATAATAAAATATTACAGTAGCCACACCTCCATTAATACCTGTCGACAAGCACCGCAGGGTCCCACAAAACTATCTTTGATATCACTGTTGTTGAAACGAAAAGGATTCTTTAACATACTGAATATGATTTATCTTCGGTAACAGAATTCGTAATATATAATCTGAATGTATATAATATACCATGTGACAGCTATGGCTGTAAATCTCCGGTATCCTTCTGCGACAGCTCTCTGTATGGCAGTTCTCTCCGCACACACAGTAAGGCCATAGGAGGCATTCTCAACATTGCAGCCTACGACATGTATGGATAACGTGGTTAAGAACACTCTGACAGCATAAAATGATTTTAAAAAGGCTGATTACATGGCAGATAAAAATAAGTGGAAGCATGTTGTTTCAGTCAAAATGAAGTAAACAGGAGCACGCGCCTACCAGTGATAATGGCGCCCCCTGTCGTCAAAATAGCAGCACCGACTGGAAACCCACTGTACGGACAGTAAGCCATTTCTCGTGCCTGCAAGCATTTTGCCACTAGTTCCGCGACTTAACAACAACAGTTGAGGACAAAGCAAAAAAAAAAAAAGGGACGAAACAACGGGACAAAACAAAAAGCGCATCAATACACAACCATGTAACACTGGCAAGCTGAACAGAAATGCATCTCTTACTTGAAAGCTATGAGGTTATGTTAATGCAGTAAGTATGAGGGGTTCATATAGCAAAGTCCTAAAAGTAGGCTAGGTCGAGCTCATGTAACCTGCACAAACAAAACATATCAACTAGCTAGCGTGTATCAAATGCAAATTTGCGTTGAGTGTTTGTTTTACACGTATTGGATTAAATATGTACCTACCAGCCATAACAACTAGCCGTCTTGTTACGCCGGACTAGATATAGCCCTTCTGACGGCGTATTTTCAAACTATAACGCAGTTTTGCGAACAGCTGTTGTTGTTGCCTCGCCAGGAATAATGACATTTCTGGGACGAGTGCTGTGACAGGACGACTGACCCGGCGCAAGTGCTGTGGGCGGGGCATACGACCCTAACAACCAATAACAGACCTCCTTGCTAACAACCCTCTCATGAATAATTTAAAACGCAAGGATTTTTTTTTTTTTAATTGATTAATTTAGCACGTTTTTTAATTGACGTATTTTGATATTTACCGCTTTTCACAATAAAAGATATAATAAAAAAAAGCTAATATTTAAAAACAAACAGAAAGAAATTTAACCAAATTATGTGCTAGTATTTGTGTTGCTTGCGTCGACGCTTACAAATGTTAATAAATAATTAACAAAAAATATTCTGATGAATAAATGAAGGTATGAATTTTTCATATAAAGATTCTTTGATGAATAGAATGATCCAAATATCAGCATTTATCTGAAACAAATAGCTGTTCTAACATTGTAGCTCACATTCTAAAGTTTATTTAGGAAAGGAAATTGAAAATAATCAAACGTGATGATAAAGACATTTACAATGTTACTAAAGATTTATATTTCATAAATGCTGTTCTTCTGATCTCTCTATTTATCAACTGAAAAAGATTCCAGCTGAATATCAGAAGAATTTCTGCTAAAATGTAGCTTTGAAATCACAATAAATGACATTTTAAAATGCGTTTAAAAAAAAAAAAAAACAGTTATGTAAATTGTAAAATGTTTTAAATAAACAGCAGACATAAAAACAGAAGAGACATAATTTTTTTCCACCAAAATGATCCATGTTTTTTGAATGCTGATATTTGAAATTACTGCCAGTAGGTGGCAGTAAGTCACTGTAGATAAGTGAGTGAGCCGAACCATTTAAAGGAAACAAACACCGCCATGTTGTTCAGAGAAGCAAAATAATGCTGTGCTTGTGTTTGGAATAACCCTTTAATCACAAAACAGAAAATATGGTGTATAAATCATAAGGCTCTCAATTAACCTGTAGTTTACTGAACTGTTTTAAAAGAAATCAATATCATTCTCTCACTCACTCTAATCTACGCTTCTATAATCACTCATACCAGTATAAATAATAAAGCACATTTTCTGGAAGTTGATTAGAATAACTGTAAGTTACCTACAGGTCTGCAGCTAAATTTTAACATATAGGGTTCTGTCGGTGAACAAAAGGCCTTTACGTGTTAAAGTGGTATACAAAGCAAAAAGGGACAGTATGAACACACACAGAAAGCCTAGATTGTTAATCCAAAATGCAAACAGATACAGGGTTTTGTGACAGTGGTCTCCAGTGGGAACATAGTTGGGAGGATATATGGAGTAAATCCAGTAGGTACCTGAAAGAACAGCACTGATTTTAGTTTCACTATTCATTACTAAATGAATATTAATAAAAAGATGTGCTGACACCAGACTGACAATAATGTTGTCCTTCACTATCAGTAATTTAACATCTCTTGCTCTCACCAGCAATGAACCAGCACACAATGAATAGGTAGAGCGTACAGCTGAAGGCGCCGCAGAACCCAACCAGCAGACAGTCGTCTAAAGTGTTCCTCAGGTACATGATCAACAGTGAGAGCAGACCAGCCGCTCCAATCACAGTCACATAGGTGGGGAGATTTGGCTGGACGGGGCACTCGTAGAAATGGATTGCTCCTGGATTTATCCAAATAAGAGTAAAAAGGCTGCAAATTGCACTAATCATCTCACGAATATTTTTTAGTGTAAGCAAAAACTGCTCTTTACCTAATCCAATAGCTGTTATTAAAATCATCCACACAATCATGTTAATCACCACTGGAAAAAAATAGTTAATAGTTAAAAATAGAAATAAGTTTGAGTTTTTTTAGTATTGTAGTTATTGGAAAAGCTTTCTTAACGTTCTTACCGATGAAAGATTTTCTGGCAGCTGTCTCAGTAGCCTCCATCTTCAACGATTTCTCAAAAAGTCCATAAAAAGGTGAATTCTCTCTTATCGATTTCCCTTATAGACTTAATATGAGGAGGACCCCCAAAATTAGCTTTATTGTGAAGACGTGAATGGCACAGCTGAATAGAGCTGCTGTGAGTCAAACAGTATGTTTTCACAGTTCTGTGGTCATCAGACTCAGCCCATAGCATTAAAACACTTCCTTTGGTAAAATGTTGAGAAACTGTTATTGCAAACCCAAACTGAAAAACAGCAACCATCCTTTTGCCTTCATAAAAACATTTTCACTTAACAAAATCTGAACAGAATAGACTTTTAAATGCTTTTATACACAGTATTTATTTTATTTACATCGATATTTATCCTATTAAGCTGTATATTACCTTCAAGTCCAGGCCTTTGAACTCAATGTAATATATCATAATACAGATCACATTAGATCAGGTCACCCTAAAAAGGGGTAGCCCTATACTAGTAGAAAATATGATGTATTTTTTAAAGTTGTGGCACATATTGATCAAATTTATGATTACATTTTGATTTAAATAAAATAACCTGCAAAATATAAAATCATGATACACCGTGAAACATCCTATGCTTGTTGCTGAAAGTTTGAAGCCAATGACTGTGGTCTTCGACAAGTATTTTGTACACATATACAAAGCCCTAAACATCCACTACAAAGCAGCAAGACGGCCAGACAGCCATAACAGAATGTATTCAAGCAGAACGCAAAGAGATACAGAGTTTTGCTGCAGTAGTTCTCTTCGTTTGTTGGGTCATAACTGGGAGGATGTACAGAATATATCCAGACACTCCCTGCAATACACAGAGAAAACATTTAAATATTCCTTTGAACTTTAAACAACAATAGCATTTTTCAACATTTCTATGTTTTTTATTTATTTATATTTTCACATTTAATTTAAAGGGTAAGTTCGCAAATTCTCAAGCAGGTTTGTGTTGCTGAAACGTAGCTTAAGTAAATGCATCATTAAATGCATTATTTCTCTATAATATCTGCACTGATATATCCATCTTCTGGACTTTTGTGAAAACTACAGATCATTTGCATTTTTGAATTCCCTGCTCAAGTGATGGAGCCTAGTGCATTATGGGTGTTGAAGTTTTCCTACACTTATTAAAACTTTATTAAAACCTTTACAGCTTTACAGACTTTAAAGCCCCACGTTCTTGATCCTGTCACAACATTTTGCTTCACCTTTATTTATTTTTATCTGATTGTTTAACTTTATTTTGTATATTTCTATCCTTCTGTAACTCCTGTTTGACAAATTCACTCACCTGTGATGAACCAGCAGACAATGAAGAGGTAGAGGATGACACTGACGGAGACGATCAGCATAGACAGCAGCAGCAACTCATAGGTGTCTTTTGCAAGTGTACCGCACATTAAGCCAAGGGTCACTATCAGAACAAGCAAAACAAATACACCAAATACTATAAGGTAGACAGGGATGTAGGGCTGGACAGGGCAGTCTCTCAGAAAGTAGGCCCCTAAAAAAAAAAAAAAATCAGCTGTCTTTGAAGAAGCCTGTTTGCTTGCTGTACAAAGCATGTTAACGTTTCTGCCAATATTATACTGGAATATGTTATGGAAAATAATGAGGTTAAAATGCTTGATTTACCAATTCCAATGGCAGCAATCACAACCCCCAGTATGACAACAGCCAGTACCACTGAAATATAAACACATTAATCACACAGGAATACTGTCACATTCGTTAATCGCCAAGTATTCACTAAAACTAGGACATTTGGAGGCAATTTAGGCTATATTAGTAGACTACAAAAGCAACATATTCCTAAAATGTTAATAGTTAATAAATAGTTAATTGTTAATAGTTCTTCACCAAACAGTGATGTCAAAAATGCTGATGGCTTTGATTGGTCCATTATCAGGATATCATAGTGCAATTACTTTCTAAGTAAAGAAAAAAGAGAAAAAAACAAGTTATCGTTAGACATTAACCAAGTGCATTATTAAAATGGAAGTAAGGATACACGTGTTTTGTGTAGCCTACACGTGATCGTTAGAATCTCACCTCAGCCTTTAAACACTTTGTCGTGTGTGACTCTGTTACATCTGCTCTAGTCCTGTATGATAGCGAAATTCTAATCTCATCTGTTTTATTTGCAGTAGTTAGAAATCCCAGTATTTCCTAACCAGAGTAGTGTTTTAGCGGAGGGCGAGATGTTTCCGCTGTGAGCCACACCTATGCGGCGTGAAGCGGTCAGATTAAAGAGCAAGGAAACCTCCTGATTAACCTTAACCACAACTTCAGTGGGGTGGTTATGTGATTGTAACACGATGTTAAGAGAACCTTTGCAACTTACATATAGCATGTATTATTTTTAATTATGAAACGAGGACGCATTAAAAGGCTCAAAAGTGACAGCAAAAAAAAAATCGCTTTTAAATAGATGCTGCTCATTTGAACTTTCCATTTATTAAAACATGACATGAAACAAAAGACAAAATCAGAATGAGGGCTATATTTAAATCAGAAAAGGCAAAACACACGCAGAGAGCATTTCACTGACTTTGATTAATGATTTCTGAGGGATCGTGTGTAATGGCTGCTGAAAATGGGATTTCCCATTACGTGAATACATTACATTTTGAACGAAATGCATAATATAAAACGCCTTAGTGTAAATTGCAATGGTATCAATTGTAATATTATTTCACAATATAGTGCTTTCTCTGTATTGGTTTGCATTAAAGACTTACAAATCGTAATGACACCAAACTTTTGAACGGAAGTGTAGGCACACTTCACAAAATGTGTGTGTAGTGTTGTTTTCCAACTTGCGCAATTTTTTTTTGCAAGTCTATTCTTCTGCTTTCTCCTCAGTTTGTTTGAGAAATGACATTACGAGCTGGAAGCACGTCTACTTCTTTCACACAACACAGCGTTGTTCTTTATGACCCTTACTCGACTTCATAATCACACATAGGCTCTATAGTGTTGTAGTTTGGACTTATAATGCTGTTTTTTAATATTTAAACAACGTGTAGCTAAATGGGAGCGTTGTTCCTCCTCATGTGTATAATGGAGGCCGTCATATCACCGCCGAATGCCAGAGGTCACTGCATCCTTGTATTCTGAACTGTTTCTTACTACATCACTAAGTTCACCTTATTCATTTAAAAAAGCTGCTAGTGTTTTATCGTAATGTTTGTAATGCTGTTCTGAGCAGTTATGCCCGTTTGTTTTTTTGGTTTGACAACATCTGCTAATTCCAGGTGACAAAGCAAAGCAAAAACTACAATAACTACAAAATCGTCTTCTAACGACATTTGTTTTTACCCATTTTTACATTTTAAATCACATCATAAAACCATTTATGTTCAATAATAATTAAGGAAATGATCCAAAAGTTGTAGGGGCTTTATTGTCCCAATAAGGGTGTCAAACATGGCATCTATTCAGTAATTTACATTTACACTCAATGGAAATGTAAGTCATTGTCATTTATTGTTAATAAATGTCAGTTACATTTACAGCAAATAAGCTGCATTCTGTTTTATAATGTACTTCAATACCGAGATTCAGAAAATTGGCACTTGCAGTAAGGAGTATAGATAGTATACAGCAGTGGTTCCCAACCTTTTTTAACTCACAGCCCACACAACAAAACACATATGTTTCCGCGGCCCACTGCAAAAAAATTTAAATGAACCTGTTATTTGTGTCGGGTTAGTAACTGAGTACTCAGAAGCATGACTTTTAACTGTCTTTATTGAATAAACGGGTAATGTTGAATAACCAGAAAATGTGCATAATAGGTCATTAATTTTTAATTAATTATGATATTTAATTATTACTACACATTTTTACGTACATTAGCAATATTATTATTTCTATTGATAATAACTGGCGGCCCCCCTGCAATACCGTTGCGGCCCACTGGGGGGCCGCGGCCCACAGGTTGAAAACCACTGGTATACAGTAATGTAAATAGAATCCATTGCTATTTGCACTTAATGTAAATAGCATCTATGCTAAGAAAAATTCTATTTTCACTTAGTGTAAATAGCATATCACTAACAAAAGCTCCTATTTTCACCTAGTGTAATAGAATACATTGCTATTTGCACTTAGTGTAAATAGCATCTAATTGCTATTTACCCTTAGTGCAAATGGTAGCTGCCAATATATTCTCAACCACTCTCCTCTTATTTATTCATTTATTTATTTATGTGCAATTAAACGGAATAACAAAAACACTAGGTCGCTGGCTACTTTGATTTTATTAAGATTTAAATTTTCATTGTTGCATTTTCAAAAAAAAAAAAAAAAAAAAAGACATCAGTTCTATTTTTACTATTAATGCTTAAAATGCTACCAAAAGTTTTAAAGACAATTTTTTACATAACATGTTTTACATTAAAGACACGTATATTTGGCTTTGTGAATTTATTGTACAAACCATCAAAAGCCTGTCATCAAGATTAATTAGAATGGCGCAGAGTTTTTGTTAATTCTGTGCTGAGCCACAAATGCAAGCACAGATACAAACACAGCACCCAAGCAACAGCGTCAGACCCAACATTATGTATCCCACTGTGGTGGTCCAGAATGCAAACAGGTAGAGAGTCTTATTGCAGTAAAGATCTCCAGCCACGGTTTGGTTGTACTTAGGAGGATAAATAGAGTAAATCCACACACTGCCTATAAACAAAAAAATAATAGATACATTTATTTCAGATTATCATTTGATGAAATTGGCATCAATGATTTTGCTACTTCCCTGTTTAAAGGGACAGTACACTAAAAAAAATAAATCCGGTCTTTAATTATTTACCTTCATGTCATTATAAACAATGTAAGACCTTCATCTTCATCACAAATTAAGGTTTGGAAGAAATTTAAAAAAAAAATCTGACCCCTGTATATACGGCAATGCAGCTGATCGAATTGAACAAATTGCTGAATAAGTTCATTATTTTTCTTCACAGACTAGTTTAACAATGTACCTTTCCTGGCCTTAAATGTGTTGGTGTGTATACAGGGCCAGAAAGCTCTCGGAATTAAAAAAAATCTCTTAATATATCAAAAATACCTTAATTTGTGTTTAGAAAATGAACAAAGGTCTTACGGGTTTGGAACGACGTGGGGGAGTAATTAATGACAAAATATAATTTTTTGGGTCAACTATGTCTTTAAAATGTAACCTGTGATATGTTTTTTTTTGTCGTTTCGTGTTAAACAGACATTTTCAAGCAAGTTATGCTACTAAAAGCTCATCTTCACACCCAAATTTCAGGCAGACGCACACACAAAAACATGTTGACAGCGCTTTCCATTCACAAGGTGTAATTCTAAGCATTCCAAAATGAAAGTCTGCTGTTTGTTTGGCAAGTGACTTTGCAATGGATTACCCAAACAATGCACAGCAGCAGTCAGAGACCTATGAACACGTTAAATGACATATCACTCCCACATACACCATTGTATCTTACCACAAATCATCCAACAGACCAAGAAGGTAGAAACAAGAGCATTCCACACATTGCAGATACAGCTGAGCGCGTTTTGACCTCCCTCCTCTGTCTCTCTGGCACAGGGCAGACAGGACAGCAAGGCAAGAAATACACTAAACACTCCACAGACCAGCACGTACACTGGGATATAGCGCTGCTGGGGACAGTCTTGAAGATACACTGCACCTGTGATTGTAGGCGATATAAGAATGCTTAAATAATGGCTTGTAAAAGCAGAGAAATGATCTCAGTACATAAAGTCACCGTAACACACCTATTGTGATCTGAGCAATGGGAAGAGCCAGGAAGAGCAGTTTTGTTATAACTGAAATACAAATCAGTCAAAAAAAGTCAATATATGTTCATTAAGCACAAAAATAACAATAATTACGGTGTAAATCTCCCATACCAAGGCAAGCTGTATTAGTTGTTGGAGGAGATTTCACATAACTCCACATTTGCTTTGGATCCATGGTGCCTGTTCAAAGCATACAACGTCACAAACGTAACTTCGTTAAAAACTGATTTTGTAACGCATTGGATTCTGTAAGTCTGCGGATATTAATACTCTTAAAGAGCAAAACTGCCTTGCCGTATGTTAATCTGCACAAACATGCTCACCTGTAGTTCTGTATGTGTTCACGTCACGGGATCAGAGACAGCCTGAAATGATTCTTCATGGGTTAAGCGCTCACGTTTTTAAAAGGCTGCGTCACTCACCTCACAACCATAGCATTTCAAGACAAACCTGTTCTTGCAGCGAATAGTCTGAAGTTATTATCCATCAGAACAAAACCCATTATATTTACATTTATGAAAAATCTCAGTTAAGATCTGAGAGGTGACTATTTTCATTAGCTCTTTTCACTTCGAATTATGGAAGAAACTTGTGTTGTTCAAGTAAATAAAATCTAGATAATGAAAATTCTTGAGGTTTATCTCATGCATATGCAGATATGACAGTCATTTTCGTAAGTGCAATTTCGCAATATAAACATCAGGATTCCTTGTAAAAACATATTTACTTGCAAAACTGCTAAGACGACATTTAAAAGAAGGTTTAAAAAAAAAACTAAGACACTTTTTTTTTTTTTTTTTTTGCACAAAACCATTATAAATCCTATGATTTAGATCCATGAAGATGGCCTACAAAACAAGCTTACAGCTGTAATGCTGTTTTCGTGATGATAGCAAGATTGCTTTTTAGTTATTTTTTTTTGAAAATCTACAAATATAAGTACAGATACAAAAACAAATATATTAAAAATATTAGGAAATCTAAAGTTAAAAGTCTAAAAGTCTAAATATACCACACACACAAAAAAATAGTTGTGTCTAGAATTCAAAATGAAAATAAAAATAAACTATTCAAAAGCATATCCACTAATTAGTCTAAAATGTCAAATTAATTACAATGAAAATCTTCTTGACCAGTAGCATGGTAACGGACTAACAGAATGTGTAGGAACTATCAAAGTACGCCAAATGACATTTTCCTCCCACATAGACCACTTTCTTACCACTGATCGTCCAGCAGAACAAGATGGCAAATTCGACACAGCACAGATATGGCTATGTACTTCCCTTCTCTGTCTCCCTGGCACAGTGCCGACCACACAGCAAGGTCAGAAACACACTAAACAAATCAGCACATACACTGGGATATATAGCGCTGCCGGGGACAGTCATGCAGCTGTGATGGCAGGCAATGTACGTTTAAATAATGCAAAGCAAACGCAAAGGAATAGCTACCGTCACTTTCAAATTCACTGCACACCTACTGTAATTTGAGCAATGGGAAAACCATCACAGAAACAGCAAAAATGATTGCTTTTAAGGCAAAGATACCAGTTGTTTTCAACAATATTCATATTTATGTTACTCAACCATTGTTAATTAATAGTGTAATTCTATTTTGATTTAAAAAAAAATGAAAACTGGGTCCCACAGACACCATACAAGGGTTAAAGTTTACACAATACACTAGAGCCAGATGCTTTAGATACTATAGAGCTTTCACTTAATTCTGTGTTTGCTTTAGATCCATGATGCCTACACAACGCAAACAATATTGCTCAGGGAAACGCATGACCTGTTTCCAAATGAAGCATTCATCGTGGAATTATTAAAGGTTACTTTATAAAAATTCTGAGTTTTGCATTCTGTTGAGTATGAGAATCAGTGTATTAGAATACACTTACTGTTATACAGTCAAACCAAGTTCTCTTGTGTTGAAGTCTGGTTCTGGAAAGTCTTTATATGGATTAGAAACAGCCATGAAAAGTTTATGCACTTGTTTTCAGAAGGTTTCAACATTTCAAGATAAACCAGTTCTTGCTGTGTGCCAACAGCATCAAAATGCATTATGCTGCAATGAATTCAGTAAACTGGAGTTATTGAAAGCCTGTTTATATTTTATATCCCTGTTCTCCAAAAGGAAGAAGCAGAGGAAAAAATCTCAAGTTAGATCTTACAGGTGCTTTGAAATAATTCTCACTCTTTTTTTTAATGAAATGGTTTCTATTTCGATTAATTAAAAAGAGATTACAAAAAACAGGCCTGGGGTACTGGGGTATAACATTTAAAAAGACAGACAGTAAAGAACGTGCATACAGTGTGCCGGACAAAGAAAACACAGCGAACTAAAGTGCAAGTGAATGCTTTAATTTTTGTTTGTGATTATTAAATACTGAAAGTTTAGAGGTGACGAAACAAAAAGGAAAACGTATATACATGTGCACTATTTACAGTATTTACATGAACAATACACGAGACGGAGGGAACGGGAAGAAAGGACGAGGGCGGAGCTAAATCAAAGAAAATAAATCAAAAACAGCCTCCAGCTACTTAATTTCCCCTAAGCTATCTAGAAATAGAAATATATGGAAAGTAAATGTCTTCAGCGTCCGAGACGCCCTAACTAAACTACACTCGCTCAGCCAAAACAAGAGTCATTGGGGTGGCACGCGGCCCTAACGTAATGTACTATACAAGGCAGATTCCTACGTGTTGTAGTGTATGTCACGTGACATCCTTACCTGTCTACTTCTCCCCGGCGTCATAACACATAACGCGTGATGTTTTACAGTGTATGGGAAAATGGAACGAACTAAACACGGTGGCAAGTAACAAACATCAAAACAAATACCATACACAATGATAGCACAGCAAGTAGTGAGTACGAACAACACAAACACGTAACAATGTGTTCAAGAACTACAGATAGAAAAGACATTTTTTTTTGGCAGTTTACATGTTTATTTTAGGTAAACATGTTTTAAGTTAAGTTAAAATTTAGCTTTAAAAGACATCCTGAGATATCAGTAACAACCATTAACACTGACGAAGAGCATCAACGTGAATAGCAGATTTAATTTATACTGCAGTCATATTTAGTAATTATAATCCGAGGCCTTAAGTTTTTTTCACGATCTGTCCAGCAGATACAATGAATTTCATCCATCACCTTGTCCTTGAGCAAAGCACATGACCCCAGATTGCTCCAGAAGATTTCTACGTTGAAGTATGGCAGAAATGTGAGTCCTTTGACGATATATCATAAGTCATTCCCGTGACTAGGTCACAGGTCTGTCAGACACTGGCTGGAGGAAGTCTCTATAAAAACACAGCCGCGTGATTGGCCGCCCTGCAAGTCAATCACTCTGTTTTGATAGCGTTCCTGTCCTCCTGTCTGAATTCGTGCTCCTCCCAGGAACGTGTCCCACAGCAAACCTCTTTTCCACAGCTGCGCATAAACAAGTACACAGAGTAAAACAAACCTCAGAAAAACTTTTTACATTCAATAATTTATAAGAAATAGTCCCAAAGGTCAGCCTCCACAAAATACAGTGCAGTAGCCTCTAACCTCAATAGATATTTTGGACTTTGGGTTCCTGCTGTAAAATATGGCCTTGGTGTTGAATTCAGGACTTCCATCTTTTTTGAAAATTTTAGTCCTCACAGAGCTTTCCTCGCAACGGATGACAGCATACACATCAGGAGCTGATATATACACATACAGAAGAAAAGATTAAAAGGCATAGTCAGCTGAAAGAAATAGAATACATGTCTGCTAACAGCGAAAGCAGGAATGATCCAGTTTCTGACTGATCCAAAGCCTTCACTAGGTATATATAGTATTTTTTTCTGTTCTATTAAAGTCAGTGGCTACAATCGACTGTCTGTTACCAACTTTATTTAAAGTATCTTTTTGATACTCATCCATATGGGTTTGAACACCTTTAGGGTGAGTAAACAATGATTATATTATCCCTTTAATGAAATGTGTGCTTATAAATAATGTACATGTGCTTTATTGTTACCTCTTTTATGGAGCTACTTCTATGATTTTATACCCATAACTTTGAAAACAAGTTTACCATTTGAATGGCCCTGAACATATAAAGGTTAATAAGATCATAGCCACGCATGCTGGTCATTTAAGCATTGCAGTAAAGTTTAGTGATACGTTTTAACCTTTTTGTTTGGGATGGCTAAGTCCAGAGGCTTTGAGCAGATGGACTGTAGTTACAGCGCTTGGCTCAGGAATACAACACTGCCACAATGAAGGAGCAGGTAGGTCTTCCTTCAACTCCCTGAAGACAGTAGTAGATAAAGTGAAGAAAAAAAAAACACTTCATAATCATTTAAATCAGTCACCTTATTAAACATACAATATTACAAATTATAATCATTTAAATCAGAACTAGAGAACTAGATCCACATTTTGTTTACTGTTCAACTGGTTGCTTATTTGAATGCAAAACAGAGCAGAGTAGCCTAATCTTCTGTCCTTACCTGAGGCGCACATGTGAGTGTGAGAAAAAACGCAGTAGGAAGCGACCAGTGGCACCAGGCTGGAAAGTAGTGGGGAGGATGACGTAGCGTCCGGGGCCAAGAGTCACTCGAAGAGTAACGCTCCGGGAGTCCATATACACAGAGCTAGCAGCCTGCTCACATAAACACTGTACACGACAAACACGATTCACCTCCACCTGAGGAAAAAGAACATTGATGAAGTAAATAACTGCTAATGTAGGCTAGAATCTAATGTTTTAGTTTAAATTATATAATAGGTGCATTGATCAAATCTGATTGAGCAACTGTCAGTAGCATAACTTTAGTTTTGCGACTCTAGGAGACAACTTTTTTTGCACGGCGAAAACAAAAATGACATAATTTACTAGAACATTCTTCTCCCCTGAGTTACAGCTTTCATCAATTTTAGTATCGCAACGTATACACACGCTTCCTCCTGGGCGTAAACAACTGTAGATTGCGTACATTTATTTATCACCTGATATTCGGGGTAACAACACTGTTGCTTGTGTGATTTTGCAGAGGCTGCATAGAATTTAGATAAACCACTCCCACAGTCCACATAAACTAAACGGTCTCAATAACCGACCATGTCTAAAAATGCAGATGACATGTAGTAACTTACCCTTAGAACCTCAAAGCCGATTGGTAAGTTCTCCCCACTTCCTTCTCTCCTTTTCATCCTCCTGTCCTCCTGTTGCAAACATATCAGCACCTCTGCCCCATCTCCAGCCAGTTCAAAAAGGAACTAAGAAATAGAGATATAAAGGACACACATCTGAATGTAACATAAGGAAACATATTATCAAAAGAGCTATAGAAAATAAGCAAGCTTTTTAAAAAGGATTTTGAACTAATGTTAACATAAACCTAATCATATAACTTATGCTCACTGTCATTTTAGTTAGAAAATTCCCAGAGTGATTTACCTGTGGGTTGTATAGAAATGTGTCTCTGTGATTGATACATCCTCCACACCGACTTCTTTGGTCTATTTGCCTCTCCCGTCTCATCTCGGAGCATTCTGCCTGTTTTTTCACATGCTCCCTTCTCCCCTTAGTTTGCTTCGTTTTTACTTCTTCTTTCTTTTTCTGTTTTTGTCCTTGGATTTGACCCTCTTTCTGCCTTTCACTCAGTCTTTGTTCTTTTTTGTCTCGTCTTTGAGCTGGCCTCTGTTTGGACCACTGGAGCCTGGTTGAAGGCCTCTCGTTCTTGATGTTGAGATGACAAGAAGATGAGAGAGGAGGCTGGATACCAGATGCATAGGTCCAGGCACCCTGACAGCACACCTCCCTCCATTGGGTCTGTGGCCAAAGGAGGGATTTTTCCGGCAACCTGCAAACCACCATGTCTGTGAAGTAATGGCAGAAGTCCTCAAACTCCATCCTAAAGAGATTTAGACATTATCAATACTGGGTTAAAACATGTTTCTTAAATAAATTATTTCTATTCTATTTTTTTTGCCAAAATACACATTCATGTCACTGAAAATCTACATTAATTTACAATACCAAAACTCTCCAACATCTCGGACAATAAGGCCCATCTTGTCCCGTTCTTTGCGGTTAAGCTGCTGCCACTGAGGAGACCTGAAATGAAAACAAGTGTAAACATAATGTTATAAGCATTTATCATTAAATTTCAAACACTTTCCATGTCATAGTTTGTCCCTATTATCAAATTTGGAAAAATGTCACAGAACACAATTCTCAGTTAAAAGAGTCAAGCTAAGTTCGTATTACAGGGACATTTACACGTGCTGACTGTCAGTTGACCCTTCAAGGAGTTTAATTGACATCCCATCGGACCAATGATAACACAGAATCTGGTTTATTAACCTGGTCTTTAACCCTAAGTCCTTGAATTATTTCCTTACTGGAACACCTCTCTTCAAGTAGAGGATCTTGAGGGAATGGTTACAATTATGCTGAGTTCACGCTGCATGATTTTTTCCTGATTTTCTCTCACCGACTGGTTTTGCAAAATTGCACACAAATGCCCTGAAATCGGAGGCAAATGGGTGCTCATTCACGCAAGTGACAGTCACGCAGTGTGAATTATCAAACATGCGATCACCAACGCCTGTGAAATATTTGCCATGCTAAATATTACCTGGACCTGTCTGTGATTTAAAATCGTACTGTGTGAAATGAGCTCTGACTAAAAAATATATTAACCTACAGCTTAATGACAATCAGCCAATGAGAGAGCAAGACACAGGGCAGCAGGACGTTTGTGACAGAGTTAATAGACCACAATATCACAATAACCATTTCCTCCTCTTCTTTTTTTTCTTTTTCACCCTTTTGCCAATCAACCAATCAGATTTGAGATATAATTTTTCAGGAAGGCTTATGGTCAGGGTTAGGTGCTTCTACAAACTTGTTAATCAGCTATCATTCTTTTACTGGTTTTAGGCATATATTTTAAGTATGGTTAGGTTTAAATCAAATTCAAATTCAAATTCAAATAATTCTATATTTTGGAACAGTAATTTTGTCTTGGCAAAATCGCAGATTATAATTTCATCTTTTTAACTTTAGTTAAACTTTAGTGTGTAATACGGCTTTGATCATAAACAACATCAGCAGAGTTACAATGATCAAAGTTCAATGCAAAGGGATACATTTTCTTTTGCAGAATTCATTTTTTAAGGCCTACAACAAACAGACAGCTGATAGGGACTACAATGAGCCACTTCCTGGGTTAGTGACGTCACAGACCCTGTTATTTACATTAACCCTGCCTCACCAGAGCACACAACAGAGGAGGTGATGTTCGTGGAAATTATAATTCAAAATGAAGCCTTTTTTTTTAAATAAAAATTATCGAGGTGAGCTAAACTCTGCAGGAAAGTAGGTCTTGGGGACCAGATTTACCACCTGAATAAGCCTACATAATGGTTTGGACTGTGATTTTATCTTGTTGACACTAGTAGTTGATCTAATTTTGGTTTAATATGTTTTCTCCATGTAAAACTGTGCTCCAGGTGAGGCTCGAACTCACAACCTCGGCATCGCTTTGCATTGTACTGCTGTATAAGTACCGCGCGCTAACCGATTGCGCCACTGGAGCTGTTATTTTGAACAGTTAAGGAAAGCCAACTCCAAATGTTCATTCATAACTGGTCTATATTGCTCAAATACACAAATTCCAACTTTCATTTCTGACATTATTGGAAGATTAGAACTACGCACTGACCAGTTGCACCACTGGAGCTGTTGTTCCAAAGATGATTGAATATACATGCCCCAACTTCAGAGTCTCACTCACCAGAACAGTAGCAGATACACTATGAAGTGTCCACCCAATTAAAGACGTTTCAGGTGATGCTCAGATATTGCTCTTTTTTGTACCTTATAAGTACCACGCACCAATCAATTTCCTGCACTATTTACAGAGCAACATGGGAAATGCCAAGAACTCAATTAAATTGTCAAATTGTGGGGTCTGGTAACTATGATTATTCAATGACTTTGTGCTTCTAAGTAAGATAGGTAGCCATTAACTCACCCCAGACTCCACGCTCCTGTCCAGTCTGCTGTGCCCCAAGGGTTCCTCATCCGGACCATATGCAATCGAGTCTCTGACATGCGAAGTTTTTTGAATGCAGTCACACCGTATGCATGACCCTTTATCAGTCCGCAGTCCAGAACTGACTCCACCTGCTCTCCTTCTGCTGGCTGCAACACAAAATGAGTGTTTAAGAAAGAGATAAAAATCAAAGCTGTGTGATTTGAATGTGTTGTTAATTCCATCAGGATGCAGTTATTATGCAGCATTTTGTTTAGTTACTTGATTTGCAGGGTGTTTAGACTGTAAAAAGATATATATAAATATAAAAAAAATATGATATGTTTCCTGACCCGAATGGAACAGGTGATGAGAGCTTTATGGTTGTGTGCATGTGCTAGTGTCTGGAACAGCATTTTTCTCTGGTCAACATGCTGGATCAGCTCCTCCTGGTTCAAACTCAATGGTTCAGAGACACCACCAGTAAAATCGACTAGGGCTTCGGCTGTATTACCTCCCTCTAAAGCCTCGTAACACCCATTTAGCCTAAAAGGCAAAGAGAGAGGCACAGTTATTTGTTTTTTTAAATAAAAGAGGTTTAATTTATTGAAACATTTTCGTCTTATGTGACAAGCATCTCACTTGGCATAAGCTTTCTCCAACAAAGCACTCCAGAATTCCGTGGCGTTGCAGAACGGCAGAAGAGCAGCGTTCCATCTTCACTGACCGGTAATCGGTCATCCACCACGACATCTGTCCACTGGCCCAATCGCCAGAAACGGAAGTGAAAAATTCCAGCATACAGATCCGGGCGCTTTGGGTGCCACTCCTGTTCAGCGTGGTCTGGGATCACCTGAATAAAAGACCATTAAAAAGTAAGAGACAACAAGAGTAAAATCTTGTTAAATGAGCAGTCAGTAAAGCCCATATACACCATTTTAAATGTTTGGGCTGGGTAAGATTGTTTTAATGTTTCTGCAATTGTTTAATAAAAAATACAGTAATAAAAGTATATTGAAAATGTTATTTGTGAACAGCTATTATTATATTTAAATAAACTATTTTATCATTTTAATATATTTATAATGCGATTTACTCCAGTGATGGTATTTATTTAAAGTAAACATTGTGTAAAATATTATGTTTTTTATACTGTCACTAAATTTAATGCAGTCTTGCTGAATATTTACTGAAAAATCGATACATACACACATTTCTTTTTGTGAATTGTGGGGGCATTCCATTGGTGTAATAGTTTTTATACTGTATAAACTGTATGTGCTATTGTCTTACACCTAAACCTACCTCTCAAAGGAAACTACAGCCATTTTTAGATTTACAATAAAAAAACTCACTCTGTATGATTTATATGTGTTTTGAAAAGTGGGGACATGAGGTAACGTCCTCATAGGTCACCTTCTTCTTGTAATACCATGTCATACCCATGCCATTATGCAAATTTGTATAATTCTGAGACTTTTATACTGACCAAACTATATTTTTTATTCCCTGATAAATATCACTTACTATTTTAATCCATTGTTTTCATCATGTGGGGCCGTAGGTCTGTCTTCACAGGTTTTATTATCCTTCTATGGATATTTGGTCCCCACAATGTAGCACAAACACACACTCACAAACGCACACACATATTTTCTGACCTTCTTCCAGAGTGAGGATTCTGCTGCCAAACATGATGTGGCTGCCACCATCCAGCAGTTACCCAGACTGCCCTGGTGCAGATCCCTTGTGCTGATTCCATCCACAAATAGCCGTGGATCTTTACACAGTTCCTGAGTGTAAGACAGAAGACCCTTAAATAATTAGTATTTGTGTATATGATTGCATCTACCCATTTCATCTTTTTTTTTTTTTTTTTTTTCAAAAGCAGATAAGTAAAAAGCAGTATAAATATTTGTTTAATAAAAAACTAAATATTTTCTATTCAAATAAACATACAAAAAAACATAGTGCTTTAACTACATAATATCTAATATTATGAATTAACATTTTAATTACATTAAAAATATTTTTCCTTAAAATTTTAGAATATCGCTGCTTTAAGTGTCTGTTCGTTTTGGCAGGATTATCACATGTAAATGTAGCATAATATGTTGGCAGTCTCCCTCACTGGAAGCCATACACACAACACATGCACTCTTTGAAGAATCAGGTTACTGACGCCTTGCAGCCATCAGAAAGGCCTTTAATTAAACATATCTCTTTTGCTGCTGACTCTGCAGCCACATTTAGAGTCACCAGGATAGATCCGCTCACTGAGAGGGTCAGACACTACTGGCCTGCCATCAGACCGTATGTACAGTAACATCAGACTGTACTATACTCTTTTTAAAAAAACACATTTAAAATGGAAACTTACCCTAGGTCTCTTCCACGTCAGTCCTGCAGGGGGCCTCCTTTTGTAGAACAGTGACTCGGCTAAAGGAGGAAAGAATGGATCTTGGAACAAAGCCCCTCGCCTCAGACATGATCTCTTCAGTTTATGATAACACTGACCTTGAAACTTGCACACTTTCTCTGGCATCCTGCAAAATGGAGAGGCAGAAAGAAGCAAGATGAGAGAAAAGTCAAATAAACAAGAAAGAAGAAACATTAACATGCCGAGGGACAAGTTGGGGGAAATGTATGCATCGATAGTTAATGCAATAAAACATGAGAAGATAAAATTGAATTCAATTGAACCCTGAGATGAGAACATTATAATATTTCACACAACAAATAATGATAATTAAATTTGACATCAAATTGTCAGAATAGACAATAATCTACATCTGAGTTACATGAGAATAATTTAAAATCAACTCATGTTCAGGGATTATTCCAGTATATGTGCAATAAAATAAAAAAAAACAAAATAAAATAAAAGTACCTAAGTAAAAATTTTATATATAGGCTATATATCCTATTTCTGTTAAAGCTCCATAGCAGTCACAAGCGGCAGAATCTGTAAACCACAATGTTAAGTGTCGTCCTGTAACCTCGAGTTTAGCTTTAGTTTCAGGGATGATTGGGTAACGGTGTATTTGCAGACGGTGTAGTTTCCCTTGGAAATGGAGAAGGGTTAGACATGCCCTGGAGAGGTTAATGTGTCAGGAGTCCCTTTGCACGTAAAAACATCAAAATAAAATACGTTTAGAGGGAAAGTTGTGTTTAGAGGGGTTTGGGATCAGGGTTTAAGAGTGATTGGGTATCTCATATTAAAGTCGAGACTAAATGTGTTTTGGTGTGCATGAGAGAAATTGTGTGTATGTGGGAAGGGATATGATTTAGGGGGACATGTTAGCTATTGGGGTTCTGGCAAGGGGCAAGGGGAGGCCAGGGGCCAACTAAGTGTGCTGGTATATGAGCCACCTATGAGTGTTTGTACATTTGCGTTAGTGCTTGCGTATGTGTGTAGTCTGGATCCAAGCTGTGTGCACATACCGGACAGGCCAACACTAGCACTGCACTCTTGACTTACCTCATCGAGGGAATGAATCAGAGCAAACAAAAAAAAAACAATACGGTACATTATAAACATATCTCTTTGATGTTTTAATCCGAAACTATTAAAAATATAAAATACTGATGGTTATGCCTATTACTACTGCAGCATTTACGCAAAAATGAATTTAATTTAAACAAATAAAAACAATTATATTATTAACAATTATGATATTTTGGACCAGTCTGCAGCACACACTGTTCAGGTTTGATTTTGGCTTATTCGTCTATGCAGATTTGCTCCACAGGTTGTTCTAGTTAGTCAGATAACACTGACACACTGCAATTTTCGAAATCTGTCACAGATCATCAGTTGGACTGAGATCAGGGTTTTGACTGGCCCTTTGCTGAACATTCAGCTTTTTGTTCTCAAGCCATTTTGATGCAAATTTGAGTCTGCAGTTGGTATCATTCTCCTGGTAAAATTTGCACAACTCATTCCCACTTCTATTTAACCAAATGCCTGATCTCTGGTGATTTGCTCCAGCAGCATCTATCCTGCATGACCATAGGTGTTTTTCTTTCTTTTTGTGGAGGGGGCGAGGCTTGACTTACACACATGTCTTTGAATTATGACTAAAAAGCAACTTGACCAGGACATTCTTTGGACGCATTTTCTCCTCAGAACCAGAATAATTATGCTTGACAGTGAAGTTGTCAGGAAATGGTAGTTATTTTAATGTTTCACATATGGAGGCCAATTGTAAGGCAATTGTATCCTTGTTAGAGCAATTGTTTTTCAACTGTGCAACCCCAGAACAAGACTACAACAGGACTTAAATCTTTTTTTGCAAACACCTTATTTCACAAAACCTGAAATGTTGTGCTTCAGTTCTCAGATATTAAAATATCACAAATAATAATTTATCACAAGTAATATAATTTGCTGGAATAAACAAGTAAATAAAGGAAAATAATACCATAACACTTTTAAATTACTTTATATTTTTATATAAATTTATATAAAATGTTATGTTAAAATTAGCATTTTAATGTGGCAAAAAAAGAATCAACCCATACTCAGTAGGCATTTATAATATAACAAACAACTGTATGAACAATGAAAAATATACACTGAGGTCTGAATTGAATCCCAATGAAAAAATAGATGCAGCACTTACCTGTACCTCACCTTTCTTTTTTTGTTTTGCTTTGGTGTGAAATGTTCCTTGTGGCAAAGTATCCAGTGATGAAATAATTTTCAGGTAAGGCTGTTATTTGCGGTGTACTTATAAAGGATGATGCAGATAAGACTTCAGTCAACAGTTATTTGCAGTAGTAGTGTCCATGTGTCTAATATAACAGGATCAGTGCAGGTGTTCTCTTTCTGTTTGACGTCGCTGTGACAACCAGGTTTTGTGTGGTAGACCTGGTATGGGTGTCCTCGGGTCTTCTAAATAGGTAAAAACTCTGGCATTCATTTGCATTTTCGATATAATGTTTAATTAACCCTCATAACATGCTATGTAGTGTACGTCAAGTGCCTTTACATCTGTTCGTGTCTACCTGCACGAGGACTGCCTTTTGTTTGGGGATGTAACTCCATCCATGCAACCAGTCTAGCTGAAAACACAGTGACATAGCAAACAATTACTGATACTGAGACGAGTGTGTGCGCTCACACACACACAAAACACACTATCGGCTTCCAATGAAACAAAAGGTTCCTATTAAGACACACAGCAGCCAGGAAGGCCACTTGCCTGCTTTCGTGCGTTAAAAATTTACCATAAAACATGTAAACAGTGCAATAAAAACAAAGGCGGTTAAGTGCATGCATCACGTTTGTATAATTGTATATATATTTCCACTTTTAGATGTGTACTTGGGCATGCCCTCTCTCTGACCCTGAAACCTCAGATGAATATGGCGAGTGCACTGGCACCTGTCTCCCTCATCGCTGTCTTCCTGCGTCTCTCAGTCTTACATTAACACGTGGTCTATCCCTCCTTTTCCAAATCCCCTAATTAAGCATGCAGCTCCCCCTCCGCATACACGCGCATAATCACACACAGTCTCACTCACGATCCGGCCTTCTTGTTCGCTCTGGGTATTCCCAGCGTCTCACGCAGTACTTCTCTCAGTTCTCCGTCTAGATGTGTTATCCCTCTCATCATTCTCTCTCCTTCACTTTTCAATCCCCTCCCTCAGGCACCCACCGCAAGGTTCATCATACCATATCGGCTGTCAATAAACGCATGGCACTGACACCTGAATCCCCAAAGTGTCCACCCAGACACCCCCTTGAAGACGCACAGACTTCAATAGCGGCAGCTAATCTCTTGCTTGAGAAATATTAATACAAATGAACTATCGCCAAGAAACACTGTTTTATATCTTTTCCAAATGGCTTTTGCAGATGACAGAATGGCTTGTAAACCGAGTGCCAGCCAGTTGAGTTAATGCAATCTACATGTCTCGGTTATAAATACACACGAACTACATTTTAAACCTGTTCAACTCACTCAAGGACACAAAGAGTCAGGTGGGACAATAGATTAATCAGATACTGCTTACTGTCTTTTTTGACAGCCAAAAGGTCGTATGATGAATGCTCTATAGGCTTTATACATGCATATATGTATACACACACACACACACACACACACACAGTGCAATATTTTCTAAAATATTTAATTTTTAATATTGATATGTTGAATTGTAACAAAAGAGGCTTAAAAAAATTAAAGATGTGTCTGTAAAATGATGTCTGAAGAACTTATACTCCCAACGTATCTTCAGAATTCGTGTTAATAAATGTGCTTTTTTTAACTTTGACCAGTAAACGTTTATGGTAGCCTGTTTTAATATTTGCGGGAATTCTGGGACTGGACTCAACGATGTGTGTTGTCGACTAGCCATGCCTAAATCGATACCGCGTTCTCTGTTCGCCATTTGTCGTTTCTTGCCGTCGGCTTCTGCAATGCGCATGCTCCGTGCCACTACTCCGAGCCACTCTTAAAAATGTCGATGTGGCTTTAATGTGAACTCCTATTGATTTCAAGTTTGAAACAGAGGTCACAGTCGATATGTTTGTCTTCGTCTTTATTTGCATGCTCAGCCTAGTCTTGGCAAACCAAGAGGAGCGGTTACCAAATAAGTGCGAGGGTAAGAAACAGAAAGTAGCGTTCCGTTTGCCTCTTAGGCGTTGAATGTAAATATATATGTAAACTACCCTATAATGTAATTCTTATAAAAATATCCCCTAGTGCAAACTTTCTCGCCGTGCTTCTGTTTGCGTGCGTACGTTATTCATTCCAAACGAAACTTCTAAAGTTGTTTTCTCCCCTTTTAATAGTTTGTAAATTACTGACAGTGGAGTTGCAGGACGCTTTGGAAAGAACCGGCCGCTCGAAGGAAGTTTTAGAGCTCGGGGAGGTTTTGGACACCGGCAAGCGCAAGCGCAAAATCAAATACAACACTTCGTAAGTACTGATGATGACATATTGATGTGTCAGTCCTGTCCCTATGAGAAAGCTTAAAAAACAAAACCCTTGTGTTCATGAAAAAAAAAACCCCAAACGTACTAATGTTCTCCCACCTCTTGCTATTACGATTTATTTGTTTCCAGAGAGACTCGACTCACTGAAGCCATGGACAACATCTGTGAAAGAATTCTGCAGTATAAGGTCCATGCTGAGAGACCGGGGAGCCTTCGCTATGCCAAGGTATCAAGCTCATCTTAGCGCTCTTTCCCAGCCCTCAGCATGAAATTCAGCCGATCCTCGTTTTAAGGGATACTTCGAATGTGTGGACGTTGTGTGCAAACTGCTAAATCATTTTGGTCTGCTGTGTTGGTCAGGGCACAAGTCAAACCATGAACACGCTGAGAAACCTGGTGGATAAGGGAGTGAAGGTAGAGCTGGGTATCCCTTATGAACTGTGGGATGAACCATCAGTGGAGGTGGCAGACTTAAAGAGACAGGTATGCATCGACAAAGAAACTAGGGCGTGTTATAGTTGCACGGTTTCATCATCATAAATTATGTGTAGTTATTGTTTGCGATTGCTAATAATGGCTCATAGTGTTTATGAAATGTTAAAAAGAAGATCAATGTAATGTCTTCCTAAAGTATACCTTTTGGGACAGCATGGTCAAACGTATATTTTGAAATTTTTCATGTTTATATTACAGTGTGAGACCATGTTGGAGGAGCATGAGGAGATCGTGGAGAGCTGGTACTTTCATCATCAAGAGGAGAGACTTGACAGATTTTTCTGCGCATCCCACGTCCTCAGAGACTCAGACCAAGGTGGAAACGCACTGTATCTCTTAACATTCACGAACACACACCGGTAATAAAATCCTTCCTTTGTGAATAAGCCCATATTTTAAGGCCCTATTTTGTCTCTTTCAGAGTGCCTGAAGGAGGTATGGAAAGGTGACATGGGTGTAAAGGGATCCGGAGAGGAGAGTGAGAGAGAGAACAGAAGACAGACCCGTGATGCAGGAGAACTGTGAAAGCAGAGCCATAATGGTTGATGAATGCGTACGATCTGCGAGACGTCTTTGCATAAAACTACAAGAACCAAGGAAACAAAATATTTGTCCTCAGATCTACATAAACAAGACTTTACAGTAACGAACACTAACTGTGAGTGTTCAGATTTTTAAAAAATCTGTTACTTTTTCCAGATCGTGGTATGTGAACAGTCCTTGATGTCTTACCTCTGATATCCTGAAACTCTCAGTGTTACCAATAACGAAGAAAGACACTGATAAGTGCCTTTTATTGTTGTGTTATTGTATATAAATGTGTTAGAGCAACTACAGACACTAACCCTTTTTTACTTGATAGGTAATTGTATATGTATTTATCAATGCACAAACCAAAAAGATGTTTTTTTTCTACTGAAATGTACTTTAAATATATTTTCTCCTGATGTAACATGTACTGTAATGTTTTTAAACAATGGATTCTTGCTGTAAACCATGAGTGTGGCGTCTTAATGTGTCTGTGCAGGAGACCGAAGCTCATTTGGTCTGGCTGGTCTTTTGAAAACAGCAAGTGATCCTTTCCAATTAACTATTTAAGGTCAGTTGACGAGCCCTTATTACTTCGACGTAAAGCTCCAGTGGCGCAATCGGTTAGCGCGCGGTACTTATACAGCAGTACAATGCAAAGCGATGCCGAGGTTGTGAGTTCGAGCCTCACCTGGAGCAATTTTAACGTAAGTATGTAGTCTGGTCAACGTTAGCTCGACCTGAAATTCTCCACATTGCTTATGCAGTTGCTAATGTCCAAAATACGGGGTTTTCTGGCTGCAATTCATAGGGGGAATTAAACATCTACAGAACAGATAATAATGCTCACTGCTTATTTAATTGTGTAAGCAATTAAGTTGCAGGACTTTTTTTTTTCTTTGCTTATAAAGGTATTTTGACGTTTTGGTAATCGTGACATTCCAATACAAAATGATTAAATGATTGCATTTTAAGAAGTGTTTGTATGAAAGATAATCTATTGTTGATCCCAGTTGGCTGGAGCTATATGATGTGCTTGAACTGTCACCTTGTGGTTAATCACATAAAGTATGATAAGTGAACGCATGCTTACTGGACTGCAAAAGTCAGTAACGGTATCTACAACGCACTTATAATAAAGCCAACAGCGTTTACTGTAACACAGAACCTTTGTTAGCAGATATGAAACCAGAGGTGTTAAGATAAAAATGCCACAATGGCGCCAAGAGGATACTTAAAACATCTTACCGCCAGAGGGCAGTACAGTCTTAAAACATGAACTAAAAAAACAACTTTGTCCATATATAAACTGTCTCACTGGACAAACTATCCTTGTGGATAATAAACCGATAACTTCAGTTGAAGGATATGTATGACATTATTACTAGTAAGAAACCGAGACTTCCGCGTTACGCTTTCTTTTTCAAGTTTAAGGAAACATGGGTCTCGTGCTATTACAGTGATTATTATTGGATGCGCAGATAATGATCGTTCTGACGCGCAGCCGAAGCTCCAGTGGCGCAATCGGTTAGCGCGCGGTACTTATACAGCAGTACGAAGCAGAGCGATGCCGAGGTTGTGAGTTCGAGCCTCACCTGGAGCAGTTTTAGGGCCTTACCGCATCGAATTAAATCACACGAGGCATTGGCTACGCGTTGTTGAACCTGTGGCATACATAACCACGACTTTATTCAGCGATCTAACAATATGCTGATTTCTCATCGTACAAAAAAATAATAAATCTTGTATTTATAGATAAAGGCTCCGTCTGAATATACAACAGTCTTGAATATAATTAATCACAAAGCATGTTTTTTTTTACTTTAATAGAATCACGTTTTTATTACATCTAGAAATATGTACGCAAACCGATTGTGTATTTAAATCTCCACAGTGCTTTTTTTCATTCATTTCTCACTCTCTCTCCTTTTGTAATGCGTGTTTGTTTAAAAGCTTCTTAAATTACCACTTACAAACATTTAAAATGAAAGAAAACCCAGCTGCTAATGACTTCTATGACCAATCACAGTCATTAACCGAACTACACATTCTTTTAAACATTATTAATCACGCATGCACGACGTCCTACCAGCGCAGTGCTTTTCTTCCTGGTCATTAGTTATTGTTTGTACGGGTCATCTGTGTACTCCGCAGCACCGATCGTGTTTTTCCCTTGTTTTTCTTGATTGGGTACCTCGCTGAATTTTCAACGTGAACATTTGTTTTTCATGCATGCAGCGAATACCAAAGCCAGTGTATCACTCGATACTACTGTACAGTTTTGAAAAGATGCATTCGAACCAAGAACCATGAAGTTTGAAGTGGGAATATACAGGATTCTGAATCTTTAGGCCTCAACATGTTACTTCTCAAACAGGATAAAGCATAAGTTGAACAATCTTTTATTATTTACTCTTCTTATGTTGTCTTTATGAATAAATAACAGAGGAAACATACAGAAATACGAAGAACGTAACCAAACAAAAAATGAAGATGAATTAGCCCTTGCTTAAGCCTGAATCTCTGCCATCTTATATCAAACTATGAATGATTCTTCTGCCATGATTACCCCTCAAATGTTGAATGTTATTCTATGCGATAACCGATCCAAACAGTTATGAAATGTGTATCCATGGAATTAATAATGACGTGTTTCATTTCAAATCAAAACAGAAATTAGGTCCAGGGTTTTGACTTGCTTTCTTCTCTTGGAAAAACAAAGCTCTCACGAGCAGCTGTTTCAAAATCAAACACGGTTTTGC
The DNA here is from genome assembly GCF_018831695.1 of Puntigrus tetrazona. Classification (NCBI taxonomy): domain Eukaryota; kingdom Metazoa; phylum Chordata; class Actinopteri; order Cypriniformes; family Cyprinidae; genus Puntigrus; species Puntigrus tetrazona. The sequence goes on along the minus strand of NC_056705.1, from coordinate 13,299,777 downwards.
ACTGTTTGCATCGTCAAATACTTGAAACCTAATTAAGGATGAAATGAGTGGAAACGAGACGAGTTCAGACAACAAAAGAAGCAGGAGGAAAAAAAACTGGGTGATAAATGACTGAAGCTGGTTTTGATATTTAAGAGATTACAGAACGTAATTGCAATCAAAAGCTAATACCCCAGCACCGTTTTTTTTCCTTTAACAATAAATGAAATCCATAACTTGATATCGCTGACAAATGAAGCGCCACTACGAGACCCATAGCTGTGTCTTCTAACCTATTTGCAGTCTGACCACAGTAGCTCTCGCCTCCATTTGGTAATATTCGTTCTTGCCACTCACTGCTCTCCAACGCACTCCTTGTCCGGTTCGATGTCTGGACTTTCTCCAGCCCGCTTTCAATATCGCACGGTGCAACAGATCCGGCAGAAGTCAAACCGATCTGTTGCGGCGAAAGAATGCCAAGAATATGAGATATGCTCGATTGTACCAGTTCATCCCTCAATTAGGTTTGTTGTACTTGACAAGCGTCCAAAAACATCAAGCCTTAAAGCGACACGCTCTATAGCATGGGTGCACACAAGCATACACCTGGGAAACAGTCCTCCGGGGAAGTCATCAATCAGTTTTATGGGACTGCTCTGGGAGAGTTTCTTTTGTTTCCCTTTCAATTCAGTTGTTCTTTTTTCTCTCTTTCCCCTCGCCTCACCCTTACTCACTATTTCCATATGTGTCAGCTTTAGATCCTCTCCAGAGAGGGAGCGCCTCGTTCCTGGGGTTACCCAAAGTGTTGTTTCAATTGCGCGTTGAACTTTGAATTGGCGCCCGCGAGGGTGCAAGTTCAAGATCGCGGTCTGTGCTTAACCAAAATTGCCCTAGGTGATATTTTCTCAGCTGAAGAGTCAGAAACCCGAAAAAAAGAGAAATTGCTCGTCTTTCTTTGCGCACGCATTCCTAATGTGCTCGATGCATGTGCAGGCATTTGGCGTGTGCATGTATGTGTGCGTCCTTTGCCAGTGAAGGAGTTGACGTCAGGGTGATACGTAACCCTGCCGAAGCGCGCTGAATGCAGCAGGAACTCGCGCCGCTCAGCCTGAGAGTATCTGTCCACTTGTCGTGCTGTTATTGATCAACCAGGACGCGGCTACATTGGCAACCCGCACTGAAGCGCACATGGTAGGTAAACTCTTGCTCTAGCGTATCTGTGGTTAGATTAGAACAGGCTTGAACGGGACTGCTGACAAGGGATTTAAATTTAGAATAACCTGTTGATTAGTGTTAACCAGTGATGGTGCTAAAGTAGACCGCGCACTGAAACCTTAGTGGTTCTTTAAATCAAAGTGTTATTTTTTTGTAAGATTATGATTGTATATATATATATATATATATATATATATATATATATATATATATATATATATATATATATATATATATATACACATACACACACACACTTTTTATTGCAGCAAGAATCGGGTTTTTAGCTTTAGATCAAAGTATATTTTGCGACCAGATATTTTATTTTACATGATTATTTATTTTTTTCATTTGATATTATCCAAAACAAAACGTGCTTTATTTAAAAAAAGAATTGCCTGCCGCTTACCTAGAATATTTTTCCCAAGCGCAATCCGTATACTAAGCATCTTCGTAAATCTTGCTCTCCTGTAAAAACAAATTAATAGAAAAGCGGGTAAAAGGCTTTCGCTTAATTGAAATGCGCATTTTAAAATGTAATAAAGAAAACAGCGACATTTAATAAAGCAGTTCTAAATGAACGCACATTATTATTGTTGTATTGTTCTTATTAGGTTTGCGTCGGAACCTTGACCATTCCACGGCTAAAATAAAACAGAATTATGTCGCATGAAAAAATAACAAATAAACAAACTGTAGAAAACATAGCCCTCAGACAAATACGTGATTGATTGTCATAATCAGGAACATGTACCTGTCAGTGGCGGAAGGGCTGGATGATATGTCACTTGTACAAAACTGTTCTGCCGGAAGGCTACGCGTAATTTAAGGATAATGAGATCATTCGTCTGTGCACACACCGCAAATCTTGTCAAACAACCCTGAACTATTATTTAGATTAAGGAATATCCTCGTCCACATTCTTCTGCATTTTGAGAATAATATTATTTTTTATTATAACCGCAGATTAATTACAGCTAAAGATACAGGGCAGATTACACATTTTTTTCAGAGCAGCGCGCGCTGTTTAAGTTGTTTTAATTCTAGCATTTTGTGAATACGCCAGCGCGCCTCACGACATGTTATTCATAAATCCTGGTGTTTTATGTCTCATTGGGGTGCATGATTATCAAAAGCCGCGATGCAAACTAATTTAGAAAGCCCATAATTAATTTGAAATACGTTATATCGGATTAATGGGACACATTCAGTTTAGACCCTGCAATGCAACAACGGGGTACACAAAGGCCCGAGAAATAACAGTTTAAGGCCATGTAGGTGGCCAGCTGTGAAACCGTTATTTTTGTAAAAAAAAAAAAATGCAATTTCCGTTCCCCGTTTTGCGGGCGCACTTCGTGCCTCGTTATTCTGTGACATATGTCGGGTCAACTGATAAACACGAATGGTTGTAATTACAGCTCCATAAAACAAAATTTTTCATTAAATGATCATTATAGGGTTCGCCTTAGTTCACATCCCATGTGATTTAAATCTCATTGCACAATACAGTGGAAATATAGAATTGAGAGAGAATCTCGACATTTTCAGTTATCTAAAAAAAAAAAAAAAAAAAAAAAAAAAAAAAAAAAAAAAAAGGATGATCTGTATTTGAATTGCCAAGCTGCCAGCATACTTTAACAGGATGATACATTCTCTCGATGCATCTTCTAAAACACATGGTTAACCTTCATTTTAAACGTTTAATTAACGATAAATGGGATGAAACCCCCCTTGCTAATTGTTCCACCCTAGGTTCATCATGGAATGTTGTGCTTGGCATAACTAGAGCACGGAATCACGGACGGCGAATTCATGTGCATCTGTTTTTCAACATTGAGACGAAACCTGCAGGGAAATTTCATGATTGCACTGCCAGGGCACATAGCGTGGGAGAGAGAGAGAAAGAGAGAAAGAGAGAGAGAGAGAGAGAGAAAGAGAAAGAGTGATCGGCCTTTTCCCCCCTTCTTTCTCTCCCCGTGCCGCTGTCTACTGTACTACATGTGTTTTCCCATTCAAACATGTATCCTTGCGTGGACCTATTGGGCATATGTTAAAGCTGACAGGGCGCGCTATGAATATTCTTGTATAAACTTCAAAGCATAGAAGGTTACATCTGGCTTGGTTTCTTGAGTAAGATTTCACGAAACGCGAATATAGCATGATTCAAGGTCAGAATTATCTTACAAAAAGGTCCTTTGCAGCGTCGCAACTGTCCGAACGAATAGGCCCGAAACAAAGCAGAATAGGTATTTTCTTTCATTTCCGTTTCGTGTTTTATTGTGCATCGGCTTGACTAAGGTGTCTGTTTGAAAATTTGCGTCCGGCAAAAGGTTATTAACAGCTATTATGCGTCTACTGAAGGATGTGTTTATGACATTTATTAATAAAAAAAATTTGTCTCTGCCGTGGACGGCAACTAATGTCAATTCAAGAGCAGCATGTCCATGCTTTGCAGATTTTCTGGGTATAATTTTAAGACTACAGCAAGATAGGAGAGGTGTTACTGGCAGCTGCTACATGGTTAAACAGGTGTGTGTGTGCGCGTGCATGTCCTACGTCCCATGAGCGCGTGTCCCACGCAGGCCTACAACGCCTATGGGTTTTTGAAAGCGCGAAATAAAACGTGCTTATTTCTATTCATCTGAGGACAACGAACAGGCAGTTAGTGATTTATTAATTCATGATGGACAGGGACATAGCCGTAATAAATCACGCAATTTTAAATCAGTTCATTTGAGGAACACGGATCCCACGTGTAGGCCTATCACGGGGATCGCTTGTCAAAGATTCAGTACAACCTTGTCTGGCTGTCGTCCACGAAGAACGTTCAAATGTGTTAAGCAGGCCAAATCTTTCTCATCTGTCCGACAACATACCCCCAGGGTTAAGATTTAAGACGTGAAGAGCAGCACTGTGTGCGCAGAAACTGACAGGTATCCAGCTCTCCTAAGAATAGACTTAAGTTATGTGCCAAATGCGAGCAAAATCGTATTTCAGAGAGAAACGAGGAAACGTTCTATCACATTCTAAATCACTTCACGGTGAAGTAAAATATAAATATATAAATATTTCACAAAATAAAGGTTTACAAATTTTTATTTGTAGCCATTTTCCTTTGCTACAACTGTTTGAGCTGTTTGAAAACAAGAAAGGATTGCCATCCACGTGTAGAACTCCCATGCATGGCTTTTTGATTTTACTTTACATTTGCTAACACCAAAGCACTTTATTGTTTTCTCGAAAATGAAATTTTTTTTTTAAATAAATAAAAATCTGTGGCGATACGAAAAACCTCCCATTTGTTTTGAACTACCCATAAGGACCCGGGGCTCGATGATTGACTGGACATTTTGTTTGTCTTTTTCGAAAAGCTGTTTTTGTGTTGTACTTCAACACAACCATGTATTTAACCAATGTATTCCTAAAACAAATGGATTAAGCAAGTTCCCATTTTACGAATTGAGGCAGGCTAGATTATAGTAGCCTATGTGTTGCAGCCTATGTAATTGAGTGAACAAGCTGAATGCTTTTTAAATAAGCTATATGATACAAAAAAAATTAATAAAATAAAAAATATGTAAACATATAAAACAGGCCAATTTGTCCTTGTCCTCCGGTAGGCTATCAGTCAAGACTTGTTGGCTCAAGCGCAAACAACGCTGATCCGATAATTTCTTTTTGACTTTGCGATAACTAATGAAGAAGCACCCCGATCGTTTTCAAAGCTGAACAGGAACATACGCTTTGTAGCTTTCATACTACGACGGGTGTGAATTTATGGAAAGAGCTAGACAAATTGTGGAAACCGTATCCAAAGGTTCTACGAGCTGCTACGGAGGCCCGGCAGCTAAACAACTTTAGCTTTAAATTTCCGTTACGGAAATAACCCTATGCTTTTGCCACAAATAAAACAAACCAACAAAACTGGTTAGCCTACACTAACAATAACTTAACTATGGTATTTGCAGTAAATATGCGGTAATACAAACGTTTATCAGTGTGCCAAAAGCTGAGTTAGAACACTATTACTATACAACCATGGTTCGTTTTCGTTAGGGTTGTCTTTTACAAAGGGGCTTACGAGATCAATAAAATATATCGGTTAAGCTTCAATTCGTCAAGCACGTGTAATGAGCTATGTTCAATTAGCTAGAGCTGCAATGAAGCCAGGGGCAATCGCAAATCATGCTGTGAGTGGATCAAACCCTCCCTGCTCGGGACCCGCGAATCTCTGCCTCAACGACAGCCGTGAATATCTACACGCTCTCATCACTTTCCCAACTTACAGCCTTACGCATCGCCCTCGGATACACTGTCGCCCCTTCGAAACCGGAGATTCAATTAATCAGGCGATCAATTAATGCGGAAGGGGTTTTCACAGTGTTCTCAGTTTTCCCCAGGGGCACGTCGCAACATGTGTGGAATGATCGCGAGGCTCACACCGGACCCTGGGAATGTGCCACAGCGGGAAAGAACTCCGCTCTGTCCCGCAGTTGGCCGCTCGTCACCTCCCGTTGTTGAAGCAAAAATGCTTCAAACGCGTAGAATTTGAAAGAAATATTAAAACGTTTAGAAAAACCCAAAGAACAAGGTTTAAGACAGTGGGTGGTTTTACCTCTCCTTGCGCTTTCTTTGACCTTCATGTCCCTCAGGGGTCCTCATATTTCAGCCTACGAGATAATTGAGCCAGCGACTCCTCTAGTGAATCTCTCAGTGCTCCCCTCTCCTACCGGGCCGTTTATGCATCCCTGCTGACTTTGCTGTCAATGTCAAACGCTTGTTAGGACATCATCAATCATCAACACTTAGGAATATTCTCAGAACTTTGAAGGCAGGCGATACCCCGAGAAAAGAGAGGGTGAGAAGAGCTGAGGGAACAGCAAATGTCCGTAAGTGTTCTTCTGTTAGTTCAGGATGCGCTTCCAACAGTTAACAACTGATCATTTGAGGCACTGACCGAACACCAAGGATTTTACGGTGCGTTTCATTAGAAGCGAAGGGTGTTAACTCTCGAATGCAACCCATCTGCCTGTCTTTTTTAAACCCACAAGTTGTCAGGGCTCTATATCACTCTGTCTCAGGAAGAGTGAGTGCATTGTTTCTCTTGTCTGCAGGCGAGATTTTGCAACTTTCTCTGGTGTAGATTATCATCAGATAAATAAACAGACTTCTGCATCAGGCCAAGAAGTTGAAGGCAGAGATTCATTACTGAGGGCCTGCAGACAGGCGGGTACAGGCTTACGCTATCTTGCCATAGGAAGTGGCTCAACTTGAACATGCATTTCTCACATTCAATCCATAAATCTGCCACTCTATTTTATTGTCCAATCTTAGTTGCCCACATTTCCCCATCCTTCTTGGTTTCACTTCCTGTTCTCTCAAAGTCTCTCTCTCTCTCTTTGCATATTTTTTGCATATTAACTACATATACATTTACAACTACAAATAATTGTATTTCTTATAGTATTTAATTTTTTGGAAAGAGCTATATATTAGAGCTATATATTATTGTTGCCAATAATATTTATACATATAGCCTAATAATATGATGACAATTCCATATTTTTGAGTTTTGTACTACCAGCCAAAGTTTGGCCACACCAGGGTTTCTCATGTTCTAAAACAAGTAGGGCTATCCAATATTTTGAATGGTGCTGGTCTCAATCCCTCAATTGGAAGCAGTGTAAAAAGTTGAAAACGTGTTTCTGTGATGTCCTGGAACTATCTGCAAAAATCAAGGCCAAATAATCTACAAAAACTAACAGCAATTAAAATTGTATATTAATAAACAAATATGTTAAATCTAATATGGCTAATTTTAACTCCCTTTAAAAAGTTACATAAAGTTACATATAATTATAACTATACATATAGTTTATTTGGATAATTTGTTTTCTTTATGAATCTTTTCATCCAATTTTTCTTTTAATAATCAAGTCACCTTATTCCATTCTACTCTGCTTCTTCCCATCTCCACTCACAATTCCCCATCTGCAATAGACAGGTTTAGATTAAAAGAGTGGAAAGCCATAAATATGATAAATGAGAAAGGGCTTGGAATATTGGACCAGCTGCTCCACATGCTCTATGTCATATCTTGCAATCTCCACGTTTATACACTCAATTTGCCCCAGTTCCTTTAGAGTCGAAAATGTCAAAATGAATATACATTTAAAAGCCACATTTTCTTGACACAGACCAGATAAAGAGGCCTCCTACTGACAAATAGGCCATTGATTGGCCACATTATGTGCGTTAAATGGTCAACTTAGAAGCTAGAATGAGTTGCGAGCTGGGATGTTTTTAATTGTGGTACAGGTGGTCTGGTCTGAGAAAAACCGAACCGCAATGCTCTCGCCTGTTTGAGCTTCACTCAACCATCATGTAAATCCATCAGCATCCTGACGTTTTGTTATACGACCTCTTATAAATTTTTTCATCTTTCTTTTTCTCCTTCCCTACTGTTACAGGCTTGATGACATCATGTCCAGATATCACTCCCCTCCTTTCCAGACACTCTCCTTCCTCCCTCTTTTCCTTTTTACTCTTTTCCCTCTCTCCCTTCTTTCTCCTCTTCTTTCTCAATCTCCTCTAAGCTGGACCTCTCCTCATGACCCCTGCTACCACCTGGATGGGCGTCCACGCCACTGTCTATCCGAATTCATCAACACGGCCTATGGAGTGCCTGTGACGATGGAGGACCTCCAACAAGGACCCAGGACAAACATCAGCACTTTAACAGACCTTCATAACCCTCACAATCTGACATGCTGGATGGCTGCCGAAGGCTCAGGCGGTGGGGACTGGACTTTTACAGTTCCCCTAGGCAGACGCTTTGAAATCACTTACATTAGTCTTCAGTTCTGTCAACAGGTGGAGTCTGTAGAATCCTACTCCATCTCCATCTTGAAGTCAATGGACTTTGGCCGGAGCTGGCGCCCCCTACAGTTTTATTCCAGCGACTGCATGGGCACATTCAACCGTCCTGCGCAGTCCATCGCTCTGACAAAGCACCAGGAGACGGAGCCACTGTGTTCAGATCCCAGACCACTACAGAAGCATCGTGGAAATGTCGTTCTGGCCTTCTCAACTTTGGATGGACGTCCTTCTTCAGCAGATTTTGACTACAGTCCAGGGCTCCAAGATTGGGTGACTGCAACAGACATAAAGATAGTATTTCATCAATCATTGGATAAAATAAAAAAGCAAGAAGGGAAACTGAATGAAGTGGGAGGCACATTTAGATGGAGGGAAAGGGGAGACAAAGTTCTGAGGTTTGGCGAGAAAAACACTGGCGTTGAAATTTGGAGAAACAGACAAGAAAAACAGACTTCAACACAGAGAACTAGAAACAAAAGCACTGTGCACCAAAGTGGCCTCAATGTTACTCGAAAAGAGATGAGATCTCAAGGAAGAGTGGAAAGGGGCCGTAAGAAAGACAGTTACAAGCCATGCCAGGATGGCACATGTGATTGGTCCCTAAATATCCCACAGCAGGGCTCCAAAGGGCGAGAGTTGAGAAGAAGAAGAAACAATGCAGGGAGGGCGAAGTCCCATTCTAAATCGAGAAAAAATGCCTCACGCAACATCGTTCCATCATCTCTTTACGCCCCACTGAAACCCTCTCTCGCCCTTTCTGACCTGCAGGTCGGAGGCAGGTGCAAGTGCAATGGCCACGCCTCTCGCTGTCGTCGTGACAACCAGGGGCGTGCCGTGTGTCAATGTGAGCATCACACATCTGGGCCGGACTGTGACGTGTGTGAGCAATTTTTTTATGATCGACCATGGCAACGGGCCACACCCAGCCAACCACACCCGTGCGTCCGTGAGTTTAAGCCTGTGTGTGTCTGGTGGTCTGTCCATGCTTAAATGTGTATTTTTAAATATGATTCACTTACTTGCAGAACAATTTTATTTTTCACACAAAATCATATAAAATGTAAACACCTTCATTATATAATTTGCAATTAACTGTAAAAAAAGTTTTATTTTAATTATTTTTTCATTTAACTTACCAATTTAAACCACTAAAATACTCAAATTAAACTACACAATAATCTATACTTAATAAAACTTTGTAACTCCAACACTTACATTGTTTTACTGATTAAAGTGCTCCTATTATGGGTTATGACAGGTTTGTATTTTGGCTTTAGGAGTCCCAAATAACAGGCTGAGATGCGATTACATGGGGTTATCAGTAGTGTAACATATTAAGAATTCAGTGCATCCTAAATTATGTACTGTCTGAGTAGGTTCTACTTTTGAACATGAACTTAGCTCACCATTAAAAAAGTGTGTTCTATATCAGTATGGGTAGTGTGAATAATTTCAGAATTGCTACTTTTTTGGCATGCCGTTTTTTGCATACTATACATACATATTATTAGATAATGTAATCTTAATCTTATGCAGCGTTGCTTCACAAATAAATAAAAATGACCATTATTTGATATTTTTACTAGAAAAAGTTTTTGACTGAAAATAAAATGTTTTTCACTCCTTTCACTCCTATTTTATAATCCTCTATTTGCCCTCATCTATGTCTGTTTCTCTCTTTCCCAGCATGTGAATGTAATGGTCACTCTACTAAGTGTAGGTTCAGTATGGCTGTGTATCAGCAGTCTGGTCGAGTCAGTGGAGGCATTTGTTTGAAGTGCCGGCACCACACAACGGGACACCACTGCCAGTTCTGCCAGAACGGATATACACGAGACCACAGCAAACCGCTCAGCCACCGAAAGGCCTGCCAGCGTCAGTAACAACTGATTTGTCTGTGTGTTTCATGTGGAAATCATGTTTAAGCTGGTATATATGTGAAGTGAATCATTCTTGCCATTCCACAAGTGAAAAGAAAAACATGTTTTTTGTTTTTTTTTTGGCTTTGCCATCTGTGGGGTCTGAGGTGTGTGAAAGGCAGCATAGTCTGTGTCTATGTTATGGCTACGCTATGAGTGATGGAATGCGCTCTGACATTTGCCCTTTGACTGCTCTCATATCTATGGCATGCTCACGGAGCAATTTAGTCAAAGTCCCAATATAACATCAGTTTACACGGCATGCTTGTGCATACATCAATGTTTATTTGTAATTTACTTCGCAAAATGTATACAAAATCTAAATTATGTCGTGGAAATGCCATAAAACCTCTGCTAACGCCTAAATATTTGAATGGGATGATAGAATTATCTTAGAAATTTGGAAACCGAAAGATTTAGAACTTGTTAATGTTAAAACAGACCTGGTTTTTTAAGCGTGTATAAATGTTTGTAGGATGGTTGGAGTTTTGTTTGGATGAAGAAAGGTTGAGCAGAAGCAGAGAAGCAGATCTTTCCTCTCAGTGGTCTCCCAGCCATCACACATATGTTTTATGGGGAAAATCTTGCTCAGGGGTCAATGAGACTTGAATTACAACTGAAGACACAAACCGCAGCTGCCTTGTTCTGTGTAGTGTTACTAGCCATTTCCCTTCATGTGTCTAAACCTGCTAGTCTCACACTAATACCCTTAGTCTCACGATAATTCTCTCCTCTCTTACTTCCATTTTTTGTCAGCTTCTTCTTACTACATTGCTCTTGTTCCTAATATTTTTTTTCACTTTCATCCTTTCATTTTCTATTTTGTTTCTCTCAGCGTGTCACTGCCACCCCATGGGTGCAGTGGGCCGTTGGTGTAACCAGTCCACAGGACAGTGTTTGTGTAGAGATGGAGTCACAGGACAGAGGTGTAACCGTTGTGCCCCCGGCTACAAGCAAGGCCATTCCCCCCTCCGACCATGTATCCGTAAGTATCACACCTTGCATTGTTCATTTGATTGGATTCTGTATGATAACTAAAGTTTCTGCCCATAAGACATAACACTTATAACACTACTGATACTGATACTGATATATTAGCCAAGATTGGTCATCAACTGATGATCAACAGACACGTTCATCTCCCCACATAGTTGACTATGACAAATTGTCATTAACTTACAGTGTGTTTTTGCATTAGCATGCTACATTCTTAATTTATCTGTCAAATGTGCATGACACAATAATGGATAAAATACCTATTGCACATAAGATCTCTGTCTTTCACATCATACACACAATATGGTCAAATAAATACATATACATACTGGATAATGTGGAGGCCTGACTTCGAAATAGGACTAATACAGTAGGGATTTTAAGAAAATAATAATAATTTATTGCTTTATTACAACTTTTGGATTCTTACACTGTAAGTGCTCTTAGTAGCAGTTGATAGTAAACTATGTTTCATTAATCTGAATTTAATTAAATTATACATAATCTTGCTATCCATATGTCTTGCGATCACTGATTGTATAAATTAAAAGCTAGAATTATGCATTACCGGTCAGTGGTCAGGGGAAACAGCCTTTTCAACCCATACGCTACTTTTCAAAAGTGTCAGTGAAGATATTTATGCTACCATAAAATTTTACAGTCATGAGAACACATCACGGTTTCCACAAATGTTTACGCAGCACAACTGTGTTTAATACTGATAATCATAATAACGGTTTCTGAAGTATCATGCGATGCAAAGAAATGGCATTTTAAAATATACTGAAATAGAAAATGGTTATCATATTTTATAATATTATTATTTTAACTGTATATTTAATAAGTCTACTTTTAAAAGCATCTCTTAACTGACTCCTGGTAGTGTAAGTTTAGCAATTTTGGGGACCTGCTATTGTGTTTTATTTTTCACTTCAACTGCCCTTGACCCAATTAAATAGCTTAATTTATTCAAACTCCTTACTCAGTATCATTGTCCCTTTGCAAACTACTGTTTGTTTATGAAAGATTTAGTAGAAGCCGCTCTCTGAAATTCTAACGCCTTCCCCTCATTCCTGTGAATAACTGCTCCCACACAAAGTGCTGAATCTTCTCAGGTGCTGCCACTTGGCTTTCATCAACATTACAATCAGCTTTCCTGGATTTCTCTGTGCTTCATTTTCACTACGTGATAATCCAATGAACACTGCTGCGTTTTTATATCTCAAAGTTCACGGAACGGCGCAAGCCTCAGGGAGAAGGATGACATGCTATGTCGAACAGCACCTGTTGTGGTGCACAACCAGACCCGTTTCCCTCCCAGCACGACAGACGCATAATTCTTCACGGGTTACGGCTCAGTGATAGAAGAGCTTGTTTGTTGTTCTACATGGATCGTCTCAACATAGGATATTTATAGCGTGAGCTCCCGTCTTTCCTGCACCAAAGGCAAGCCGCAGCTAAAAACATGACCGGCACCAGCGAACCCTTTGCCACCTCTCATGGAGCAGGAAACGCAGCCGTCGTTTATCACAGGGAAAGTGACCCAGACATTAGATATTATTAGCGCCTGAAGATTTGTGGGGGTTTTATTTTGGAAAACAGGGACCAGGAAGTCTCAGGTTGTCCACGTTAAACACTATCTATATGCTACATCCTTTAAAAGCAAATGTATTTCTTCAGGTCTACGTTTGCCAGCTCTTACACCCAGAGACCTACTAAATGCCTCCGGGGCTAAAAACGCTAAAATGAATTTGAAGCTGTTTGACGCTTGATATGAGTTATTGCTGAGGGACTTTCGAGTTCGGGGGGTTGGAGGAGGAGGATAAGGTGTCAGTGTCCCAGTTGTGTCAGAGATATGGGCAGAAGTACAAAACTCATGGGTAATATATGGTTGACCCAGAGTTGCAGACCTATCATGGGCCGTACGTATGTGTGTTTGACAGAGGGCGTCCTGATAGGCAGCCCTGTTGACCTTTAAGACCACACACATGCACAAAATTGCCTGGGCTCACTCACAGTGACAAAAGTACGCTTGTTTTTAACACAAGCATTCCACATGCACTAAAACACAACAGGGCAAACTGCAGTCACAGCACACACGTCCCCTTTCTCCCTCACACACTCACAAATGGCAAGTATGCCCTAATGAGCCACCGCAGGGATTAGAACGAGTCACCCACAGCGGAGGTGTGAAAAAGAGGAAGGACAAAATGAAAGGCACACAAATAAACTTGTCACTGCTTGCTGTAATTTAATGAGACCCTCGTCCCCCTTTCTTTCTTTCTGTCTGTTGTTCGTTCAGGTATTCAGGAGGTTGCACCACCCACCCCAGTTTACCAGCCTCAGTACAGCATTGGTAAGCAACTGGTTCTTTCTAATAAACACACACACACACACACACACACAATAACTGTATTTCTGTTCATCTCTGAACTGTCAATTGTTGTCACGTTATGTTATGTTTTGTTCACATATAACATTGCCAAAGCATTATACACAAGACAAGAACAATGACAAAAAACAACACAATGACAATGAAATAAAGACACAATAAAATAAGACACATTATTCCATATAATTAAGCAAATTAAATGTGATTTACTGCCACCTAGTGGATCAACTTTGTGCTGTGACATTTGGTGCGTAATAATTGTAATAATTGCATTCTCTCATAATAATATTTTTATCTTTAGATGCACTATATAATGTAGAATGTTAATAATATGTCACAAGTCACACAATTGGAATTATCCATGTTCTTGGAAATAATGGTGTGGGAAAAGTAACGTACCACATTTCATATATTATTAACCTATGTATAATTAATCATGAGTTTGCTTTATAGAGTTAGTTGCAGCAGAATTTAATTTATTACATATTTGATAAAGTTTGCATCAATGATTCTGTTATTTTTCCTGTTTTTTTATTGTGAAGCTGCTTAAAACAATCTGTATAGTATAAAACGGTTTGACTTTGAGTAGTGTACCAAGAAGTACAATAATTTATGGCTTCTCATAAATTTTTTTTTCCTATGTTTTCTTTACACAAATCAACACCAGAATTACTCTTTGTCTACTTTCAGGTTTGCTTAAAATACCTGGAACCGTCTCTGCAAATATTTAAAAGTTACTTTAATGACATCCAGTCACATTTTTTGAAATTGCAATAGAGTTCCGTCCTGCTGTTCATTTATTGACACTGGCTCGGACTTATGAGCTTTTTTTTAAACTGTATTATTATCTTCTGATTCGTATGTCTGATTATGCCTGCCTCACATATAAGTCTCAGGTTGACTGAATGAGATATTCTCCAGGTCGATACTATCCTGAAATCTGGCCTGGTGACCAGTAGACAGTAAAAAAAAATCCAGAGCAGATATTTTCTGTCTGAATAAAACGTGTTGTACCATTGACAGCAACAGCATATTGTGAAGTCTGCCATGATTATGGTAATATATACCTGCCGCAGCTGCTTCACTAATATATCTAAAAAGTGCAGTGCAGTCCATTACTGCTGATTGATTTCACACACATTACTGTGATCTGCACCGAGTAGACAGGCCAACTCTAGATCTCTGGAGACTAAAGAACTGCCTTTAACTTATTGAAAAAACACTCTTGGACCCCTGTGCTCTATTAAATACTTGAATAGAGATATAGAACAGCCCTTCACTTTCCTTTCTTGGAGAGATTGATACTGGTGGTCTAGTTTGTACTAAGTGTCATTTAAAATAGATTACAGAATGTGTGTGATTAACCTTTGCAATGTTGCTTTTAGTAATGGAAAAAAGGTTGTTTGTAATGTGTGTAATTACAGTAAGTGTTTCTCTCTCACTCCAGGCGAGGAATGTCTTTCTTACTGTCCACCTTCCCAAGCAAGAGTCAAAATGAATTTAGAGACATATTGTCTCAAGGACTATGGTAAGTCCTTAACTAAGGATTTTAGTTTATGCCCCAATAAAAAGGCAATTGTGCAAAAGTTACATTAAGAAATAAAGTCAAATCATGTAATATAAATATGTAAATCACATAGACGTAAATCAAGTGAAGTGTTAGTTCTGGCAAATCACGTTAGCCAAGCCTGTGTCAGCTGACTCGCAGCTGATCCATGTCTTCCTGTAAGGAAACAACATCTTTCACATCAGCCATAAATAAAGTCAGCTTTCAATAGCTCCATCCCCAACTCTTCTCATCCATTCAGGATTTGGCTTTGATTCCCCTTTGAATCGGGCTAATTTCTGAAATGCACACATTCAATTATTGAACATAAATTAAATCTGCAATACCTTTATGTATTTTATGCACCTTTATGTACTAGGGTGTGTGGATGAGCAGGGAGTCATCCAATTAATTTCTAAAATTAATTTCTAAATTTTTTCTAAAATAATAAGTTTAAAATAAAATAAATCAGTAATATTCTTATATATCATTACATTTTAACATGACTGTTTTCTAGATTAATATATTTTAAAAAAACAAAGTTATTTATTCCTGTCATGGTAAAGTGTCTTGGTGTTCAGTTATTAGAAAATACAATAAGCAAAATGTATTTACTTATTTTACAATATTTAACATTTTTATAATATTTCTGTTTTTTCTGTATTTTTGATCAAATGAATGCAGCCATAAGAATAAGATATTTAAGAACTTTTAAGAAATCGTAATAATTTTAAACCCTTGGCCAGTAGTGTGTATAGAATTACATCCCTTTTGAAAATCACTGAAGCATGATGAAGAACCATAAGGCCTAAACGCTATGTCTCTTAAACAAATTTTAAAACGCTATGCATCATGCACCTGCCAGCTTTGAAAATTATTACACAGCACAGACACACACACACACACAATAAACACTGGGCATCGTAGACAACACAACTATGATCACACAAACAGACTTTCTCTCACAGAAACCTGCGCTTGTTGCCAGAAGCTGCATGACAAATTAAAACAATATGTGTTTAAGAATTGGTTTAACATATCAAACGTTTGATATCCTGGAAAGAGTCACAGACCACAAATAAAAGTCAGACTCCTAGCCCATCACACACTACAGTATGCAATGTTCTGTAAAATCAGTCAACTCTGCTGAAAATCCGCAGGCATGCTTTGACTTTTGGCAACTACACTTGACTTACAAAGTGAGGCCAAAGTCATGTAATGTATTCCAGCCTTTAGTCATATTGTCTAACATCCTTGTCTGTTTTCTGTCATTGTTCTGTCCCAGTGCTGAAGGTGCAGGTCAAAAGTAAGGAACGTTCCGGTCCCTGGTGGCAGTTTTCTATTTTGGTGCAGTCAGTTTTTCGTATGGGCTCTTCTCACGTAAAGCGAGGCATTCAGGCCCTCTGGGTTCCAGATCGGGACCTGAACTGTGGTTGCCCTGCGCTTCAGATGGGCCGGACATTCCTCTTGATTGGAGCAGAGGAAAGCGGCCGGAGTTGGGTCCCCGAGGAGAGGCGATTAGTCGCAGACCGCACTACAATGGCTTTGCAGTGGAGGGAACACTGGAGCCCCAAATTAAGAGGCTTCCGCGGGCAGGACACCCGGGGAAAGTGCCTACAGGGAAATACCACTACGCAGAAACACTCTCACCCAAACTTGTACGAAGAATACACCCCCCCACATCTTAACAAACTCCAGTCTGAGACACACAGACCACATAAGAATACACACACGACGCATAAGCAGCATCACGTAACCACACAATCTGGAGGATCAGACCTCACGCAAACAAACAAAAGAGAAGAAACTCAGGGCGTACATGGAAAAGACGCAGAGACGCACCTTGAGGAGGACCGTACGGCTGAAAACGTCACTCAGGAAACACAGCATGCGTTGCAACACACCCAAGATCCTCTCTCAGGTACTTCAAAGATGACTCAAGCCAATGAGCATGAGCAGTACCACCCAACAGCATGTCCAACATGGTCACCTGGGCCACCCGTCTAAACAAGACATTATGAGCAGCAATACAAAAGGAGTTCAAAAGGAAAAGGAAAAATTTAAAACTTCTTTAAAAAAAGTACTGTATCATCCGAGATGTGAATGGAAATGTTTCTATATTAGAACATATGTGGAGATATTTAACATTACTATCACTCGTTCACCAATGGATCCTCTGCAGTGAATGGGTACCATCAGAATGAGAGTTCATACATCTGATAAAAACACCACAACAATCCATATATAATCCACTTGACTCCAATCCATCATTTAATGCCTTGTGAAGTAAAATCCTGCACGTTTGTAATAAACAAATTCTTCATTAAGATGTTTATAACCATCACTTCTGGCTAAAAATAAAGTCTTCTATCTATAATATTGCATTTCATCTGAACTAGGGGTGAAATATACACTGGAGGAAGTAGGGATTATGGACTGGAATTTTGGTGATTTTACTGATTACAGACTGGAATTTTGACTGGAAGTTTGGCCATAAATGGATTATGGGCTCATATTTGCAGAGGATCCATTGGTGAGCAGGAGATATAATGCTAAATTATTCCAAACTGTTCTGACAACCTCATTTGCAGCTTGGATGGCCCAAGGGTCAATACATTATTTTTTTTAACACAAGAGTTCATTTTTGTGAACAATGCCTTTCAGAAATACCTACAGTTCTCTTTAAGGGATATGTTGGTTGACTCTAATATACGATGTTTCATATAAAGAGACACTCAATCCACTGCATATTCACACCCTTTGCTGTGAGTATCTTAGTATTTTTGTATGTTGTGCTATATATTCATCACCAGATTACAGAGCCATATTGTATTATTTTTTTCAGATGAAACATGCAGGTATTTTTCATGTCACATGCTCTGAGAAAAAAAAAAAAACTTTACACCTTCCGTCCAGGAAGAGATGAGTCTAATCCAAATATTAAAAGACTGAAAATCACTGTATTCTCAACATGAATGGCATCCTGTTCAGTCCACATTATTTAGTCTGACCGTCAGACATGTAAGACTCTTATTGCTGGATTGTAAGAGGCACATTGTTTTCAGATCAGCAGCTGACAAATCTTATCCATTCAGGTCTCCATCACTGACAGACATGTTAAGTGTGGCTAAAGATTTTGTGCCCAAAGTAAGTCATTACATTTTTTTATTGTTTTTGTAAATTTATGTGGCTATACCAAATAAACAAATAAACACACACATATATGAATCACACACACACACACACACACATATATATATATGAATAACACTGACAGTGAATTCAGACTATATACAAGGTATCTTTAACGTGGTGCCTTTTTAAGTCTTATTATTACTTGTGAATATTTTAAGCGATCATGTAATATGTAAATGTTATAAATATTTGCGTATCAAAATGTGACAAAACGTTTTTTTTTTCCTGTTTAACTTAACGCTCTACCTCATAATAAATATTGTTAACAAGCCTGGTGAAGTCGTTTATCCAGTTAATACATTTAATACATATTTCAGTTTTATCTACAGTTTTAAAGGATAAAATGTGAACACATATACATACGTGTAATTACAAAAATAATAATAAACTACACTTAAAGTTCTATAAATGTGATTCATTTACAGAAAAAATATAGTATAGTAAGGATAGTTCAGGCGCATGAGACTGAAAGGGGAAAGACAAATGGAGAGAGACCGTAAAAGCGAGCGAGACGGTCAATGATGCACCTGCTTTGTTTGCACAGGAAACACCTGTTCCCAGCCTTCCTGCCTGGCTGACTGACGACAGTTAATTTAGTGTAAAAAAATCTCCCACAGCTTGAAGGGCCAAAATGCCCCGCGCTTGCCTTGTTTTGAGAACAATATTGCAGGAAGTCTTAGTCGCTAACTCTCGTGCCCTACTGTCCACATGTCCTATATTTTGTCTAGCAGCCAAGTACGCGTATCAGATAACACACTCCTAACACTACCAGGACTCCCGTGGACACACAGTTGTGAGATGTCTAAATACATGGCATGTGTGACATTTCTGGTCACATTAAAAAATTTTAAAACTCACCTGTAACGTTACACTTAATCGCGAAGTTCTGGGTTCGGTAAATTCACACAACCGAAGGCACTTGCGGAATAACGTCGATTAACAAATTAACTTCCTCTCACCCCTGCTTTTCTTAAGAAAAGAAAAGGAAAAAGTAGAAAGAAAAAGAAAAAAAATAGTGGAATGAAAGTGAAGGAGACCATCTGTAAACGTTAAAAAACGCTTTCGGAAGTCGAGCAAGACGTAAACAATGTTAGCACCATATGGTTAGCATGGTTTTAGTCTAAAAAAAAAAAATCGCATCTCTCAGACATCTCTTACTATCCTTTTCTGTGCTAAAAGAAATTGTCCCACTATAAACATCCTTTACTTTTCTGTGTAAATTAAAAGTTTGTCAAATTTCGATCATTACCTTTGCCTAACAATTTTCGCAACTTCGTCGCCATGGCAACGCAGCACCTTAAACAGCTGTAACTTGATAAATTACACAACTCTGCAGCTCCTATCATACACATATTATAATATATTAATTATGAACTTAAAAAAACAGCAAACAAAAACATCATAAGTGAGTTATTAAAACAAACTCCCACACAGTGCCTGCTAATATAAGTCTAAAGTCTAATATAAATCTCTCACAGCCTTTACCTGCACTTAAAATTCACTGCGTTGTCTAACCTGACTACAGGCAGACTGAATGCATGTGGGATAAATGCTGAGATCTGGGCTCTGTGTTTACTGGCTGGCAAGAAGAATTTTTACGAGACATGAGGCCTACAGTGCATTAGAGAGGCAAAGTTCAGCGAGCTCTACCACACTCGCTCGCTCTCTTTCTTCTGTTCTTTCTCACAGCGTGAGTAATGATACTGCTGATTGAACCTCACTGTTTAATAAGCCTTCCCGAACATGTTGCTAACACGCTCTCGTTGGGATCACGCACACATACACAGACGGGCACAGGGAACCAGATACACACGCGGCTTCTGTTAACCCGAGAGTGAAGAGGTCAATCCAGTTGATCCCTTGCATGCATGCCTCTCATACGAACACATTGAGTCCATGGCAACAAGATTCCTGCTCGCTGTTAGCTCTAATAAAACTGGTGCCATCTGTGTTATATATATATATATATATACAGTATATGGTTCACTGTACCACAATGATGAACACGTAATTTGTACAATATACACCCAAACAATGACAGAATGGCAGGGTTGAGCTCAGTCTATCAAATCACCTTTAGGTTTATCGTGGCCTTAATGTCATTATGATGCTCTTCTAGTTGCTAAAATTAAAGTGAACTTTAACCTTCCTGATTAAGCTTGATTAGGCCGAATGAGGGGTTAAACTAAAAAGGAACAAAAACACCTGGTTTTCAGAAATGCTGTTCCCACAGGCAGACCTCGCTTTTTCTTCATGCAGAAACACATGGGTTAATTTTAAGCTCCAGAAACCGTACAAACTTTGCTGCTAAGGAAAACAAGCGGGAATTTTTTCTAGAATTGCGAAATAATATCCCACTAAATCAAATGTCGTGCATGTAGGGGGGACATGTTATTGAAACAAAATTTGTGCGCATATCTCGTACTGAAATGTTAGGACAATATTTGAATACTGATTTTTTTTTTAAATAATTCAAAATATAGGATAGAATAAAATGCAACATTTAACTTTCTCACAGCTTTAAATCGGATGATTTTTGTCCTTTCGTCTCAAAATGTTGCAGCAATATTTGTTGTTAAAAGTGCTATAAATATAATTAATACTAAATTAGAATTACATATTTTTTTTTTATTGAACTGAAAATATGCATACATTCTGCATTACCAGGATTTGCTTATTAGGAGATCTGTTTTTTATATAAATATATTATAAAGCTGAAAACAACTTGTTAAGCTTGAAAATGTAGCTGTTTATATTTTAGGAAGACGTTCCCTTGCAGCGGGATGATATTTAGGGGTGCTTCAGATCAAAATGTTTGAAAACCCTTGCTAGAGTGATGCATATTTCATCTGTTAGCATCTGATGTACATTTCAAACTATGCCCTCAAACCTCAGTTTCGGTTTGACCCGCTACAGTGATACAGCCGTTTTTAATAATGCCTGTCTTTCATTGCGCTTTTCCCATTCAATCCATCATTCAGTCCTTTTATTCTAATGGCGAGATCTTTTCTGATCGCCCCTTCTGCGTTAGCACTTAACCACGGGAACCTGTTTTATTGTTGGCCATTTTCGCGTGGGAGCATCCACTTCTTTCAGAACCCAATATGATGCTGCGTTGTAACCGGGGCATGTCTGGATGCCGTTAGGGCACACATCTGACATTGCTGCGCTTTTCCTGCCTGGAACGCTGGGAACGGGAGCGCTATTCCAAGTTTGGATTATGGATCAAAGTCAAAACCAGGCGGAGGGAAGGAGAGTGAATCCCACCCCGGCCAGGTGGGACATAAGCTGAGGTGAAAAGCAACACCCAGCGATGGTGGGGAGAGGTTAGAAAGCATGGATCTCTTTGAAGTGCTGGTGCATGTCATGGTGAACTTGGGCTTGTTGGAGCTGAACCGTTGCGGATTGATTTGCACGGTGCTGGGGTGAGGGGGCGGTAGAGCGGCAGAATTATTGGTGACCCCCACAAGTGTGTGTGTGTGTGTGAGAGAGCCGGCCATCTGCGGTAGGATATTACAAGTGTCTCACTTCACCTTTCCCCCTATTGCCCTCTCGGCCCACCCAGGTCCTAGTCAGTAGAGCTCTTTACATACAAGAAAATACTTTCCTGTCTTGTCTCAAAGGATGCTGAAGTGACAGGTGCAAGCTAGTGTTAATTAAAATACTATTATAGGTTTAATCTATAATTATTATCATTTTTTAAATGTTAAATTAAAATGGTCATTTTACTTAATTTGTTTAATTGCTTTAATTTCTTACAGGGAAAGTTTACCCAAAAATGAAAATTCTTTCATTGATTACTCACCCTGATTTCGTTTCAAACCCAGAAATCATCTTCGGATCACAAATGAAGACATTTTTGCTGAATTCTGCGAGCTCACTAAACCTCCATAGACAGCAAAGTTCAGAAACATAGCAAGGACACTGTTAAAATAATCCACGTGACATCAGTAATTTTCTGATGCAACAAGAACACTTTCAGCTATTCAACAATATTTTGAAGAGTAACACAACCATGTGTTGTTCATACACTCAACTCAAACCATGCACATATGTCATGATACGCTTCAAAATACTTTATTTTATGCGTATAATCCAAATGTTATGTTTTTTAGCAAAGAATTTTTTTAAACAAACATAACTTAAATCAACACCCAATAAGCTTTTGATTTCATGTGACATTAAGAGCCAGTTGCTATATACATGGTAGAGCACAGAGTGTTTCTTTAGCGAGGAAAACAGATCTGAGAAAGATCATCCACAGGACAAGCCGGATTCCACCAAAGCCCCTTCAAATTAATACACAAAAAACGAATAATCTTTTACATTGTAATCAATTAAATTTTTAATATTGGGCATTTTTGTGTGCTGCACGTCCCTTTGTTTGTATTAAGCAGAAAGGGTCAGAAAGCTTTTGCATTTTATCAAAAATATCTTAATTTGTGTTGTAAAAATGAAAGACGGTCCAACAAGTTTGGAGAGACGTGAGGCTGAGTAAATAATGACAGAATTTTCACTTTTGGGTGAACTATGCCTTTAAGTGTCAACACGACCTGTAAAGGTGTGATAAAACTCCACATGTGAATAAATTAATATTGGATTGACTATTGCATTTTGCCAAACAGTAGTAAATATGACTGCACTTTAATATTAAAGCACTGAAACATAGTCAGCTTGCGGTAATTTTTAATGACAATAAACACCTGAAAATAAAATATTAAACATTTGCAAAATAAAGATAGTTAAACAACTTTTTTTTTACAAATTTATGATTATGGATACATGGACCGAAAAGGAGTTTGGTCGTTGAAGGCTCATGTCGCCAGATCATCAATTTCCAGATGTTTTGTGAGAAGAGCTTCTGGAAGGTTCTGACACTGCAGATAGAGAAAAACCACCTGAACCTGTGAAGAGAAACAAAACAAAAAGTCAAGATGTGAAAAATTATGACACAGTGCCTCCTTCAGGCTACGACTGGCGCATAAACTGAAATTAAGTGTAGTATAGATTTAATAAAACAAATATATGAATGTAAAGAGAAGAAATTATAAATACAAGCAAAATTAAAGCTTGAAGGAAACTGAAAATGAATAAATCAAGACAGATATAAATGACATAATTATTATGTAACTTTTCTTTTCTTGTGCAGCCCTATAAACAATCTCAGCAAAAAAAAACCTAAAAAATTGCTATAAACAATCTTTTTTTTTTTTTTTTTTTACGAATTATGCAGCTTTTAAGAAAAAATGCTTTTTTAAAGAAAACGATAGACATGTGGTTAAAAAACGCGTTAACTTATTTAACTTATAATCCAATTCTAATGTAACTTGCCTTTTACTATCAATGTAATATAAAATATTGTATAATTGAATTTTATTTACACACACACATAGACAGGGGATTTTTCCTACTCATTTCATGAGTCCATGCCATTGTAGAGAAGATACTCAAGTATTCATTAAGTGCAGAACATTGTTGTTTCACTTCTTCTAAAATGAAGAATAGATATAAACTGCACGTGTGTGCTCGTAAGCAGCTAGGTTTCAAGGAAGTTATAACTGGACTATTTATAACAACACAGTACCGCACTTATTTTGTAAAAAAAAAAAAGAAACAACTCACCTGAACCTCCACTTCTTGAGATATGTCGACACGAGCCACTGGAGGGCGCAAGAGGCTGGGGCCAAACACTGTGGCCAAATTACTCAGAGACATTTTATTCTCTTCCTTTCTCTCTGCAACACTGAGAAGCACAAGAAGAAAGAAGAGGTGTAAAAAGGAGAAGAAATAAACATCTTTTCTTATTTACATCCATCAATGCCCGAAAGTGATTTGGGTCAGTCTGAGGTGAAACTAAATCAGTGTTTTGACAGTTACGAGTTGAAAGGATGTTGTGTACCGTCTCAGGTGATGTAAGAGGAAGAGGAGAGTGTTGCGGTTTACATCTGGTAGAGCCTGCAACAAAGTCAGCATGCTTTTGACTCTGAGATATGGATCGGCAATGTCTGCCATAACCGGATGGAGAAAAGAATATGCTTCATCATCATCATCATCATCATCTATACTGTTCTCATGTTGAATGTTTATGATCAGACCTGTGCAGCTGTGTGTTCAGGTTTGTGAAGGCCTCACCTAGTGCATCTGCAAGCTCCTCGAATCGCTCAGAGGGAATAAGCGGTAAAGGAAGTTCTCTAAAGTACAGTTTCAGAGTGCCTGAGACAGCGTTCACATCTACAGTCCTCAGTTTACTCACAGCCTCACGGTAATCTACAGAGAGAGGCACGCTTTTGAGATAAGCACACTTCTGAGTGAGATAAGTGATGTGAGAATCTGTTGACAGTTCACACACACACACACACACACACACACTCACTAGTGTTGAATGCATGTTTTAGTGCTTGTATTTCTGTGCTGGCTCCTGAGATCCTGTAGATCCCCTCTTCTTTCAGACCCCTCCTCTCAATCTCCTCCACACAGGAACGAACAATGTGAGGGACCAGCACACTCTCTTGCCTGTAAACACAAACATAAACACAAATAAGCACTTCCTTCTTATTCCGTTTTCACTTCGTCCTTCCTTTTTTGATGACAAAACACCTCTATTTCTACACATCTTAAAACACAAGAATCACACACATGCACACGTGTCTATCAGAACACATATAACATTTTTTTTTTTATAATTCTGCAATAACGGTAATATTGTGAACAATTGCTTTTCTGGTATCAGGAAAGCAGGAATAGAACTGCGTTACATGTCAGCATGCCGCCAGTGGCCACATTCACAACGGCATTTTTAATAGTGGCAAAAGTGTTCAATTATATTATCAACATAATATTGCTACATTTTATAATCTTAAGAAAATATTACTGCAACATCTTATTGGTAGTAGTTACTTACTACAACTTAATAATCATGGCAAAGTGGATGGTGAACTCACATTGCCACTTGTCCAATTGGCACACAGAAAACTGGTTCTTGCACTAGAGGGGTGGTGCTGGGAGGCTCGAGAGGGTGGGGCATGTACTTGATTGACAAGGTCACATCAACTTGGCCCAAAGAACAAGTTACTTTCTTCCACTTCTTAAACATGTTGTCAGTGTCCAGCTGTAAACCCACACACACACACACACACACACACATACACACATATACACACGCATCCTATTAATAACGTACAGGCAGATTAAAAACTGTATGAAGAGTGCGAAATTAATTCAGTCGGTTATTTTAAACATCAGGTTTATTCTCACACAAATAATACCAGTTTAAAACGAAGATGGAGAGATGACGACAAGTTGCTTATGTTTGGATAAACAACTCATTTAAAAGGACACAAAATAAACTAAAAGCACAAACACTTACATTTAACACCTCCCTGCCCACAATATCATCCTGTGTGCAGTTCTCATGCTGAGACACTAATACCAGAAACAGCTGTCGAGCTCCATCCACTTGAAATACAAGCTCCTATACCAATAACACGTAGTGATACATTCAAATCAATTCAGTATTAAATACAAGGCAACTCACAGAATGCATCTTGTTTCTAAAAATCTCACCTCATCCCACTGTGGTGTAACACAGAAGGCTGATAAGCAGGTTTGTTTTCGTCTGTCATAAAACCCGAAACCATCTACCTCCACACACACATATGCACCTGAAAGGTCAAATTAAACAAAGTCAAGAAGCTTATTGGAAGACACTGTTTGATGCATACATACTATAGTATTTCAATTAAAAAAATAGTATTTTATGTTTATACATTTTCTTTAAAGCTTATTTGGGCACATTGTATATTTGTGGGTGTTACTTGCTTGATGAAAAGAATATGAGTTTCATATTTAGTGCAGAATGTATGTGATGAGTTTGTGGCTTTGATATGTGACTCGGAAACTCCATTCTTATACAGACAACGTGTGTTTTGTCACTCACTGCTCGGGTTTTGCAGACCACATGCAGATTGAACCATCACATATAAGCTCCCACAGACGTGTGCACTTTCATCTGTGAAAAAGACAATAGCAGAGAGTGTTCATTGCACACAAGTGCGAATGAGACGATTGTGAGAGCACCATTTACTGAAAGAAAGATACAGAGGGAGCTTTACTGGATTTGACGCAGCATAGGGGAGGTTGTTGAGTCATTCTGAGTTTGATACAAGAACCGGTAACGGACAGCAGGTCAGGAGGAACCGTCTCAATGCCTGTGGAAAACACGCAGAAGTGCATAGGGTTATTATCAGGCTATCAATCATCAGGTCAAAACAGGTGAATTAAGATACGCTCACAGTTTCCACTCTGTTTCTCAATGGCTTCTTTCCACTCAGTCAGGTCATACAAAGAAAACAGTCTGATAGTGTGACTCTGTGGAAGGAAAAAAAATCATTATTGACCAACTACTGGAGAGATGTGTTAAACGATTTGACTTTTTTCCCCCCAAAATGCTTTTAGTTAATATTTTCTGGTTAAACACGATAGACAATTTCATATTATTTTATTTTAAATCAATTTATTTTAATTTAATTCTTCATCATGTTTGATACGTAATTTCAAATCAGACTTATAATTTAACATACGTTCTGAATAGTCACATTTTTCTTAGTGAAAGGGCTTTTAAATCTAGTAATACTTACTGTAGGTCTTTTGTCTTTTACTTGCCACTGTCGCCTTTAATTTCATAAATAAACTCATTTGTGTTATTAAAGCTTATTCTCTTAATTATTCCCTGTATGAACTGCTTTGGAACAATATATATTATGAAAATTTCTTTAAAAGTGTTTTTAAAAAGCGAATAGAAAAAATGAATGCTTGTTTGGTTGGAAAGAATGTGCTCGTGTGTGTGTTCGCGTGTGACACTCTTGTGGTTTTACCTTTCCACTGGAGCTATGTAGGTCTAATGTAAAAGAATGTGTGCTTGTTAGGAGCCAGATCTCACACTCTTCAAGTTTGCGCCTCAAACGCTCAACAGCACGAGAAACTGACACTTTGCCTCCTTTCTGTAAAAAGCAAACAAACATGTTGCAATCTAAACTGTTGCTTAACTTTTTTTATATTTTTATATTTAGCTAACATCTAGGCTACTTTCAGAAATACCAGCCAAAGCAAGACACACACTGATTACTTGTTTAGTTTAAGAACTGAAAATCTCCCTCAGTCACATGTAAACTGCCTTACCGTGTGTTGCAGGAGTGCTTGTTTGAGCTGGTACATTTTAGCTCTGGTTTTACTGATTTTCATTTGGTATTCTGAGGAGGGCAGATGTTCAGCAGCCCACTGCAGCTTCAGGCCAACCAACGGCAAGTACCAGCAAAACCTGTACTGTGCCTGTCTCCTTTATATGAAAACACACATAAGCCCATACAGTACATACACATTCATATCATGATAATATGTTCAATCAATAAATAAGATACAAATTACAATGGTCTCAGATACAAAACTGTGGCCATGCACCTTCAAAAGGTACTACTTCTATATATACATTTTCAGTAGTAATATGTAGCTCTTAAGCTACTGTTATGAACATTTAATGTATTAATATATGTTTAGCTTTTTTGCCTTTTTTTCTTCGAATAGCAGAGCTCCAACTGGTCTGCAAAACAATGACAATGGTAGCACCATTTTACATTTCTAAAGTTTGCTTTGAAACAATGAAGCTTTGTGGTTGTTGATCATCTAATAATTGTATCCTCTTTATTCAAACCCTTTCTGGCTTTTGCATGTTGCTTCTCATCTCTGCTAAAGTGACACATTAAGAGCTGCAGATGACAGTTATTTTAACAACAGTAGCAGCAAAATAGACACTTTCTCTAAAACAATATAGATAAGAATGTACCCAATATAATTCAAATAAAACAGTCATAAGATTAATCCACCTTTAGAATAAATTGCACATCCATGTATCCATGCTTGAGCTCTGTCTGGGTAGCTGTTAGCTGACACTCACACACACACTTGCATTCTGGTTAGGACTGACTGTCACGTAATTCTGCATCATGTAGGGAAAGTTGTTTGGTGGTCAGTCCAATAGCTATAACCAAAATAAAATCCCTAGACAGCTGCGGTATTGACAAAGAGGTAGCGTGTGTCGCAACATATTTATTTTCAGCTGGACACTGACAACATGTTTAAGAAGTGGAAGAAAACCAGGTTTGCAGCAGGCATTGTTTTCCATCAACATTTGACATTCATTTCTTTGTAGAAAAATTCTCAGATGTCTGTGCCTCGGATCAACATTTAATTATTTACCTGTAGCATTATTAGCTTTTTGTAAAAAAAAATTCTCAGACGTTTGCTTTGGCCCAGGATTTTCATGTTTGATTATAATTTTTTTTTTGTTTTAAATTGTGTTTTGGAATTTTTTTTCTTTTACAAAGTATGTCTGCCGCCCAGCTGAAAATTCATAACTATCCCAAATATTTTTGGAAAGGAAATATGGAGACCGGACTTTTAATTGGCATTTTAACTGAATACCCCTGGTATAGACAGTATGCTGTCATATGTTCAATATCTTGTGAATGGTTAAGACTCACCCTGTATTTGTCAGTCTGGCACATAGCAGCATATCTGTATACAGGAAGAGATGTCTCAGGTTGTGCCCGTTTTCACACATATCTACCACAAACCCATCTCGCATCAGCTGACGTCTCTGTGGATGTGCACACGTATTTTTATGAAGAATATGAAATAGTACGGTTTAATAATGAAGTTTAACAAAAAGCTGCATATGAGGAACCACGTCACATGAGGCGGGGGGTACCTCTCCTCTGCTGAGCTTTACAGAACGTTTGCATTGTGACCGTTCATTGACCCCAGACAGGAAGCTGCTGGAGAGACGAAGCGATTCCTGCAGCGTGATGCTGTCGGGGTGATCGGGGGGCGTGTGCTTCCACAAGTCCTGAGGAGGACAGAGAGGAACGTTAACAGATCCACAGGCTCAAATGTGCATTTATAAATGAACGTAAGTTGTGATCCTAAAAAAAGAATCTCACGTGCAACACCAGCGTGGTTTTCATCACTCTGTCTAAAGGCTTATACAGGAGAGCTGTGAAGTCCGGTGCGTGAATTACTGAATGTTCAGAGAATTTAAATATTCATGCAAAACCATACGGGAAATAACTAAGGAATTGTTTACCTTCAAAGGTGTACTTAGTTTTGACATTGTCTGACCCTTTGGAGGACATCATGCTCTATAAAGACAATAAGAGACAAAAAAGTTTTTGTGCAGTTTCCCCCTAATAAAGACAATGAAAAGGGAAAAATATAAGACCTCTGCAAGCGTCCTGAAACGCTGGTCTGACTGCATGCACTTCTGCACGATCACCACTGCATTCTCATAGTTGTCAATGAAGCCCCGATACACTCCTAGCTGGTTAACCTGCAAAATGACATCAAGCGATTATAAAGCATACTAGCAAATAATATTTTCTGTCAATATTTTAAATGATGCAACATTGTGTAAAATGCTTCATATTACACCAAATATTAGGCCAAGAAGGAAGACTGCAGTCTGATAATTATGAGTTTCATGGTATGACCAGCCACATGTTTGCATATAAAACAACTCACAAACTTATGAAACAGGTCGCCCACACATAAATGATGCTCCCTGTGGCAAAGCTGCATGACTGGGGCCTCCTCACTCTCCAGCCCTTGTTGTGCTCCCAGATCCGTCACTTCATCAGGTTGCAATCTGGCCCGAAGGCTTGTAAAAAAATCCTTGTGCAGATCTCTGAGCTCGGGGATTTGATAAAACACAGTCCGAACCTGCTCAGCAGACAATACAGGTTGAGAGGTCCCCGCTGCTGCCTTTAAAGCTTTCATAGGCTGCAGAGAACGACGTTAAAAAGAGAGAATGGAAAAATGGGAATAAGATCAGGAACTGAAATGAAATTCAATCTGAAAATAGCTGATGTAACCGAAAGACACTTTATAAATGCATCATAGAACGAACACAAAGTATCTTTAAATGCCGAACACAATTCCTGTGAGGAAGTGGTTGAGAAACATAACACTTTTAATGCATTCTGTACTTCAACATTATGTCGCATGTCATTCTGGACTTTTTGGAAACTCTCTAGTTTAATGATAACCACTAATGGTCTGACTAGAAAGGGAAGCAATACTTCACTAAGAGAAACAGAAGTTGACCTACAGGAAGTGGCAGATGCGAAGAAGCTTCGATTTTAATAACTAGACAAGGATCACAAAAAAAGAAGTGCTGAAGGATGTTCTGAGCTCGAGAAGAAACCCAAACTATGTATAGACTAGAAAAACTATAAACATTCATGTTTGCAAATAAAGTAATAATTGAAACCAATGTCATAAATGGTGCTGCAGTCAAGTTTCTAGTTTTTAATAAAGAAAGCAGTTTATACATCGGCTCAGTCATTTATCTTTCGTTTATATCTTTTGTTTAACCAAAGTGGTTTTTACTTCATGAGTTTTGATATCTTGTTGAGGAAGCGTTTAGGTAATATTAATAAATGCGAAAGTCCTGTTTGAGAGTCATTTTACCGTAAGAAGGGTCTCAAGCTCTGTCAGGTAGTTCTCCTCACTGATCAGAACCCCTTTCAGAACCACCGTTCTCTTCTGAAGCAGGTCATCTGGGCTCTCGGTTGTCTGGAATAAACATTACAACATTGTCTGAACATAACTGAATGGTGACCGTGCTGAGGATTCACACCACACAAATAACAGCAACTAACTAGGACATAACATGCAAATTATTATTAATCTTATAAAGCTGATATGCCCCAGTGAGAGTCGCAATAACAGGCATATATTCATTTTGTGTAAACGTTATGTGCACTGCTGTCTTACTGGAGTGGATGGCAAACATGGCTCAGTTTGCAAAGAGCTTTGAGAAACCCACTCTGTCTCCTCAGTGAACACCTCCTGTAGTAAGTCAGAATCCATAATCTCATCTTCATTCACTGTGAGAAAAAACATAACACAACATATAGCGCTGCATAAGAGTATTCGATGACCAACGCCAGTTCAAAGCTAATTCTCGGTTATTAGTAGTTATATAGAATAACTATGTTGAAGTAGACAATCCAAACAAATATTTTAAAGAAATGTGAATCTGGATTGAACCGTCTCACCGGGCGAGATGTCATAGACCTTCAGATATTCCACTGCTTCTGTGTAGAGCTCCATCAGCAGCAGCGTGGAGAGCTGTCCAGAGTCACAGCGTGCAGCTCTACAGCTGTAAAGTGAATCCTCTCGCTTTCACACACTGACTGTTGTTTGTGGTTACCAAGCTCTTCCTGCTTCTGAGGCAGCGCAATAAGATATAGGCGGGGGAAGTAAGATGCTCATTAAAAAAAAGTCATATTTACAATGACAGTTAAGACAGGAAAGGGTAATGTCTCCTCACCTGCTTTAAAAAAGGGAACAATGATAATCTAACATCCAAACGCCCTGGGCAAATAAATGTGATGCATTCATTTACAATCATTTAAATATATTAAATACAATATAGTAAATGTAAATGTATTTATCAGTCAAAGGTGGCGTTTATATGCACTACTATATTTTTCAATATACAATATAATATACAATATAATTTAATTATATGTGTGTGCATGCAATTTATTTCTGTGATGACAAAGCAAATTTGTAACAATCAGAGCAATTTAATATGAATATATTTCGCTCAAGAAACATTTCTTATTATTATCAATGTTAATATTTATTGTAAATATTTTTATAATGCTTAATGCGTTTGCAAAACCTTTTTTTTTTTAAGAAAAAATGTTTGAACAGGAAGAAAAGAACAGAACAACGTTTTGCTGAATAAATGTATTAATTTCTAAATAAATAAATCTTACAGAAGTTCTGAAAAATATAACAATTCACAACAAAAGCAACAACAACAACTACGTAAATCAAATGTATACTAATTATTATAAAAAGGCAAAAGTCTGGTTTCCTAAATATTTGTGTACTGTGGAGTTCATTCCCAGTTTAACACTGCCACCTATTGATCGACCCAGGTTTTGTTGTAACAGCTTTCTCTCAGCTGTGTTTCTCAGTGAAATCCTGCAGGGGGCGCTGCCACCCCAATTACCCACTCCTCCAAATGATAAATATATGATCGATAGTACTTCTGATAAAAACTTTTGGGGTTTGTTTGGGTTGTCACACACTGACATTATAATAGGCACTAATACATAACTATAGTTACATTGCAAAGGTGTTTTAAAATAAATCATTATTCGTATAAAACATTTTAAACAGTAGTTTTTGTCATATGACTTCACTCGTCACGCTGCATGGTTGGATTGAAAGTAGTACACGGAAGTATTAATTGCATAGAAAAAGCGCTAAAGCTTTTACGGCTATAGCGAGGCCTCCAGCAATAGTAAAAATGCGATTAGTATGGTAGCAGCCTATGATGTTTTCCACAGCGAACATAAACATGAGCATAGAGGGATATTAGAGAATACAACAAAACATTGCATGCAAAAGTCCTGACTTGTGACAAAAACCGTTTCTGGCCGTTTTACTTGAGAATAAAGCATATATTTAAGCTAGGCTTGAAGCAATAGTTCACCCAAATGTTACGATTTTGTCATCATTTACTCACCGTCAAGTAGATCTAAACCTGTATGAATTTCTTTGCATATTATCCAGGTTGACCATATGTGTCATTTTCCCAGTGTCCTGGCCAGGAGTTCTACATTGCTTTGATTTAAAGTACCTCCAGAGCATTTTGAAAACATAAGGAAGCAATGTCACACATGGATAGGTCTGTCCTGGCCAGAATGTGTCCGGGAAAATGCCACATATGGTCACGCTATAGTTATGATCTTTTGTTTTTTTTGG
Source organism: Puntigrus tetrazona (assembly GCF_018831695.1). NCBI lineage: Eukaryota > Metazoa > Chordata > Actinopteri > Cypriniformes > Cyprinidae > Puntigrus > Puntigrus tetrazona. Next base: position 13,266,821 of record NC_056705.1, on the reverse strand, counting down.
GACCAGATAGTGCTTTTCAACCCAGGAATGGTAATGCTTAAGATTATGGACTACTCCAATCCATTGGCCTTGTATTTTCAATATTGCAGGCTAGCTGGTCTCACTTTAAGTACCTGTTATAATTAAAGTAGGCCTAAGTACACTAATAAGCCATACAAAAAAAAAAATTGTTTATAGTTTATGCACTCACATTGTTCCAAATCCGTTTCCTTTTTTCTGTGAAACATAAGAAGATATTTTTAAACAGTGTCTGTAACTTTTGGTTCCCTGTTTTCAATTTTATGAACCAAAACTAAATAAACTTAGAGTTTAAAGGCCTATCTTTGCACCAGTATTTAACTCTTATGCCTTTATTTAGTGCTCATATCTGTACTTTTAAGGTTTAATATATTATTTTCATGTCACAAGTAAAATATGTGCACTAAACTAAGACTAAACAGTGTTTCCTCTGTATTTGCAATTCAAAGAAAGCATTGGGGAATATACCAGCTGATGCGTCACACTCACCTGATTCTAGCTGTGGTTTGTAGTATAAACTAAAAGTGAGCATATGGAATATTAATTTGATTTTCGTACTCTCCCACAATAGGGTCAAATTTAAAACAGTGTTCCTGACATCATATAACCACAGTGACTGGCTCGTTTTTCTGTGTCCTTTTCAAATGGACGATGTCCATTTTTTCATTGTTAATAGTGGAGTAGCTGCCACTGAAACTGAAACCACCAAATTCAATTATATTCTGTAAGTTACATCTAATAGGGGTAATAAAATAGGACAAAGGAAAATGCATGGAGAATTGTGAGGGTAGGGAGTGAGTATGTTTGGTTTTCACAGGAATGGAGAGGGAGGGCAATAATTTACGATTAAAAATGCAGCAGGGGGATAATACAGCAGGACAATATAGAGATTTCAATCATGGCATAATGATGATGGAGAAATACATTACGATAGCTGATAGAGGAAGCATTAAGCAAATTTGTTAAAAGTCATTATATTATTTCCTCATTTTGTTTTTCTTTACACATTTTCACTATTATTTTAATTACCGTTTATGTTTATTACTAATATGCTTCTATGAACTATATCTTATGTATCAAAAGTGCTAGTTATGCATATATGTAAGTGTGTATTTATAATATTTATTGTATATTTTCATCTGTGGAGCACTTTAAAACGCATATTGTGCATGAAATTACTATTTAAGCATTTAAAGAGTAGTACAACTCTGTGGACACATGACCATCCAAAACTAACATGAAAGTGCCCAAAACAAAACCAGCTAAACGAACACATCCTATACACTTTTTGTGCTTATATTTGTATTTTTGCCCTTTGATACCTCAAGGAGACCCTAAGAATGCTTTTATTCTGCCTTGTCTATACGAACAAGAGGACATATGGTTTTTCAACAGCTTCAGCCATGTGTGGTTTGCAGCTCGGCCTCTGAAATGATTTCACCCCAACAAAATGTTTTGCCTCATTTTTCGCATTCCTCAGTCTCCCTTGATCCAATCTGATCTCACTCGCAGCTACACAGATGGCTATGAAGTATTGCAAGGCATTTATGAAGGCATCAGTTGTAAGATCTTCCAGCATCTCTATGTGGATTGCTCTTGAGGAAAAACAGGTGAAAATGAGACCATATCTCTTATCATCCTTGTTTACAGAAAAATGGCCCAAAGCAATCCATCCTGCAGTATGAAAATGGTGGAGAGGGGTCAACGCAGTTAGCAGGAAGATCTGCCATCATCTGTGTCTCTGTTGGCCTGCGAGCTCTCCTGCATGCAACATATTGCTTAATGTATTTTGGCACAACTTTGCTGCCGCCAACAACCCCGTAACCATTTTCTCTTAATTCATTAAGGTCTGTCCTCTGCCTTGGTGCTGAATCTTTTCATGGCAGTAGTCAACGATAAGACAGGTAATCACGCTATCTCTTGGAAGGACCGCTGGATGCTTCGAGACAAGAGGTAAAGAAGCTTTCTTCAATCGCCCTCTCACCCCGAGTACACCATCTTGCAACACTGGGCCATGTTGGAACAACGGATTACTATGTGGAAATTTGCCATGTCTCTCATTTGTATCTCATTTTTGAAGGGATCTCTCTGTGCCAATTTTACAAGCTTGTTGCCTGCATTTCTTATGTCTTCCACATTTATGGGTTTAGCCTTCTTGTCTCTTGTAAGTTTCTAAATACGGGCGACAATTTTCAGTGTGTTGAGCCATTTTGAAAATCGATGAAACCTCTCCAGAAAGTTTTCATCATTTGCTACATCTGTGGCACTTGTGTTGTCCTGATTTCAGGCTCACCAATCAGGAGCTCTGGAGTTGTTTTAAAAATTACAATTTCCTTATCCCAGAGGAACTTGGGTCCAGTGAGCCAATTCATTAAATTCTTCAATTCATTTAGCCAGCTAGTCCACTGTGACATCAACTATTTGGGAAGTGGTCATCCCTTTCAATTCCACATTTTCTGGAGTACTTTCTCCCTTAATAGAAGAAAGGGAGCCAGGAACTGTAACGGATCTAACACAGATGCAACAGTTGAGAGGATTCCGAGAGGATTGCTGGTTTCTCTTCTAGAGCTACTTAAACAAAAAGGTGTCACTATTTACACTCCATCACAACTCAAGCTTCGTCCCCTTCACCAGAGCCAGCTGCTTATTTTCAGGTAACCAGTGTGTGAGTCTTAAAGGGGAGGAGCATCTCAAGGTGTCCTTCTGAGTTCTGGTGAATTTTCTCATTCAGAAGTTGTGTGAATTGTATATCATCTTGTTATATGCTTCTTTCCCTGGGACTCCTAAAGTATATAAAGTGTTCAAGAGTTCTGATTACAGAAGCTGGTGTCAGTACTGGAAGTTCCTTGACAGACATACAATGCCACAGGCCTGTAACTTCAGCTGACTTTGCAATCTGAGGTGAAGAGCCAACTATGCTCCAACCCAAGTCTGTTCTTTTGAATTGACGTGAAGCCAAAGCTCTTAAGTAATCATAACCTATCAGGAGTCCGACTTTACAATAAACTATATGCAGCAGCATTGGGATTTCTTGAGCTATTTCATTCAGATGATTCCACTTTCTGGTAGTTTCAGAAGTAGGAATGTGGGAACGGTCAAGTGGAATGAAGTCTCTGGTATAGGCGGGTGGCAAACTGATTAAGACACGAGAGGTAAACCCCCTAACTCTGAGCCCACTAACTCTTCCTTTTTCATCATTGTGGTAAGCTTTAACTTGACTGGCTCTGAAACTGCTCCCATCCATCCCACATACTTGTTTACCCACGAAGGTGTTGCTGCCCTGTGTATCCAGAAGGGCAATAACTAAGCTCTTTCTTTCAGAAGTGAAAGATGAAGAAATCCATACAGGCACTATCACTGATGTATTCCCACCATTGCCACTGTCAACACAGCAGGAAATGGAAGTGTTCTGTTCTGCTTTCATAGCATGAGAAAGGGTGACTGCTGCAGAAGAAGGAAGATCTTCATAAAGTGGTGTTGGATGATGTTTCTTACATGTACTACAAGTAGCTTTACTCCTGCAATCCTTTGAGTTGTGTCCTCTCCTAAGACAGCCAAAGCACTGGTTACTGTCAAATATGAACTTTCTTCTTTCCTCCACAAACGTATTGGCAAACGCTTGGCATTTGTGGATGGAGTGGCTTTCCCCAAAACACCTGTAAGTACTGGGTTTGAATCTAAAAGCACAGTGTTCACTTTATTGTACTTGTTTAAATCAAGTTGCTTACTCCACCACTGTATGCCTTTGGCACTATTCTTGATCTGATGCTTTCACATTAGTGATGGATAGCCTTTGAGTGCTTAACCTCTCTAGATGGCTTCTCTTCAGTGAGCTTGAGAGTATTACAATGTGTTACAGGGTTGCATGCTATTTCTGATTCTTGTGCCAAAAAGAAGATGTTCCATTAAAGCCTTAAAACTTGTTCTTTAAGAACATCAGGGAGTCCCCTGAGAAAACTGAGGGCTCAGATGCAGGCAGTTTGCTGAGAATTATTGTGTCATGCAAGGCTTGTGCTATTGATGCTTCACCGCTAGTATGGTCTGTCTGTATCGTCTGTATGTCTGTAAAAGCTTGTTCCCCTTTCATTTGCTTAGAAGATGCTAAAGGGCAGTTCCTCGCTGCTTGCTGCTATACTACCATTACTCACCTGAGTAACCTTTGCAGCCAGTACTTGAAGATCTCTCTGATTCTCCAGTCTTTTAAGTTCTAGCCTTTGACTTGAAATAGCCTCCTGCATCTTTATCTTTGCTTTGCAGCCAATTGAGCGGCACACTCTGCTCTTTTTGCTGATCTACTGAGCAGCTTAAATGGTGGCTACGAACAGACTTGCAGCTTGTAGACGAATACACTGACTGAATGTATTCTTTATCAAATATCATACAAATTCTTGCATTTTCAGCCATTCCATTTTCTACCACTTATCTAGGGCCGGGTTGTGGGTGCAGCAGTCCAAGCAGGGATGCCCAGACTTCCCTCTCCCCAGATACTTCCTCCAGCTCTTCCAGGGGAACACCAACATGCTCCCAGGCCAGCCGAGAGACATAGGCCCTCCAGCGTGTTCTAGGTCCTAGTTCCTCACGGTGGGACATGCACCTCCATCCTGCAATGATCGAGGTCAGCAGATTCCCACCACCACGCAATGCACAGCTCCAGGGAGAGGACCTGGCTGCGCCCAGCTTTGGCCAGAGCATTCACCCTTAAGTTTGGTGTGTGTAGTTTTAATTTGTTCTCTCCAGCTTTCATCTTGATGAACTTACTCTCCTTTTGAGGAACATCTTGCAACTTTTTGGAAGGAATTCCTGGGTTCATCTGTTCTTGAAGTGGCCAAAGTAGGTTCTATCACTGCTTTCTAGTGACTCTAATTTTTCCTTTCAATTAGGTTGAGATTTTAATTGTTCAGTTAATCTAATCAACTCTGCTTGAATGATCACAATTTGCTCATTTGTTTCACCAAACTGTGATTGTTCCCCATGGACTGACATTGCAATGTTTAGCAAAAACTTTAATACATAGTTACTCTCAAACCGAAAGGTACCATATAATCACTTACAACAATGTCACTGGTAACGCATGAACCTCAGTAAGGCTGTAACGATAAACCAATCAAACCAGCATATTACAAACTCTTTTTTTTATCTAGTACAGTTTCCTTTTTTCCTCAGATGTCCACAGAGATGTATGTCTCAGTCAAACCTGCAGTTAATTGTAGAGGGAGAGTCTTAAGAACTGTAGGATGTATTCTGAATCCTGTAAAAAGCATACTTGCTGTAGTCTACGCGAGTCAATGTCGTCCTCAACTGGTTGGATCGCGGTACTTTTCCTTGGCTGTTACAGCTGTGAAACGGCAAGCCTCTCTGCTCACGTGATGCTGCCGTGATCGTGCTTCCTTTTTTCTCCTTTCTCAGATGCTCCTTTCTCTCCGTTTTTTTCTGCACACGATGCACCCGCGATGCTGCCTTCTCTTTTTATCCGACCTGTACCGTTCCGCAACTTGGGTCCGTCAGAGTTAAGTTTTCACTGTACCTGCACTGTTCTAATGAAATAACTGCCACGCTTCGTACTGATGTCTTTTTGCTGTTTATTTGTCTCCGCTCTCTCTTTTAGCAGATACCGTGAAACTACAAGAAATGCATTACCGTGTGCGCGCTCCTAGACCATGCAGATAACTGGTTGTAAACCACGTGGGCTTCTCTGCCTCCATGTTCAACCCATAATGCAATAGTCTCGCGCTCAACATGTGACCTATTAGGCTTCAATAGCACACCTTTCTTAAAGAGCCCCTTAACTTTAAACATTAAGTATTTTTTAAACAGTAAATATATCTCTGACTTTGACATTTACAATTTAAATACTTTAAAATATTTAAATACAAATTGTTTACAGGATGTTGTACCATGAATGCCTAACAAACCACATATAGCCTATGTAATGCTTTTGTTTCCTTTTTGGTTTCACTTTATTTTGATAGTCCACTTTAGACATTCTATAAGTAACTATAAGTACTTTGTAACTACATCAGCGCATTCTCATTCATTTGCAACTATATTTCTACTAACTCCCAGAATTAGGGTTAGGTTTAGGCTTAGGGTTATTCTAATAAATTGACATATTCTTGCAAGGTATCTCATAAGCAGTATGTTGTGGACATATCATAATAAAGTGTTAGAAGATGATCTCTTTAAATGAAAGTAACAGTGGTGGTAACTTGAATTTAACATATGGAAAATAACTGTACTACAAACTGGATTTACTTGTTTAATGTGTTTTGGGCGGGCACATTTACAGAATGTGTGCGTCTGCTTGTTTCTTTTGTTTCATCTGTGCTTGCGCAGACTTGAAAAGCAGCTTGTTCTCAGAAAACAAGAAATTTTGCAGAGCTTATCTTGATTCATCTAGTCCAGTAACTCATTGCAGATTTCCTGCCTATCCTCCTGTTTTTCTCTCCCAGGCGGCAGTGAAGATCTTGCGTAAGAAGCTGTGGGAGTGACAGTATGTGATTCAGTTCCATATTCTGATGGAGCATCTCTAAATGAAAAAGAAAAAATAACCACAAACAGTAGTCCATTAGCCTGAAAACACCAACCATGCAAGTGTTTGTTTGTAGAGGTTAAATGCAATGCACAGTGATGGTGCACAAATTAAGGGCGAAAAGAGGGACATAAAACTAGTTTCTTGGGTCACAGCCATTTCTCCCACACACTGCCTCAAGGTCAGTTGCCAGATAGCTATCCAGCATTTTGCAATAACTTCTGTTTCACACGAAATGAAACCATTTCCTGTGTAACCGGTTTAACTGTTTAAATGAATTAAATGTTGGACAGTGATTGTTCTTAGTTTACCTTCGTAAAAGCCATTTTAATTATTCATGACTAAAACTCTTTGTCAACGTTGTAGTGTTTATTTCAAACTTAGCTGAAACGACCAAACCTCTCAACCATAGCAAAATGAGTGTGTGTTTGTTTGTGTTTGTGTGTGCTTACCTTGGGACTGCTATCAAAGTACATTCTTCAGACTATAGTTTTTTTTTTTTAAGTTCCATGTAGTCCAGGGTTTTGGCAAAATATACCTATATGCCCGTGGCCACATTAAATTAATTTCACACTGTAAACTAAACTTAAATTAAAATTGCAAAAAAAAAAAAAAAAAAAAAAAAAAAATTGTAAATCGTTGAACATTGCATTGTGTGTCATGTTACTGTAAAATAATGTATTTATTTTATTTTGTTTTGTTTTGAGGGAAAAACTGAATTGCTTAAATTAATTTTTTGAATTTATTTGTGGTACAAAAACAGTAAAATGACAGTCCCTGCATTACACAGCAAATGTGATTATATTTTATTTAAATAAGAATTTAATAAAAATTAAATTAAAATTCAATTAAATAAAATTTTATTTCAGAATTTTTGTGCTACTACGATGTCTTGTTTTGTGTGTATGACCAATACTGTTTGTTTTATTGACAGGTTATTAATAAAAACGGATTTGGATATTTTAAGAAGATTGGTATATTTAGATTGTATCACCTAAAGTTTAGGCTAGCAAAAACAATAACTCTAAAACTCATGAATGCGCACAGAAAGAACAAAGGTTAACCAGAGACCTGATGGGAGCTGAATGCAATGCTGACAGATTACCCGTCTCATTCACCAGTGAGTACAAAGCACATAATAAAACTGTACAAAATACATCATTTTACAATAGCAATGCTGTTTATTCTTGCGCAATAGTGTAAATATTCAGTATTCCCCACATTAGCACAGAATGACTTTCAACTGGCATAATAAAAAACAGGTTTTTGATCCAAATCACCTATATCCCATTTTTAAAACCTTCTAAAAGATAGAAAACATACCCCATACTTTGGCTCATGAAAATCAGTTGCTATTCTAAGATTAATCAGATCAGACATGAGGTGAAGTCCAGAGTCCACAGAAAACAGAAGATAATGAGAGTTAGACTTTTTTAAAAAAGTGCTGAGCGCTTCTGCAAGGCTAGAGAAAACGGAGGAATTGTAATAACACTATAATACCCAATATTATACACGAATATATATCTTTTCTAAATAAACTATATGCTGTATATTTCATGTTTAAACATGTGTATTAGCATATGTTCAGGACAGACAGTAGCGCTCTTAAAATGCTCCATCATTTTTGGTCATACAGATAAAACAAATAATATATATTTCGAAGACTTTACGTTTATTTTTAAGTCTACTTTTAAATGAACCAAGTTAAATAGAAAATGTATGTGTGTGGATTATCTACATTTTATTTAGTGCTGTCAAACGACTATAAATATATACATGCAAATATTTTCAAAATATATGCTGTGTTTTTATATATATATATATATATATATATATATATATATATATATATATATATATATATATATATACGTAATAAATATATGTATAGTAACAAACATATATTCTTTTATTTTGAATGGAATTAATCGGTATTCATTGTTTGTGCAGTGCAAACCATACATTGTTTAAGATGACCTTAATAAAAGTTTAATAAAATAACAAAAATACATTTTGGCCGAGATGGGCATGCTGTGATCTGTACTGTACTTTTAATGTATCTGACAGATTCTGGCCAAAAAAAACCCCCACAACACAGAAGTGGGGAGGGAATAGGAGTCATTCTTTTGAGATTTGGACGGGGTTTTTAATTTTGTTTTGTAGGAGTACGACGGGAGAGGTCCGAAAACCCACTCTTGTATCACACGAAAACTACATACTGCATAAAGGGAGCGGCGGTACTGTTTACAGAGCATATTTAAAATAGTTTCATGTGTGTATTTTTGTAAGTCTTTATTTCAGTATAAACAATGTCCTGAAAAGGTCAGAATAAGAGAGACTATAAAGACTTTAAAAACAAAGGTTTGTCTGCAGCCAAAACCAACTGTAGCTTGACAAAAGACCTCCCTAAACCCAATGGGATTCGAAAACAGTACACTACTCAAAAACAAAAGAAGCTGAGCTTGAAACCTGAGAATAATCCATAATCAAACATCACCTAGAGAAGTAAACATTTTCATAATACAGTGTACAGTAGGCCTCTGGGGCAAAGCATCACTGTTGGAACTCACTACATGTTTATGATAATTGTATGAATTTTGCAGTTATAGACACAAACTTACTTTGACTAACTTTCTATTAGAGTTAGTCAAACATGATTTGGAGAACCGTTACCAGGGCAACATAATGCATGTTATCCTCAGTACATACAAAAGTTATTGTTTGTAGCTATACTGCAGGTTTTTCAACTATGCAAAGTATTTTGCATCGGTATAACACCATATTCAAAATTCTGAGTCTTTTATTTGCATGTTGTGTATTTCGCATCTGTGCATGTCAGAAATTTTTATGTGGGTAGTGGAGGTGGAAAAAAAGGTGAGCTAAAAGCATAGCATAAACACGCCAGAACAAGTTGCTATATTATAATTTTATTACTGGAATGATTTTCGGCTAATACAAAATGTAATAAAACAGAGGTTTTATTTATCCCATAAAATAGCGAAGCAATAAGGATGATTGTTTTACGCTGTTTTTCACATCACTTGCATGACGTGCTGTGCCTATTTTATTTCTTTTTAACTTGTAAAACTGTGAAAAGAGAGTTACAAACGTTTGTGCATTATATAAACATCATAATTGAACATCATAATGACAAGTATATATAACATGCAAAGCACTGTTTATGAATCACCACTAGGCAGAGGGCATCAGATTTTACCACCTGCATGCATTTTTGCCCATACTACCATAACTCAAAGCAAAACAGATCTCTAACTATGTGTAATTTGTTGGGTGACCACAGTCCCAGAACGAGCCCGAATCTTGATTTCACGAGACATCTGACACCAGGCGCAAGGATAACAGAAGCAGAGAGTGCAGAAATCATCGCAGCAGGAGCCCTGAGAAAGAAGAAAATTTGTATTTGTAAAACATATAATATTAGTTATATACCATATAATTATATATAAATCGTTTTGTTACTATAAGTATTATTACTTATTAGTTTAAACTGGCTTGACCGACAAGTTCGTGTTCCAATACTAACACTTGTTCTTTTGACCACTACTTGCATGACGTATTTCCTGTTTTTGGATCAAATGTTCACGAGGTGGGTGAAGACTGCAACACTTTGAACACTGAAATTATTTTCTAATTGTGTGTTAAGTAGTCTGTTTGTAACAGATGACACCATTTAACCACAAATGTTTTATAAAATATAAAGAATACTCACCTCTGCACCAATAAAATACACAGCATTTTGTGTTTTACTACCAAAAGTTTTACTTACACTATAAGATCTTGTTGATACTGCATAATTTTGGGGCACATGAGTTTCTCAACATGATGGAAGATGGGATACGCTTAATTTCTATGCACTAAAGTTGTAGGCCTATTAGAGATAGAGCTAATTTAAGGCCCGTTCATACCAAGAACAATACTAACTTCTTTCATCATTTAGTAGTTCAAAATCTGACTTATATATATATATATATATATATATATATATATATATATATATGTGTGTGTGTATGTATATATATATATATATATATATATATATATATATATATATATATATATATATATATATATGTATGTGTGTGTGTGTATATATCAACACATACAGACTTTTCAATCAACCTTCATGTTGAAAATAAAAATCATACAGATTTTAAACCACTTCCTTTGTGAAGCAGGAGCAGGGTAGCGCATTTCCTGGGCACCACAAAATGTACCTTAGAGATTACATTTACATATTTAGTCATACAATTACTTTTTAAAATTATAATTAATAAAAATAAATAGACATAACATTATTATAAAATGGTCTAATATGAACTATTGATGTATACTAATCAATTGGTTTTTTTACCTTAAAAATATGGTTCCCTATAGCTTAGTTGATGGAAAATTGGGAAAAATGTCACCTGAACAACCTTTACAAAATTACTGTACAAGTTCACCTTTTGCTTCAACTGTTGGTTAATCAAATGATAGAAATAAAGAGAAATGAGAAATAGAGTAACATTTGAAGCTAAAGTTTTTTTTTGTCAGTTTAAATTTTAGCTCTGCCACTGGCCTCTAGACTGCATTTTCAGTCCTGGGTCTTGTTAACTTCCTTCCTTTATTGTTTGTGCACTCTCAAGTGTGTCAAAACCATAACTGTGGTCACTGAAAGAAGTTTCATTTCTCGTGTATTTCTTATTAGGACATGGCGTTAGGGTGAGGCATAACAATTGGGAGTGTCCCTTTTTAAACCAGATATTATTCAGCATTTATTCACGTATTTAGATGCAAGTGATAAAACTGCAATACAGTATGACGCTTTATATATGGTGAAGAAAAAACCAGAAATGTGGGAAACTGGGAAAAATTAGGAGCATTAAAAAAACAACAACAAAAAGTCATCTGTCGATTATCAGCTGATGTTTGGGGATTATTTGGGTCTTTGATTCCTGACACGAATGGGCTTCAGATGGAGGCTAAACGGCTGCACATGGCTAAAGACTGAAGTCATATTACACATCAATCATTAATGAAGGTTTATAGTGCCTCTGACAGAGATGGGATGCTTTAATGTTTATTGTATGCACTCAGACTTTCATGTGGCTATGCTGCACATCCATAAAGGCAGGGCTCTATTCTTCTATTTTTTACGAGCGCCTACCGCTAGTAGGAGGTCATATCCTTGTTATTTAAAATGGCTGATACATTCAGGAATGAGCAAGTGACTGTCACTTCAATCGCTCAATTCGTTCAAACTGTGGAACCATTTTTGTTGGCCAAATAGAGCAAAAAAAGCAATATCGTGTGTAAAATATAAGTTACATATCACCTTGTTTTTTTGTGACTATTATATATAATCAGTATCACGCTGACAATCAGAGAAAATGGCACTCTTGATCATGTGACAATGCTGAAATATATCGTAGTTTATGATATATTTAAAACAAGAAGGCTGATTTTATCGAAATTTATATAAGAAAATATCGTCAGCTTTTGCAGTGTAGATGCATTTTGGAAGTTGTATTACGCAACAATTTAAGATTTACTCGCAGTATTTTTTCACAGCACTTTAGAAAACTTAAAAACGTACAATGATTTTCACCATTTTCATGAAACCCACATCTCTTTATATTTCACTGGGAAGCGGTTTTACAAACATCTGTTTTTCAGTTCCCTAAAATCCAGAGTGCTGAATGGTATCATAGGGAAATTAAATCTTGCCTGTGGTTATCACGGTAAACTAAAAGTAGCAGTAGTTAAAGCACAGAAAAATATAGAAATAAGCAATTGTTTGTTCATTGTAATTAGCGTACGTATTAAAAAAAAAAAAACTTTAGAGATTGGCATAACATTAGTCTCAAAAGTACAGAAAAACACATTAAAGTTCATATACCCATCCTCATGTTGCTCCAAACCTGTTTGACTTATTATCTTAAGCAGAACATGAAAAATGATAACAGACAAAAAATTACTTTCACGTAATAAAATGTAAGTGGTTTCTATTGTGACTGCAAAAACATTTACTATCAAAATGCATGGCTACTTTTACGTACACAAAGTTTTTGTTTTGTGTTAGGAATGTAAAACATAAGAACATGAGAAACAACCAGGACAACAAAAAACAAGCATCATTTAATCCCCCCTGTGTGCACTCTAGCACATTAGCTATTAGTCTTCCTTTTACACATTACCTAATTGTGTGTGTGTGTGTGTGTGTGTGTGTGTGTGTGTGTGTGTGTGTGTGTGAACTCACATGAATGCTATATTGCTCTCTCATCTTCTGGCGGAGACAGCATGACACCACCATGCAGAAGCTATCCAGCAACGGCATGCAGAAACACCAGCCAAACTGAGACACAGTCTGACACTGCATACAAGGGAAACACCAAAGGGCACAGCAACCTGAAACACACACGAGGGATGTTTTAGATCTGGGCATCTAATTCTGTCTATCACGTATGTGTGGGCTATGCCATGGTGTTTTACATGTGGCCTGTACGCATCGCATAATGTATGTCTATTAAATAGTCTTTAGTGCTTGCAAAATTGCACTAAAGCAACTAGATGATCGCATAAAGTCGTCCTACATCAATACATTCTTATTTTAAATATTATATTGCAGTTGAACTTGTAACATCAATATTGGTTTTGGATCAGGTAGGGTTTCACATTCAAGCAAGGTGGAATTACGAGAAAATTTAACCGAGAGGTCATGGGTCATCGGGTGACTTACAAGTGCTCATATCAGAGCAGCAGTCGCAGACGCCGGTGCTCCAGGTGCCAGAGGAGACACGCTGGGTTGTCATGATTGTAGTTTGTGAGACTGCCATGACTGCAAAAAGGAAATGGTGGAGGGGAGGCAGAAGGGTAGAGAGAGAGAGAGAGAGAGAGAGAGAGAGAGAGAGAGAGAGAGAGAGAGACGAATAACTGTGAAGTTTAAAACAACAAATCACGGTTTATTTGTAACAACTTTATTGTTCTTTATTCTAGTTTAGAAGTTTAGAGTCGCCAACGTAGCAAGAAACACGTTTTTGCTTAACTAGTTTCTTGCGCACATTATATATCCCGTTTAAAATCTATACTGAATTCCGAGCTTGTTCCCTTCCCGAAAGTGATACTTTTTTTCGAACGTTAACGTTACAGAGGATAATTCCATTGTGCGATCATTTGAGCGACAGCATTCAAAACATATATAGATACATACAAAACATACAGATATATAAACATAGGTAGTTTTTGTGAACGTCACAAGTGATAAAACTGTTATAAAAGCATCTCGCATTTGTTTAACGGAACAAATCCTTATTCTGTTATTGTTTGGTTAACCTTTGCAGCTCCCCCTTCTTTTTAAGACAAATGTAAACTTGAAAAAAAATTCGACATTTCGACATTAGCGAATAAACTAATTCTTTACCTTGGTTTCAGACTGGACTCTGAAGAAGCGTCGCAGTGGTGGTCTGCTGAGAAAAATGAAACCTAACTCAACAGGAAAACGTATCAACGCAAAAAGAGCGCCACAGTACGTCTGTAAACGATTTTTTTTTTTTTTTTTTTTTTTACGCCTGTTTTGTTTTCTGGTCAGAGAGAGGATGCGTGTCTAATGTGCAGCATAAACGTAAAACCCTTTTAATACAACTCAAAAATAGAGAATTTACCGACGAATTTACAATTTAACACACTGAATAAAACATTGCTCAAGCAAAAGCGTTGCCTGCCTCGTGGTTTAACTGAAATAAATTAGATTAAATAATCAACCGTCACAAGTTTGAGAAAACCACAGAGAGCTAAGGACTTAACATTCTCGGGGTGTTTCTTTATTCATTTTCTAGATTAGACCAGACCAGAGTTAACCTAAGAAAAAAAAGTGTAAGTTTGAGGACCATGTATCCATTTGATCTCTCCATCTAATGGATTTCCTGTCCAAAAAATACGAAAAAAAGTACAGCAGCAAATGGGTTTGAAGGTGTATCATGATGGGTTCAGTAGTGACCCACGTGGGAAGAATCAGGTGACACTGAGGTGAATGGGAGTAGTTTAACCACAACCGCTGGAGGCTACTACATGTGTATGGTGTGTTTGGGGGATATTTACCACAAGCAAAACAAAAAGCCTTTAGTTTGATAGTCTACTTTAGACATTCTACTAACTTGTCGACTAGCAGTCACTAGAGTATAGATTGTCTGCTTAATAACTTCTAAACCTTTGTATTGATGGATCCACGACATACAGAAAATCAGAATATGTCAACTTATTCTACCACTGAACCTCCCCTTATAGTCTACACTGAGTTAGTAGACATGCAGTTGCAAATTAATGAAAATTAGTTGACATGTAGCTACTTATAGTTAGCAGAATGTCTAAAAATTAAGTGTAAGCACAAATGGGCATAAATAATCAAACATAACATATTGATAAGATAAATTCCAATATCCCAAAGCTGAATCAAATGCCAGTAATGAAAGTCCAGACGAGAGCGAAAACAGATTCATTTGCAACTACGAATGGAGAATGTATGCATATATGTACTGTATGAAGTCAGTACATTTAAAAATATTGTCGATAGACAAAACAACTAATGAATACTGTGATGAGGGTGACCTCTGCTGGTGAACTGGACAGATTGCAATGATACATTAGAGACCTGCACATGGCTGGGTGAGAGATCATGAAGTTTAGTTTTTATTAATAAAGAATCTTGAAATTGTGGAAGTGAGAATCCTGCACCAAACCACAGTCTCTTCTCATCGCTACAGTCAGGACAAAACTGCACCTGCTTTTAACGTAGATTAAAATAGAATTGAACAAGAACTTAATTTAAGAGTTTAGCTATGAGCTTCAGATTTAGATTTAGCTTTTATTAAATTCTCTTATGCTCAACAAGGCTACATTTATCTGATTGATTGATTGACTGATTAAATACAATAAAACAGTAACAATAAGGAAATATGATTATCGTAGCTGTTTCATGCTTTAAAATGGTATTACTGTTATAACAAAGCTGAATGTTCAGCATTATTATTCCAGTCTTCAGTGTCACACGATCTTTCAGAAATCATCCTATGCTGATTTGGGGCTCAAAAAGCAGTTTTTATAAATATATTTTTTATAAAAATCGTGATTTATGTTTCCAGGAATGTTTAGTGTAAGTTCAAAAGAACAGCATTTCTTTGAAATTATTATACTACGTTGTTGTTTTGCTATCTATCTACATCTCTATCTAAAAATATGTTTTACTCTCAATGACCCTGACATTTGATCGGCAGCGTAGCTGATACCAGATGTGTACACGGTTAACAATATACCAGTTTAATGCCAAATGAATAAATCTTGTGTGTGTGTTTTAAACACTGGGTGGCGCTGTGCTATAACCTTTCCTGCCGACCTTCTTCATACACTCGCAGAAGGAAGAAGGAGAGACAGTGAGACGTCCCTTTGGTGGAAAAAAAAAAATCTGACAATTATTGAAGATAGGAATCATGCACACAGCTGCAAATCCACAGCTCAACCCATTTAGAAATTAACTACTTGGGTGAAATCGCATGACATCCACCCTTCTGCACTGCAAAATACAGAAACATCAACTGATAGCATCAGTAGATTCTGCTGTAAGATGTGACAGTAAAAAGACTGCTTGGTGTTTTACATCTTAAGACTGCACAGATGATAAAGACTATATTCCGAGATTGAATGCATGCATGTTCATAGTGCACGTTCATTTTGGATAACAGCATTTTCTAAACGAACCAATGTAAACTTGTGTGCATTAAAACCACCATATTATAAATTACAGTGGATGCAGTAAAATATGTATGGAATTACATATCAAGGATTTTAAACAAGCTGTGCTGTACCTAACAAGGTTTAGCCATAGATTGCTGTCGTGGGCAATAATTTGCAGCAGATATAGTGATTGCAAAATTATTAGAACACTAGTATTTCACAAGCAATGACAGACAGACAGATGATGATCAGATCAGATCTCTGTGCAGAGCGCTGGCTATTTCAGACTCCTTGTCCAACAAAAACCTCACATTATTACAGTTAGTGAAAATACTAACTGTATAATTTTGGCCAACACTGTAAATATGGGAACATTATAAAACCTTAAAAATAAAGGTGCTTAAAAGGTCGATGCCAGAGATGAAGAATTCAGTTAAAGTTATTTTACAGAACCATCTTATTCTTACTGTTTTAGTATTTTAGCATCCTTTTGCCAAAGAAACGTTTATGAAACAGAAAAGTTCTTAAGATGTTAAAGATGTTCATAAAGGGAACCACTGACATTTTTAATGGCACCGCAAAGCACTTTTATTAAGGTTTTTGATATAAAAGTGTGTTTAGCTATAAATATTAAATATAAAAAAAATGTATAGGTACACGTACAGGGGCCATGTCTCATGCTGAAGAAGTATATGAGTGCTCAATATAACCGCACTATATTAAAGTTTGAAGTTAAACGAGGTGCAAACAAATATTCAAAAAGCACATTCAAAACCACGATATAACTCCATCATTTTATAAGACACCTGTCACGTCTCTCACAACAATGCGCTGCAGACGCACAAGGCGCCGAAACGATCAAACACGCCCTCTTTCTCTCGCTGCTGTTCCAGAAAGGGAAGTAAACGTGAAGCTGGTTATCTCCATTACCAGGCTGACTTTTACGCGAGAGCTACAGGTGTTTGTGACCGAACGGATCCACCAAACGAATTCACATGAACGTTCGGATTTTCGGAGAAACGCTGACCGACGACGAGCCAAATGAACCGCGCGCACCCGTTAAACGCGTTTTGTTCCGGAACGTTTTGGTTCTACTGCTGTACGAGCGAGGTCTGAAGAAGCGCTAGGATGACCAATGATACGAGCAACTCGTATCCGCACGTACGTGTTTGGGCAGCGGGAGTGTCTTTGATCATTTTGGCCTTTTTCAACTTGATCATCAACTGGACCATAGTGCGCGAGGAGCACCTGCGGAGCCACGCGCGCTTCGTCCTCGTGTTCCACTTGTTGTTCTCCGCGCTGGTTTACTTCGCGGTCAGCTTTAGCTTCAACTTACAAAGCTACCTGAAACTGGCGACCACGCCGACCGTGTGCATGGCGTTAATCAAAGGCCTGATGACAAGCGGCTCCAATATCATCCTCACCATCACGGCGATGGCGCTGGACCGCTACTTCGCCATATGCTACCCGCTCCACTACAGCAAAGTTTGTTTCAAACCCTGGCCGTGGGTCAGCGGGATCCTAACGTGGGGACTCGCGTCGATTATTCCTTTCACCCTGTCCACCAGTATCAATGTCACCAGGTCCTGTGGAAGGGAAGCTCTGCAAGGCGGAGAAATGCACAAAATAGTTTTAATAACAATTTGTACCGTTCTCATCGTGTACAGCTACGTACGGATCTTGTACGAGGGGCGTCGTCTGGGTGTGCTGAACCGGCGCAACCGAGCTGCATGCAAGACTATTGCTCTCCACGGCACCCAGCTCGCCGTCTACATCCTCCCCAATTTCTTAATGTTCTTGCTGTATATCCTGCATACAAAGCATTTACTCGAGAGCTCCACAAAAGACCTTTTTGCGGTCGTAAGTTTTGCCTTCTTCAGCCTGGCGCAGTGCATTGCGCCGATAGTGTACGGACTGCGTAAAGAGGAACTGCTGGAACATCTTAACCACCGGTTCCCGTGTTTATCCTGCCGGTTGAAGCGCATTTTGGAGTGGACCGTCAACATCACGCATCCCAATCGGCGTCGCCAGCAAAGGTGGGTGAATGCGGTGGCCGTGGATAATAATTGTTGTCCTTAAGAAGGCGGGATACGCACCGCGCTTTAGGCGCATTTGGTAACTTACGCATGCTAGGCAAAACAGTGGTCTTGTGCTTTTTGTTTTATGTTTTAACGTGGGCTGTGATCTGGAAAATAATTAATTCTGTTGAATTGATTTTCATACACTGTTAAAAAAGGTTCCTTTTTACATTATGCCATAGAAGAGACATTCATTACGCGGGTCTACTCGATCTAAAAAAATATATATATATATATATATATATATATATATATATATATATATATATATATATATATATATTTTTTTTTTTTTCCACGTGTGCCCTTACTTTTGTACAACTCATCCAAAAATTCCCCCACAACTTGAAGTCAAAGCAAGCAGCCTAAAGACAAGCTATTCAGGAACCTTATTGTACTTAATATATTAAGAGATGTAAAAATGCATTTACGTCTTGAACAAATTACATAATTTCAGTTATTTTGGTTATTACACTACTGCATTAAAGCGTCTTAAATAGGATACAGATGTTATTCAGCATTTAATATTTAGCATTTTCCGATTGGATATTAAAAGACAGTATACAAATATATATGGATTGTAGATAATGTTTGTTATGGTTGGTCTCAGGAGACTGTACTGTGGTCCACGGTATAAATATTGTGACAAATGTCTGTGTGGGAGCCAAATATGTTCCCACATCAAAGCGAAAAGAAGTATAAAACATCAGTGTTCATTCATTTGGCCTGCTCCATCTAAACTACAGTTCTGAAGCTTAAGGTCAGTTATATTTTTAATGTTAAGTCTCACTGCACTAGTTATTAAAAATCGTTTTAATATATTTATTTATTAATTTATACATTGATTCCTGCAATGCAAAGCTTAATTTTTAAAATCATTACTGTAGCCTTCAGCGTCCCATGATCCTTCAGAAATCATAGTAATATGCTGATTTGCTGCTCAAGAAATGTTTTGCATGGCTACCATTGTTTAAAAAAACTTGTGGAAACCGTTAGTCTTTACTGCCACTTTAAAATATTTTTTAGTATAATCAATATTACTGAACCTAAAGTTTTCGCAGTATTGAAAGTATTTCTTTCAATATTTATTCAAGGCTACTGTTTTGTGGTTTTGTCAAAGACTAAAGCCACATTTCACACCTAAGACCACAGATTCATCCGTCACGTTTTCAAACTTGAGGAACTGCTGACAAAAATAAAACATCTTCTCTTTGCTGATAAAATAAATCTACCAGGCTGTACAGATTCTCATTTTTAAGGGTTTTGCTCAACTAAACCAGACAAGCACCGGTTTGTACAGTATTGGAAGCCATCTTAAATCACACACACACCAGAATATAGACATTTTAGTTGTTTTTTTTGAACAGTCAGAAAAAGTAAAGATAAAAATGAAAAGTTATTGACAACCGAATTGTGCATGTAACGAAATCCATGCTGAATCTTGGAGTAATCTAACATACTGTGTTTATTTCAGGGAGAGGAGAATGACTTCAGAGACGTTACTATCAAGAGAGATCTCACAGACGACTGTGTGATATCTCTGGATTAGGAGATGTTGGTTTCTTCAAAAGAAATATTTACTTACACAGACTGAAATGAATTCACAATCAAACACTATGCAATCCATCTGGTGTATTGCATATGTTAAGTTCAGCACATGTTTCACTGAGAAAACAAAGACTTTTAGAAAACTGTGATTTTTTTTTTTTTTTAAATTCTGCAAGCCATAACTTCATTAAGTTGGAGTAAAATACAGCAGCTACAGTCTTGAGGAATTACTTTTGTTGAAGACAGTCAACTGTGATTTTATATTAACTGTAAATAGTACCGCTGACAAGGATCAGATCTTTTATTTTCCTAAACGCTGTCCAAATCTCTTTAGTATCCTCTGATTTGGCAAAACTTAACAGTATTTTGCAGTCATATATATATATATATAAATAACTACAACTGTGAAAGCGGTTTGATGAAATTGTACTTTGTGTGTAGATAAGTTGGTGATTTTTAGTATTTGATTTACTGTGCTTGTAACCACAGCATCCTGAGTTATGAAGACACACTGGCTTAATACGGTCTTTTACAATATACTGCATAAAACGTTTGAATCTGGAAGATTTCAGATATTGATGAGAACTGCAACACAGAGGAAGTATTTATAATTATGTCAGGCTAGTGCAGCTGTATAACCTATTATACAATTAATTGTTTTTTTTTGTATGTTTGCTGTTTAAGTTGGTACATACCTAATGGGAGATGCCAAAGAAAATTAAAGAATAAATAATATAATATAAACGGTTTGACAAAATATAGGCATCACATGTGCGTAATTCCTAAATGGCAGACATTGTTATGGTGTTGCCCATTTGTATTTATGTTAAGAGCATAACGTTACTTAATTCACAAATAAAAGAAATTGGTAACTGAGACAAACGACTTGTTCATCATATGAAACTTTCAGTGTTTCTATTTTAGTTATGAGAACAAACTTTTGGGTAACTCAGAGTAAGACATTTCACATTAAAACCATGGGAACGGCTGAAGTTTAGGTTGACTCTGAAAAAAAATATTGACCAACAATGACAAATTAAAAGCATTTGCAAAATGCTAGCAGCTGGACCGGATATTGGGCTGAGGTTTGCTGTCAAGATTAAAGTGCTTCAGTCAGAGTTTTTAAATCACTCTTCAAAGCAGAATAGTTTTCACCGCTGGTTAATATTAATCAACTTTTTTTTTAATGCAGGCTTGATTAGATATACAAAAGAACTAAATTTATAAACAAACAAGTTCAATCCTTCAATGTACGCTTAAATCTACACATCCTGTTTACCCATTTACATACTTTATAATATATTAAAGCACTCCTGTGGTTAAAGTACACAATGTGACAGACTCAGCTCATAAAAGATTGCAGCATCGAACAGTCTGGGTACAGAAATATGGGCAGCTTTGACTGTCTGGTTAGAAAAGAAATGGTTTGGGCGATGGGAGGAAGAGAACAGCTTTAAAAGCCCAGAGGATGAGGAGATACCACTCCTCCGTTTTCTACCACAGCAGCAGAAATGGCACGCAAGTTCTTGAAGATCTGCTTGGACGTCCCTGATCTGAGGAACTTGATGTCCTGCATGACTCTCTCGTGGGCCTAAAGGAAAGAAATCAGTTGTCAATGCTCAAAGAGGAGATGGGGAGACGTTCAAAAAAAACATGGACACTGACCTCAGTACACCAGGTTTCACACAGCATCTTCTCATGCTGAGCAGAAGGGTGACCTTGACTGAGAGACCTGGACGCTCTGAGAAAAGAAAACAAGTAAACGCATATAAACTAGAGTCAATGTTGATCGTTAATAAGCTGATCTCTCCTTCAAACAGACAATTATCTTCTCCAATTCCAGTAATGCATGGGCATACAGGAAATACATTCATTAATGTTTTCATAAGGAAATCTGTGCCTATAATATTCCGTTCAACTCAACTGCATTTTTAAGCACAGCTTTCCATCCAAGCTGCACGATTAGAGGTAACAGTTATGGATCACAAACTGTGTTAAAAGTTTAACATTATGGTTTAGGGAATTTAAACAAACCCTTAGCATGAGCGGTCATACAAATTAGTACATTTCAACAACTTACCTGGACAAGACCACGACCATGGCGTACAGATCAATGGCACAGTCTGCAACGCGCTTCAGAACAAATTGTTCATCTGAAAAGCCACATTTACAGTATCACTCAATCACTAAGAGAAAAGTTCAAGCCACACGCTCAAACAGACACCTGACAAAAGCTTCTGTCACAGTGTTTAGCTGTAAACATGTAAAGTGAAAAAAGTCAAACCAGGACGAATAAAGCACAGCGCAAAAAAGTCTACGGCAAACTGCCAATGCAGATTGAAGCAATAATATAAACTAACAAAGATAAGTATCAGCACAAGGCAAATACGTCACTCACCAATGATTCTCTTCCCATGTTTCAGAAGAAGCTCTTCAATAACAGCTCCAAACTGCTCGATGGCCATAACAGTCTTTTTAAAAGAAATAATATTTTAGGCCTGCAACCTCTAGGTCTCCTTTAGGCTTTAGGCTCATTGGCTGAACATTGTTTCGGTGTGGTCCAACCACTTCAGCTGTAACTTACCAATTCTCCGCTGTGGTTAAGCTCTGGATGGACCGTTCCCTGCAATGTTAGTCCTGTCCCCAAGCCTGCCTTCCTGTCAGAGACGAAGAGATAAACACAGACACATTGCAGGTTTATCAAATTGATGCAAAGAACATGACACTGCAAAACGAGTCATTGCAAAACAAAAGAAAACGAGTGTTTTTAGAGATATGAAGGTCTAACCTCTTGGCTCGCTTTGTGATTTCACTCGCCAACACCCCAGCATTACCAATAGGGTTCTTTAGAGCTTTCTGCAAGCTCTTCAGCTGATTGCCTGCATTCTACCGAACAGAGCACACATTTGAAAATGCAATCGACATGCTGTGTTTGCATTAAAAAACGCGCGCTAACAAAATCCAGAAGCAATTTTTGGCAGTGGCAGATGTCAACAACCACACGTGATGCGAGCTTTAGGTGGTTTTGCAGAACAGGAAGCTGTAGGGCAGGCAGTTATGTTCTCAGCAGTGTTTTCTTTCTCCTCTTACCTGGAAGCCATTGAGCGCTACAAACAGTCGCAGGATGTCATTGGTACCCTCAAAGATTCTGAAGATTCGCAGGTCCCTTAATACCCTTTCCACACCAGCATCCTGCATCAATAACATGTACAGAGACAAAACTACAGTCAAACAACAGAAATAAAAATTTTTTTTAAATCCTGGAAATAAAGTTATGGCGTACACACATACAGACATAATGCTTATGAATAAATATATTTTTAAATTAAATAGTATGTGATGACAAATGTGAATTTTGAGCCATTACTTCTGGCTTCATTGTCAAATGATGCTTTAGAAGCTCAGGATTTCAAGGTTTTTTGCTGCCAAATAGTCTTGTGGAAACATGATATACTACCAGCCTTACATTTAAATAAGAAAAATAATCACCTTATACAGGAAGGATGCAATCAAATAGTTTAAAATGCTATTTACCAAATAATTCCAATTATATACAAATATATAATTATCACATTACCACACACACACACACACATATATGTGTGTGACCCTGGACCACAAAACCAGTCATAATCACATGGCTATATCTACAGCAACAGCCAACAATACTTTTTTATGGGTCAGAATTTTTTTTTCTATGTCAGAAATCATTTGGATAATAAATAAAGATCCTGTTTAATGAAGATGTTTAGTAAATTTCCTACCGTAATTATGTAAAAACTTAAGTTGATTTGCTTTACATACAGATGTGGTTGACAGCTGTTAACCTGTCAAGCTGAAAAACACGTATAACATAAAAACAAGTGGATCTGAGAGACTAGTGGTTTTAATCTAACTGATCAGTAGCCCACAAAAGAGACAAGATTAAGAGGAAGTGATGAAAATCTTCTCTGAAAATGTATACAGCTCATCTTGATCAGTGGCCAAAGGCTGCATCTGCACATTTTACTACATTTTTATGTGCAGCATCCCACCTGACACAAGAAAACAAAACAATACAACGCGGCCAAAAAAATCAACATGCAGATGTGACCTACATTCAGCAAAGGCCAATTTTATACCTCTACGGTTTTGTGTTGCGGCGTGAAAGGTTAGCACAGCCGTGTCCCCCCCCCCTCGCTAACCAATCAAATTGTTGCAGAGGACTTCCTCTGCAAAACACCTCCAGTTTTTCCACCACCCCGGGACAGAACATTTAGGCTTCGAGGGGGTGATTGCCCACAAAGTAAGCGTTTATGATTGTGACTCAAAGCGTGAACAAAGCAGACACTATAATGTTGCAATGCTATTGCGCCAAAATTAGACTTCCACCCAGACAGAGTCTCGTTTCTCAAAAAGCTGAAAGCAAAAAGCTTTGAACAAAACCAATAAATATTTAATAGTGGTATTACTGCCACTGATATATTCAATGCGCAATATAATAAATACAACAGATCTCAATCCAAAACCAGAGAATCATGCAAAGCTTTACTAAAGGTCTTTGTTAAAGCATTAAAGTAATAGTTCATCCAACAAGTCATTTATTTTTAAGATGTTAATGAGCTTGTCTGTTCATCAGAAGAGATTTGGACAAATTTAGCATTACGACATCATTCGTTCATTAATGTTCTGTGAAGTTAAAAGCCACGCGTTTCTAAGAAACAAATCCTTGATTACAAAAAAAACACTTATGGATGTAACAGCGTGACTTTGAGATGCTTTGAAACGATGTGTATTGTGAATGGGCAATATACGCACTGACCTTCATGAATCCCATTCCACCCATAACTTGAATGCATTCATCCGTCACCAACCAAGCTGCTTCCTAAAGGAAAATCCAGTGATGTAGTGAATTTACAATTTATATTTTAAACATCACATCTGGAGAGATCCCCCCTCATATGTCTGTAAAGCACTTTTGTTGTACAGCAATACACAAAGTGCTATATATGAGAGGCCGTTCAAGACATATTTCAAACTTTACTCTCACACACCATTAAAGCTTTCACAAAACACACACACACACACACACACACACACACTATCAAACCGTCTCACGCGCACTATCAAACTCTCTCGCTCACATAAACTCATTCTCATATTTTGGGTGTGGGTGGCTTGATATTTGTGTGCTCTGATGTTTGGTGCCATGTGGTACAGTAAATGAACCAGTAGATCATCTCTCACTACATTGTCCAGTTGCTCCAAAAATGTGTATCAATTTTTCATTTCACAAATACAATGTGATATATTCAATAGCAATTCAGGTGTCTCTAATGGCAGTTTAAGTGTCATTCATGAGAGCCTTTTGTTAAATAAAAATGTTTATCTAAATGTTGATCCATTTATATTGTTTTGTTTATTAGCATATTGACTATCATTTATATAACAACAGTTTTACTAATACAATGGTTAAACTACAATTAGTGTAGCAAAACCATGCTTAATTTGTGGTTACCGTAGTTTAACTAGGTTTTTTTTGTAGTAACTTTCGTGAGCTACAAATATTTTTGTCCATAGTGCAGATAATAACGTTGTCTAGCTGATATCTTAATGTAACGTTTATATTAGAATTCATAAAGAACAATCAATTATTCACGGTCAGTAAACAAGACGGTAATAAACATGTACATTTCGAGCGCTGATTTGATAGTGTGTGTGAAAGCTTTGATAATGTGTGAGATATAGTATATTAGCGAAAAAGGGGGAGTTTGATAGTGTGTGCGGGTAAAGCTTGAAATGTGTCTTGAAAAACCAATTATTACGTACAAATCCAAATATGTGTGTGGGCTTGAAAACTAGTACAAGTGGGTTGATCAATATGTTAAACACTTACAGAAGCAAAGATTTTACTAATGGCTGCTTCGATCTGGAACTCTTTGGCTCCGCTGTCCATGTTCCCACTGACCGTGTAAGCCATGGACTAAGTCCATGGAGAAAAGATGAAAGAAGGGGGGGGAAAAAACAACACACTAATAAAAATGTTCAGAACAAACAAACTACTTAATAAAATGGGAAACAGACATGAAAACACAACTGATGATAAACAGTGTATTTTTAGACTTTAACCACACGTGACCCACAGAAATCACTCAGAAATTAAGGGGAAGCTTCTACTTCTCCTAAGTCATGCGGAAGTAAGAAATACATGGAGCTATGCAAGTGTACACAGCTAAAATGCTGATATCTGCAAAGTCCATAAAAAGAACATGGACCAATAGAGGTAAATCTGCTTAACGCATGGGATCAAACAAAAGGAGAACTTAATTGATTCAAATAGTAGGCAGTGTTTGACTCTTAAATGTCCTTGTTCCCTGAAGAGAAAGTCAAGATGTGACAAAGCAGAAGGTAAGCTCACCTCGGTCACATACTGAAGCATTGCCATTCTGGCCATCTTTTCCTGAATGGCACCATAATTGTGAATCTTGTTGCCAAACTGAGTCCGGTTAGCAGCGTGGTCAACCTGTGAGAGAAGAAAAAAAAGTTTATTTTTGAAAAATAATAGCTTAAATTTGTTTTGATGAAATGGCACATGCCAAAAATGCTCATACTGAACATCATAATTTTAGCTGGAATTATTGCAGCAGTGAAAAACCTGAATGGTGGTTTTAAAAAAAACTCTGTATGCAAATATATGAAAGGACATACGGAATATATGAAATTACATAACGGTACGGTTTTCTGCATATGAATGCCTGAATGCATGCTTTCTTTTTATGAGTTGACACATGCTGATTCTAAGCAACCGAAGGCCTACAGGGCAAATGTACTGCAGCAGATAAGGTCTACGCTTAGTTTCCGCTTTCAAAGGTTCCTGGTCTGAGACGGATACACAGACATAGAAACAAACACACACGCCCGTGATAGGAGCAAGCGCCGAGGCTGTTGAGAAATCACCTCCTCCCTCGGCTGCAGCCCACAATCACTCAGCAACTGCACATTTCATGACAGCATATTGCTAAAAAAGCACAAGCATCCTGTTTCTCTACATTTTGATTTATTTTTAGCCACCAAAAGTTTGCTTTCATTTTAGCAGAAATTAAATAGTTTTTCTGTGTTTGCCAGACACTTTTACACCGACACAGTGCCTTTGTATTCTATCAGTCGTGCAAGAACTCGCAACTTTCACAGCTTTTTGGAAATCGGACAATTATGATGAGAAGCGAGAGAAAAACACGCGGGAAAATTGCGATGAGGCATGTGCCAATACAAGGTTAGATGCCACGCAGCACGGGGACAGTGCAATGAGTGCGGAGGAATTTCCCTGCATATTAAGCAGAGGAAGTGAGGATGATAGGGGTGTCAGCGGGTGCAAGGATGTGGCCTAACAAAACAGCATGCTAGACAAACTTTATACGAGAAGAGGAATAGAAAAAGAAAGTGAGAAAAACTGCGTTCAGCATTATATGCGCAAAGATGCAAACAGCTTACAAAGAGAACACCCATCTGATAACATGCACTTTAGCACACATACGCACCGCTTTGGAGATGACACCCTTCATGGTGCCAGAGAGGGCAGCGGCCATGCCGAAGCGGCCGTTGTTGAGGATGTTCATGGCCACTTTGAATCCACCGCCAACCTCTCCGAGCACACAGTCCGCAGGGACGCGCACGTTATCAAAATACACTTCTGCCGTGTTGGAAGCTTTAATTCCCATCTTTTTCTCAGGAGGACCACTGAGCGACGGAAAGAGTAACGAGCAAGATTATTACAGACACCGCGAAAATGTCAACTCAAAAGTATTGGAAAGGAGGAAAAACTAGCACTAACTGTGTGACTCCTCCGAAGCTTTTCTCCACAATAAATGCTGTAATTTTGTCCTTCATCTCTCCGGTCTTTTCATCCTTCATGGGCGTCTTTGCAAACACGGTGAAGATCTCTGCAATCCCTCCATTACTAAAAAGAGAAGCGACAAACCTGATTATTATTAATGATGCGATATGATAGAGACTTCAACCTTTTTCAGGCCGAGAACCTGTCCGTGGGTAGGAAGACAGAGAAGGAACCACCTGGAACATATTGTTAGAAAGTGCTGCAGGACAAAGGCCCATTTACACCTCGGACAAAAACTAAAACACCACCTATAAAGTTTTAGATTATCTTTTAAATTCAATAACAAATGGGAATGTCCACATCACAGCAATAACAATAACGACACAGAGGAACGAATTCACTAGAATCCTTTCCAGGATTTTTTCTGCTGATAAATGACAGAAAGAATTTACAAAACATTAAAGAGCTTGTGCTTTTAAAGCAGTAGATGACAAAATTATAATAATTTTGTGTTACAGCGTTTGTTGGTTAAGAAGCTCATATAATTATCACCAGGGTGCGATTTGTAAAAAAAAAAAAAAAAAAAAAAAAGTTTTTAATACGACTATAATAATAAAAATGTATCAGAGATTTTTGAAACTCAGTCAGTTAAACCATTGCGTCGCAAAATGATTCCAATCTCTTGAATTGGATCACGCATCGCAAATCATTTGATTCAGAACATGACTTCCAAGTGTTCTTAGCATAGATCATTGAATCTGATAAGCCCTTTAGCTTCACGCTCAAAAAGAGTTTCAATATTTTTCCTATTTATACCTTGACTCTTTTATTGTTAAATTGTGTACTAAGATTGAACTAAAATTAAAAATTGCAATTACAAAATCGAAACAACTACTTTATATATAGACATAACTCTTTCCTGATGGAATGCAATGAAATGAAAATTGTACTTTCGCTTTATAAATTGCATCATGTCAGGGAACAAAACCAGGAAAGAAAAAGATATACCCAGAGCACCTCCCAGTGGTCCCATTGCAAAAGGCTTTGTCATTAATTTTCTCTAAAATTCTACGATAAAATCTCTTAGGTCTCGATGAAAATGCAATTGTAAAAAGTGTCCAAACTGTTAGTCTAAATGCATTTAGGACAAATAACATTTAAATGATCATTTCGCTAATATTTCTGCTTTGACATGTTACACATATAATCAATCTGGGTTATACATTTTCATTTTGCAACTTTTAAAGGGTTAAAAAAAATTTGTATGCAATTTACATAAGATAAGATAAGATAACTGTTGAAAACGACAAATGTAAATAATATTTTATTTTCATTCTGCAACAAAATTTGCACATGTGTTGTAATGGGAAAAGTGAATGTACATAAGAAATGCATTGTCCGTGTCAATATCGCATTTCAAATTGAATTTTGCTACACAAATGACTTCTTTGACAAATCACTAAAGAATCCATGAAAGCACACTTGTATGATAAACTTATTTATTTTCGACACCTCACCCCGTCAAGCTGCACAGTTTGCTTGCGATTGAGTGTGGCAAAGTCGAATGCTTAATTTCAGCGGTTTAGAAAACCCCCCCCAGCCTTCAGTATGAGCAATAAACAAAAAGCTTAGCTCCACTAAGCACAAAAGTTCTTCACACTCTAAACTTAGCACGTTTAGTTACTTATGAGTTGCCAAATTGTTGTTGTTACTAAGCTTTAATGAGGAAAACACGTGAAAGACACGGATATCGCTGATACAGAAAAATCACACCGTATCATACCAGTCAGACCAAGACAACAAAACCACCCACATGCACACACCCGGCTCACTGACCAGAAACACTCTTCTGAATGACTGTACAGCTGAGAGAGGCAACTGGTAGTAATATCACCCAAGAGGACATGATAGGTTTACTCATGTTGCCCCCTATTGGCTGCAAAATAGGTGAACATCTTTCACATGGCCCTATGTTTGTATTGGTTAAAGTAAGATCACACAAACCTGATCCAGATCTTGCTTCCATTCATGGTGTAGTACTGGCCGCAGGGGGAACGAACTGCGCTGGTTTTAATGGAGGCCGCATCAGAACCGCTCGCTGGTTCAGTAAGACAGAAGGCAGCAATGTTCTCACCTGCCAGAAACACACAAGATAGCTATTATTTAACACACATTAGACAAAACAGGGATAGTTTAGCAAAGAATAAAATTCTGAAAACAACTACTCAAAAACTGATCCAAACCTGTATGAAGTTCTCACAAATAAAGATATTTTCAAGAATGTGGGTAAACGGTTTCTGGTCCCCAATGACTTTCATGGCATTTTTTTTTAAAACCACACTACGCAAGTCAAAGGGGACCAGCACCTTTTTGGTTACCCACAGTCTTAAAAAGATCTTCTTTCATTTTCAACAGAAGAAATTGGTAGATCACATGATTTAGAACAACCCAAGGGTGAATGAACAATGACAGAACCTACTTTTTGGGGAAAAACAAGAACTGTGTTTATTTTACTTGTTACATTACTTTCATTTCAGTGCTTTCAATGTCAGATTCTTCTTTAGATTTGGTCTTAAATGTTCAGTCTCAATATTTGAATACTTGAGCTCAAATTAAGTTTAGTCTAGTTTGCATTAGTTTTTATATTAGTATAACAGTCGGTTTGGCCTGAATTGACAGTGAACTAAGACAAAAGATAATGAGACATTTTAAACATTTGTAAATATTTTTACATTAAAAATATATAATCTGTCATACCATTGTGCAGCATCTGTTTGTAATATCCAATAAATCATTTGCAATACTTGTGGGCGACTTTGTATGTAAATAAGTAAATCCATTTTCTTTAACGTAAGAAACACATAAATAAAATCACAGAAAGTGGACAGTACACAAATGCATTAAAAAAATATGCGCAAATTTTATTGTTATTTCTAAATTATATGTTAAGTTTGGGTCGGAGCTAAACACTGCATCAGTTGTTGTGTGTGCTCTTCACTCTTCTCACCAGTGGCCAGCTTTGGAAGGTACTTCTCTTTCTGCTGGGGGTTACCAAAAAGCAGGATGCCTTTGAAGCCAATGGACTGATGGGCACCGAGGGTGATGCCCACACCCAGATCATGCATCCCGACAATCTCCACCAGCCTGGCGTACTAAAAACAGAGCAGATGCATGCATAAATTTCGCATGTATCTCTAGATTTCTATTTGTTTATGTCTCTATCTCCGACCCCAATAAAAGAAAAATGGGAATGGATGAGTGGTCTTACCTGTGTGTTGGTGAGGCCAACGCCACCAAGATCTGCAGGCACTTGAAGACCAAAAGCTCCCATCTCCTTCAGGCCTTCCATCGTGTGCTCCTCCACCTTCTCCAGAGCATCGTTCTTCATGGGGTCGTTCACTTCCTGGAAACACACATAGGCACATTTTACTTTAAGACAGTTGATGTAATGGATGCAAAGCATGTCAACTGAACATACATTTTTAATTTAAATATCTTTACCATAAAGGTAGATCGTATTAATATTGTTTGTCCTCTTATTTGACACTTCCTCAAGATTTCATTTTGCTCGTATGTAGAATGACTCTTTTCAAACATTTAAAGAAATCAGTCACATTTTTTCTGAAACAGAAATGTGGGTGCATTAAACATACCTCAAAAAACTTGCTGCAGGGCGCAACCAACTCCTTAAGGAACTGCGACTGCTCTTCATTGAGCACTACATGGAAAAATGTAAAAGTATTCAGCGAATAAATACAGTAAACGCAACACTGAAGTGTGGGTATAATGAGTAATACAGTACAGCAAAACGTAAAAACAGGAATCAGTCTAAAATAAACATTTTCCACGTTTATTAAATATAATATCTGATCACCACAAAATAACACCGGACCATATCAAAGCAATGCACCATAAAAAACATTTGAAGTCACCTGAGGGAAAGGGGAACACCTGAGAAGTGCTGATTTGCCCTTTGAACATGTTCACAGCAAAGGACTTTGACTCCTGAGGGGAAACAGTTATGAGTCTCAGAGTAAAATAACAATACTGTCTCTATGCAGGTGCATCTCAATAAATTAGAATGACGTGGGAAAGTTCATTTAATTCAGTAATTCAACTCAAATTGTGAAACTTGTGTATTAAATAAATTCAGTGCACACAGAGGGAAGTACTTTAAGTGTTTGGTTCTTTTAATTGTAATGATTTTGAGAAAACAATGGCCTTCTGGAAAGTATGTTCATTCACTGTACATGTGCTCAATACTTGGTAGGGGCTCCTTTTGCTTTAATTACTGGCTCAATTCAGCGCGGCATAGATGTGATCAAGTTTGTGGCACTGCTGAGGTGTTATGAAAGCCCAGGTTTCTTTGACAGTGGCATTCAGCTCTTCTGCATTTTTTGGTCTCTTGTTTCTCTTGTTTCACACCAACACCATGGTCACGTAACCATGATTTGGAGCTTTTGGCAGTGTGGACAGGTGCCAAATCCTGCTGGAAATTTAAACCCACATCTTCAAAAAGCTGGTCAGCAGAAGGAAGCATGAAGTGCTCAAATTTCTTGATAAATGGGTGTAGTGATTGGTTTTCAAAAAGAACACAATGGAGCAACACCACAAATCCTCACAGACTGTGGAAACGTAACACTGGACTTCAAGCAATTTGGGCTATGAGTTTATCCACCCAAGTCTATTCCTTGTGAAGTTCACTAAAATTCTTGAATCTATTTTTTGACAATCCTCATAAGGCTGCGGTTCTGCGGTTTTCTTCCCCTCAGCTTTCTGTTAACACGTTTGGATACAGCACTCTGTGAACTGTCTAAATGTCTATGGCGTTCCCTCCTCGTGAAAGATGTCAACGATTGTCTTCTGGACAACTGTCAGATCAGCAGTCTTCCCCATGATTGTGTAGCCTAGTGAACCAAACTGACACACCATTTTGAAGATTCAGGAAGCCTTTGCAGGTGTTTTGAGCTGATTAGCATATTCTAGTTGAATTGGTGGGTTTTTGTTAAATGTGAGCCAAAATCATCACAATTAAAAGAACCAAAGACTTAAACTACCTCAGTCTGTGTGCACTGAATGTATTTAATAAACGCGTTTTACAATTTGAGTTGAAATAAATGAACTTTTTTTCCCCACAACATTCTAATTTATTCAATGAGGTTGTATTATAAAAAGGTCAAAAGTGTGTTGCACCTTATTTGTCATATAACATAATAATACTAGTATAATCATAAGGTGTGCCTTTCAAATCATTGCAAAATGTGTCTGAATCCAGTATCCAGTACATAAACTCACGTACCACACTGGCTGCCTTATCAACCTTCTCAGCTGTCACGGTGGAATCAGTACCAACTACATTCTTATCCAGAACAGCCTTGGTAAAAAACAAACAAAAAAACAACAACAACAACAATAAATGATCAGTTTGTTGTAAATGAAATTCAAAATTAATTAAATAGATAAAATGTTGAATGAACGCTTTCACTTTGACATTTTGGTATAGCCAGGGCTTTCTAAGCTCTTCTGCTGAAAACCCTTTCAGTTTGGTGGGTTGAAGTACAATGTGACATGCTGTAAAGATTTCAATGGCTTGACATTGTGACAAAAAAAGGCTGCCAAGTAGAGCAAAGAGCAATGACAAGGATCATGTAACCTTCCCTTATGAACCTTCCCTCCCACACACAAACAAATAACATCCCTGCACATAACCCACAAGACAGAAAAACACAAAAAAATAACATTTTTATATATATTTCTTACCCTCTCAAATATTTATTTTGACTCAGTGCATCTGCTTTCTTGTAGGTCAACCACAATGTTTATGTAACACGTGGCAAAACGCCTACCAAGCTCCCGTGTGTCATGTGAACTGGACGTGAACTTTACTCCAGATTTATTTTAATGGGTGTCTGAGCAGTGACGTAACGTAACCCATGTTTGAAAATGTGATAATGAATATATACGCTATATGAAAACACAATGGGTCTCACCTCTGCGGCCTGGCTCGTGTAAAAACGAGTGTTTTGCACTGCCACAACAGCTCCAGTTTGACGATGGGCCCTGATAAACGGGAGAAAGTCAGAAAAAGTTATTTTATATAGTGATGTAACAATCATATATTGGCTTAACCTATTCTGCATGTCCCTATCGGTCTTAAATATAGATAGATAGATAGATAGATAGATAGATAGATAGATAGATAGATAGATAGATATTCAAATAATTATTTGTAGTTACAGTATTTTTAGAGACGCCTAACTGACATAATTTGTGTTAATTTTTACACTTATTATCCCAAATACTTTATTCTGATTGGTCAGTGGCGTCATGCTGCGGTCAAACTGACCATTGCTTTATAACAGAGAACATCAAAGAGAGTTCAAGTTCAAGTTATTTTAGCTTCTGTATATTCGATTTTCCCGTCAGTTATATTTTATACGATAAAAAGCTCGACCGTGAACGACAACAACGAGCCTCACCCCGTAATCGCCGGTTGCAGACGGAGGACAGAGTTGCAGATGGCCGGACTTTGGGTAACTTTACGCAGCAGCATGATCAGGGTTAGGCCGAGATTCTTGTCTTTCTTGCCGAGCGTTGTTTACCTCTCCTGCAGCGGAAGTGTCGAGCTCTGCCTAAGGGTCGAGGACGGATTAAAAAGTCGCTAAACGCCGATGAGCGACGAGACGACGATGTCCAGCTAGAAGTGAACTGAGTGTCCGACAACGCAGCAGGACCGGTTTTATTTCGCCCTTGACCGACTCTTCCAGATACTGGCTCTTCCCACCGCAGACCAGAGACCCTCCTTCTGTGGACGGTGACGCGATACTAACAATTCCGCTACAAAACACGCTCGAAACGGAGCTCAAAACACGAAAACTACCGCTAAACGACACGCTCTTATCCGCCGCACAGCTTACCGTCTACCGGAAATACACATTTACTTTAGTGACAAGGAAAGAGCCGTGTAACGTTAACACTGCTGATCTCAGATCAGCTTTTACAGACACTTCGGGGAGGTGCTACAATACGGCTGGAGGTTCCTTTGTGCGTCAGTGAGAAACGAGATGTAGCATAACCAAGATATTTATGCATTGAATATTATATACCGTTCCGTGTACATGAGATAAATGGCATATAGAAAGTGATTAGATTTACATCATGCTATAAGATAGATTAAACAAAATGTGCATATGTAAAATAAATAAATACAATCTAAAACATAACTTACAATAAATTTAAACAACGAAATCAAAATAAGACATTATAGTTTAAAATAATTTATGTTGTAATTAAATTATTGTACATTTAATATTTAATTTATGTAATATAACACTACATAAATACATCATTTATGTAACGTTACTTAAAAACGTCAATGCAAGTGAATTTATTTTAAATGTATTTTTTTAGTGTAGATCATTTTCTATGTAGGCACATGGCTATGACAAAGTCCTGATTACGAAAAATGTAAATATTTCACACACTGACCCGACAGCAAATAGCAAATTCAGAAGATTATTTTGCTGCCACGTTGTTGCAAATATGCGTGTTGCAAAAATAAAAATTAGAATTTAAGTTGCCGTTTAAACCAAGCAGAGAAAATGATAAAATAATGAAAACATTTTTTGAAGGCAGTTTGTGACAAAGCCTGTATAACTGCAAAAGGGAAAACACTTTAAAAATAAATAATAATAATTTGAATTAATAATAAATAAATATAAATTCTATAAATATAAAAACTGCACCTCAATGAGTCACTGAACTTACAATGCGACTGATTCTGGCATGTGTTGTGGATGATCCAAAAGCGACAGTTTGATTATGTGGGATAGAAAAAGAGATTTAAGAGCACTGGAAGAAAACATTTAGCAAAAATAAAAACCTAATTTTTGTTCCGTTTTAACAACCTAGGGTGTTTCCATATTTAATGCTATAACACATTGGTACAGCAGTGATGCATTATACATACAATTTCTTGTACATAAGAACTGAAACTAAAAACAAGACATCAAACAATTAATTCCAGAAAGAAAGACTAGTTTCAGAGTTAATTCTATCAAATTTATTTGGAGTGAAGACATGCAAAGTGACAGTATCTTATGATATTCAAAATGTAACACTTCAACATGGCATTCCATTGAGACTCAGTCTTTATGTAGCACCTGTATACTTGTACCTGTATATCTATGAACTCATATAAAAAGGCGCTATGATTATCAGTCATACAAAGAATCAAAAAAAAAAAAAAAGAAGCTCTGGAGTAGAAAACAAACAACCCATTCTACCCAGAAAGTACCTTTATGGGGTTAAAACTTCCTCTGCATGTACCGTTTTACTACAATCATTTTATAATCTGCTAATTTAGAAGGGTGCCAGCAAGTCTTTGAAAGCGATATCTTTCTAACACCAGGAATCAGAAGAGTTCTTAATCTCAGAAATTGACAACCAAATATTTGTTTCCATAAACCCTGGCTCAACTCAGCTGTACAAAGACAGATTACAAAGGCAATTTTTCAAGTGTACAGTATAAAGTACATGAGAGAATAGCTTTCAGGATTCCTTGGTACACTTTAAAGCAATACTTAGAGACATAATACACCAGATGGATTGTTGCAAACATTTAAATCCTTTTAAAGGCATGCATTTTATTATGGAAGCCCGACTTTAATCTCACAATTCGTATTTTCCCCCTTTGCAATGGTAAGAAGCAAAAAAAAAAAACAAAAAAAAAAAACATCCTGTAATTACATTTTTTCCACCAAATTCCGAGTTTGCATCTCGCAGTTCTTTTTTTTTTTTTTTACGTCCTATTTACTAAAAAATAAAAAAAGCTGTTTTTTTTTGGTTTTTATATATTTTTTAAAATCACACAATTTCAACTTTTTCCCCTGCGTCTTCTCAGTATCGCAAGTTCTGAGTTTATATCTCACTATTCTGACTTTTTCCTCAGAACTGAGAAAAAAAAAAAAAAAGTCTAAATTGTTAGATAGAAGTTGCAATTGCCTTTTTATGTTTTTAACCCATGACTGAAACAAGCCTCCATATTTTTTTTTTTTTTTTAACAGAATGCTTTACTTAAAATTAAAGTTATAATTCTATTGAATATCATGTTGGTCATTTAAAAAGGTGTGTAAAGCGAATTGAATTGCCATTTACAGAATATTTTCTGGAAAAATCATGAGACCTAATCAAAGGCCTTGGGAGTAATTTGTGGAAACATTTAAGGAAAATAACAGGACTCATTTCAGTCATTTAAGAAGGCCAGACCCTGTTGTGGTCAATACCACAAAGACAAAATACATGTTGAAGTCTGTGCTACGCAAGACTCCCTACCCTTCCGTAAACCCTGTTCCTACCGTCAAGGACAAACACTAACTCTAAAGAGCTGCACTGATACAGTAAACTACATCTCTGTCGGCCACAGAGTGGAACTCACAGTTATCATGTGACTACGAACCTCACTGCATTCACTCCTTCACCTGTACATCGACGGCTACATCCTTCATTACATCACATCCACAAAAAACTCACTGGGGTTGCCCATAGCCAAGTGGAAAGACTGCCTAGAGGCTGTCAGCTCAGGCGGGACGGAGCCCAGGTCTCGGGTCGGAGGAGCTCCTGGAGGCCCACCAGGGGTGCCGGAGGGCGGCAAGCCAGGGTGGGGCGGCAAAGTAGGTGTTTGTGGGTGCGGGGCCCCAAGTGCTAGGTGTGGGTGCGGATGCGGATGCTGAGGCACCATCATCACCATCATTGGGTTGTAGGGGATGGGGATTCCAGGCGGATACGGGGCGAGATGAGCAGGTGGGGCAACGCGGTGATGCGAGCGCTGGCTGGAGCGCTGACTGGAGCGACTGTGTTCGCTGGGCGTGGCTGAGCCGTGGTCTCGTCTCAGGCTGCTGCGAACAGAGTAATCTGATTCGCTGCCGCTGCCAGAACGCGAGTCGGCCCCGCCCCCGCCGGGAGATTTATCGTCGCGTACGCTGCCGCCCGCCGTACTTCCAGATACGCTTTTACTGCCCCTTCTCTTCTCTCCGTCGCTGCGCGTGGAGCCACTGCTGTGACTCCCTGAGAGAAAGAGACGAGTACACAACCAGGGTTAACAGGGGCACAGAAAACTTCACATTGTGACAAGAACACAAGATGCATGCTGCTTGTCATTGATAACACATTACGTTTGTGTTTCGGTGTAAATTTGTAAATCGATGTATTGTATCAACCTAAAATAACACACGAAAGCAACAAAACTTCAACTGCTAAAAATTAAAAGCATAATCATTTGAAATACACTACCAATGTAAAAGTTATTACTTTAAATCAATTTAATGCAATCATGCTGAAGAAAACAATTTAATGATAAAGTACAAATTAAAAAAATAGTAATAGTAATTATCTTACTAATCCCCAAACCCTTGAACGGTAGTGTATTTTACTAAGCTCTGATGCATCAAATCTCTAACAGTCCGTTCACACATTTCCATACAACTTTGTGCATGAGGATCAGTGTAGTTTGTTACCTTCGCTGTGCTGGCTGCCCGCACTGCCTGGGCCGTAGCTGTAGTTGGAGAGCTCATGATAAGGAGGTGGCTGGGTGGAATAGGGGTGAGGGTACTGGTACGTGAAAGAGTGGAGCAGAGGCCACGGTGTTGCCCCTGGTAATGGAAGAGGCGCCAGAGTGTCCTGGTCTGAAGCACCGCTGGAACCATCGTTATCATTAAGAGAAAGGTTGGCCATGTCTGACAGGACAAAAAAAACATTGAGAGATTAAACAACATGTATGGATTGAACCAAAAAAATTGTGTATGCATATTTTTTCTTTCAATTATCATCTATGATAAAAACTGATTTTACTTACAATTTTCACAGTTACTGAAGTCTCCAAATATGTAATAGCACTGTTCAGAGAAGGTAATCTTGTTAACAGTGTGTCTGATGAAACCAGCCTTGAGTAGGTTACTGGCGTATTTACGAGCTTCCCGTCTGTCCTGAAACCCATCAATGTGATGATACAACCACTCAACTACATCTGAACCTATATGCACAATCATAAAAGACAGAGAAAACAAAACACAGGATTAGATCGAAACCCCATTTGTCTCAGTCACAAATATCATTTAGGAACAGTGTTTAAATACGGTATCAGGTAAAAATTGCTGACCTAGGAAAGCATTGGGAATGGTGATCTTCAGCCACATTCGGTCTCTGACTTCCAAACCAGATTCAGGAGATGCCATGGCCTTAGCAACAGATGCCATGTCAGAGCGAAGAGACAGGTTGAACTCGTCAAAGCCTACAGATACAGAAAGAGAGATGAAATAATAGGGATAGAGAAAGCATGCTTGTAAAACAAAAAGTCTAGAAAAAAAGTCAAGTTGACGTAAGTGCAACACTCACGTTCCGTTTCAGTGACAGATGAGCTGGAGGTGATTGTGCTGCTCGGGTAGGACGGAAACGCCCCTGTGAGAGCCACCGAATGATTGATCCATGCTGCTGGATCTATGGGCTGGATCGGCTCATCTAAGGCACGATACAGGGAAGGATGTTACAGAAACAAATCTCAAATAACACGATAGATTAAACACGTACAATACTACTCAAAAGTTTAAGGTCAGTAGGACTTTTAAAAGTCACTTCTGCTCACCAAGGCTGCCTTTATTTGACCGAAAATACTGTGAATATTATTACAATTCAATTTCAAGTCATTACTCTGGTCTTCAGTTTCACACGATCCTTTAGAAATAATTTTTAAATGCTGATTTTGTGTTCAACAAACACGTCTTATCAATGTTGCAAACAGCTGATTTTAATGACCTTGATAAATTTAGCTCAGGATTCTATGAATAGAATCTTCAACCTTCATTATAAATATCATCACTGTCCTTTTTGACCAATTTAATGCAAATTAATTTATACAAAAAAACAACAACTTTTGAACAAAAATGTTAATCTAATTCATAAATGAAACGGGAATTAAAATGAGACTCACTGCGTGGCAGGGTGAAATAACCTTGTGGAGAGGGGTCCCAACATTTTGCCACAGTCAAGGTGATGGGTCTAAGAGAATAAAATTGATGATACCATTGCAGTTTATATATTAGTGTTTACATTTTTTTTTTTACTAATAATAACAAGATCTAATGCAACATCCTCCAACTGTAATTCTCCCTTCCACCCATGTCATAATAATTGGATTAAGATAACTGGATTAAGTGCACATGAACAGCACCACAACGCTGCATTGACCAGGGGGAGATCACCTTCTGTGGCAGCCCAACAGGATAAAATACACCATTTAAACCTCTAATTTAACCACTTAAATATATATGTTGTTCTTCATTTTGCTGTACTGGTCATCAAAAAAGAATTCCATGATATTGTACATTTAAAAAAAGAGGAGCGGCTCTCACGGACTCACCCAGGTTTATGGACGATCTCACGGAGCACCCTGACTGCGTCATCATTACTCATGTTCTCAAAGTTGATGTCATTCACCTGCACAGAAAAACAGACAGTCAAACAACCCGTTTAACAAACATTAGAAGCAGTAATTAAAACAGAACTGCATTAACCCTGCAGTAGTGAAAGTCCTGAGCCTTTGTTTACAGCTAATTACCAATAAAATGGCCACAATGTATGCGTCTTAAAGCTGGGCGTGGCCTGAGAAAATAGTTTTACATTGTAATGTTGAATATTTAAGTTTGACAGGAGTTAAAATAATCACATCAATTATCTGACAAGCTGGTCCTCCATTAAATGGATAACATGATGTACAGATTTCACTTATTCAAGATTTCCTAACATTAACCACTTCCTATCAATGCACACACACACACACACACACACACACACACACACCTGCAACAGCATGTCTCCAGGTTCAATGCGTCCGTCTGCAGCTACAGCTCCTCCTTTCATTATGGAGCCAATGTAGATGCCTCCATCACCTCTCTCATTACTCTGACCTACTATACTGATGCCCAAGAAATTATACTTCTCTGTAGGACAAAACAAACAGAATTGAGCGTGGTATTAATTTAATACAACACGTATTTAATGAAAAGCAGGTGAAAACAAGTAAGAAATGGGACTAACCCATGTTAAGGGTGACTGTAATGATGTTTAGGGACATTGTTGAATCTGTCACACTGCTGAAAGAGGAAGCCTATAAAAAATAAACACGAAGAAGAACTCAATCAAACAACTGTATCAAATAATTAAAGAAACGGTCCATCCAATCATACAAAGTCTTTCTTCATTTACTCCATTTATGGTTCAAAACCAGTATGTTCTGTGGAACATAAAATATGATGTTTTGAAAAATGTTGGCAACCGATTTCAGTTTTATGGACATTATATGGAAAATTCAATGAATGTAAATAGGAACCTAAACTGTAGAAAGAATATATAGGTTTAAAGTGCAAGTAAATGACAGAATTTTGGATGGACTCCTTTAAATTGAATCATTTGGGTGTTTCATACTCTCTCCAGTCGTGGGCGCTGTTTCCTGCGTCTGCGATGGCGTTTCAGCAATCTAGACGCCGTGCTCTGTTCAGTGGAGCTGCTGAACCTGATTTAGCAAAATACACAATTATAAATCAAGGCGTAAACTGCAACACTTACTTATCAGTGCTTCTCAACTGGTTATGCTTCAGGATACATATTATTATACACAGCATCAAATGGAAACCTAACATAATACAAATATAAAAATAAGTTAATTATTAGTTTTTTTATAGTAAATACCAATTAGTTAATTCTGTCAAAAAACATGTCTATACAAATACGAAATTAGTGTCTATTTAATCTAATCTAGGTCAGGGTCACACCTGCATTTTGTCTTCTACCAAGCAACAGATGAGTTTGCATCAGAATATTGTAAAGTTTGATTGGAAGCGTGGTTTTTGATGTCAAAAATAAAAGATAAGTCTACTAGTTTCGCCACAGGCAAATATATTGTGATGCACTTTGCAGTGTTCGCATTTAACATTGTTTCCTAGGCTGCATGCAAACCTTTTTTACATAGTGACCCACCATTTGAAAACCACTGGACTAAAACCCTGCACAGATGCTGATAAGCTCTTGTGAAATTCAATCAATCATTTGATTCAGATAACAGAAATATAACCATCTGACATAAAAAAATAAATAAATACGTTACACATACAGCTCAAAACCAGAGATCTGATTGAAGCGGACTTCTTTAAAAGTTGATGCATGTTATTTTAACGTTTAACACCACAAAATATTTCCAACCCCAATCCGATCTTGCACACTAGCTCTGACCTGCTCATCGTGTCATCGTCATCTGAATCACAGAAGCTCGTGGTGTCCAGTTCACTGCTCATCACAGTGGTAGCACTCTCATAGCCAGCCAGGTGTCTGTCCATACGGGACTGCCCATTCATACGAGGCCCTGAAACAAAAACACAAAGAGTACAGCAAAATGAACATCATGGACTGCTTTTGTCAATGTAATTAAAGGCCATTTAGATAATAGGTTATTAGATACATAGAAGACAGAACAGACCATGTTGGTCCAAGCTCTCTCTGGGTCGAGGTCTCTCTCTCCTGAAAGATACGACTGACTCGGTCTCGGTCTGATCATCTAAGGACTCCAGGCTGCCTGCAGTGTTGGGACTGTGCACGCGCACACACACACACACACAAATCATGCAATGATTTACATTCATGACACATCTGTACACCTCTGCATGCTGAGTGAACCTTAAATTTTTAAACGCAAGCTGCCTCTAGCAAACCAATCTCTGACAAGAAATTGAGAGCAAAGGCCCTACACTGGGGAGGTAAAAATCACATTCTTCATGAGTGTATTTGACTTTATTTGCATAAAAAGAACAATTACAAACAAGGAGATAATTTTGCCTGAAAAGCTGAACTGCTTTTAGATTTTCAAATAACTTATTCTGAATAGAAGTATTTTGTCATGTTTCATTAGCATTTTTGCACTGGTTTTAGGAATAAGCAATTTCGCTAAAATACATTGTGCGTCTTACTTTTTCTTAACAGCCATTATCTTTTACCAGCTTATATTTCAAGACATCATTTCAGTCATTACCTGATGTTACCAAACACGTCATGGTTGTGTCTACACACAGAAAATATTGGATTACCCTATCATGTATCATGCTTAAAAACTAATGTTCAAAGGTTTTTCATCTTTAATACATTTTTGCATTTATTTTATCAAAATAAGTGTAAAAACATTTAAAAATGTATTCCTGTGATGGCAAAGCTGATTTTTCTAATAATGTTGTTAAACTCTGTACAGCTTTGTATGAATTGCTTTATAACAATGGTTACTGTAACACATTATCTGACACCCAAAAATTAATGGTTTATACTTGCATTTTGCAACATTTACAGTTTTGTCACTGTGAAGCACTTTGAAAGTTTTCTAAATGACATTTTTTTGCATCATATTAAAAGCATGCATTTGTAATATTTAATTAGGATGTCCTGTTTTATCTTCCAAAGCAAATGCTTGACAAATTTTGACTAATCCAGGATACAAGCTATGTTTTGATAAAATATTGTATCTTTATCTATCTATCTATCTATCTATCTATCTATCTATCTATCTATATCTATCTATATATATATATATATATATATATATATATATATATATATATATATATATATATATATATATATATATATATATATATCTATCTATCTATCTATATATATATATATATATATATATATATATATATAAAAAGATACAATATTTTCAAAATATATACTATATGTCTGTGTATTTATATATACATAATACATATAAAACATAAACCCTACACGCATATTATGTAAACGAAAAGTTTTATTTTGGATGTTTAATCCTTTGACAGCACTAAGAAAGTGTATTTAAAGGGACTGAGAGAATACTGCTGCAGAGAGCACAGCATCCACAAAATGTCATTCATGGAAGGAAACAGAAATGTAGATAACATACTGGAAGGAAGGTGGTCTGGAGTCTCCAATGCCCCCTGTCCTCTCGGCAGGAGGTGGAGGCAGGGGAGGAGGAGGAGGTGAGGGCTGAGACTGGACCTCTACTGGAGGAGCTGGGGGTTCGGCTGCTGGGGTATCTGAGGACACCAGCTAACAGGAAGAGAGAAGACTGGAGTGAGATTGAATGTGATCCATAAAAAACAAGGAACCGAATAGGACTGTGAAAAGATCTAATGACAATAATAACACGTTATTTTTTTACCCAACACATACTCGTAGAGCTCATTCAAAAGTGTAAAACTGATCACACAATGCTTCAGGTCAAACATATCCAGTGTCTGGGTTTTACGTAACTACAATTTAAACGAAGAACGAGCTGGAGAAGTAAATAGCTGGAAGCAGACAGGAAACCCTATTCAGTTCTGTCTGGGGAGATCAAACTTTTTTTTTTAAAAGCCTGAATAGAATCGCAATAGAAAATGTTAGTTAACAAACAAAAACATCAAGAATCTTCACAATTTGTGACAAAACACCGCATTACAGCGTTAAAGCAGTCAAAGTCAGATACTTGAGAAAAGAAAGAAACATCAGATGAATTATAAGAGGCCACATACAGTATCATTGTATGGTCTTTTCCTTTCTTCATGCTAATGGATGCTAGGTTATTGTACACTCCTTCTCAAGGGACCTAGAGCTATCCTGATGGTAGTCTACTATTTCCATCCCAGTGGGTCTGGTTTCGTCCAAGCCTTTTGACTTAAGCACCTGCTTTTCTTTGAGGGCTTTTAGAAGAGGCTGGATTTCAGGCTCTGTGCGAAAGGGCCTGACACAAACTCCTGGTGCTCTTTAAAGATTCACCGTGACATAAATCAAAACAGCCCTGTTATGTGTCGCTACAGGGATGAGGAGCTTCAGCGAGGCTTAGTGGAATGGTGTAGTTCACACTTACATAACCAAGGATGGTTGAGACCATTAAGCATCATATGACAGTACAGCAAAAAAACAAAACAAAAAAACCCATCATCGTTTTGGGGCGAAGCTGCTGACTGACAGAGAGAACTGGAACAGTTCTTACCCAGGAGACAACTCTTCCGTTGAAGCATGGCAGCTTGGCACTGTCGTCTGAGATCTCCTCCTTCACCACCCTGAGCAGACAATTATCAAA
This sequence comes from Puntigrus tetrazona, assembly GCF_018831695.1. Classification (NCBI taxonomy): domain Eukaryota; kingdom Metazoa; phylum Chordata; class Actinopteri; order Cypriniformes; family Cyprinidae; genus Puntigrus; species Puntigrus tetrazona. Next base: position 13,221,975 of record NC_056705.1, on the reverse strand, counting down.
GAGAGACAGGATTAAAATTTAAAAAAAAGAACACATGTTGAAAGACTTTCGCATTTATGCATAAATGCATGCATCTAGTCTATTTTGGCTTTACATATGGACTAAATGCATGTATGATACATTACTAGATCTTGAACCCGGTCTCATCAAGACGCTCATAAATAGTGCACCAAATAAAAACAAAAAGCTTGTAATATTATTACGCAAAATAGTATAAATATGCCTAAAGTCTAACTTATACTTACACTATATATAGTATTTATACTAACTTTATGAGACCGGGTAGAGGTTTTTGCTATATATTAAAATCGAGAAAATAAAAAGCAAAACGTATCATCACAATATCCAATTTTATATAATATTCTGGTCCCTCGCACTAATCTGTCCTAAATACTACTATGGAAATATTTGCACATTTGAACACTAATCTCACACATCATCTACAAGCCATACAATCTGATGCAAATTAAATTGACTTGGGGCTAACATTCCACTGAATTGGCCAAATGCCCCCGCTCAAACAAATTAAATCTATTACGTCTGTTGCCAACAAAGCATTAAATTAAGATTACTCACACTGCACCGTATTTTATATCAGGCGTTTTACAAAACTCTTCCATAAAATATTAAGCAGCAACTCTTTTCAGTATTAATAAGAAGACAAGTTTAAGTCGGCATAAAAATGGGCCCAAACATTTGTAAAGCGATAGACATACATTCTTACTGATGCTTCCGAGACTCAACAAAAGACAAAAATCACATCCATGTAAGGCAGCTAGATAACATTATCTTGTTGACAACTCAGCAGAAGTATTGTTGCCATAACAAAGTAGAACACAGCGCCGAAAAACAAGTGTTCAAGTTTGCAAGGCATAAAAATACGGAAGTATAAGATCAATGAATGTCAAATTTCATTACCAATATAACACTGATAGGACCTTATGCCAAAGTTTAATCAGTTCTGCATTTGAATATATATATATATATATATATATATATATATATATATATATATATATATATATAATATAACAGTGATGCTTGACTTAGGATTCACCACTAATATTATGAAGTAAATATTAAGTGATTTATTTAAAACTATTTTTCTAATCTCAATCTGAGTGCACAAACCGTTGCTTGTTCATCTCTGCAACCAAACAAACATTTGACTAGATGATGTAACTCCACAACAATCTCACAAAGCACTTCCTGAAAGCAAAGCTCTCCTGAATTTTAACGCTTGCGAAACAATCCCACCCCCAAACACTGTAATGACGCTAATTAAGCCCAACATTTGTACTTGAAAAACAACCCTTGACCTCTAACACAATAAGACACACACACTCAAAGCACAACCTGATTGTAACAAAAGCCCTCACAACAGAATGAGCTCTGGGCCTGTTAAAGGATTGTTACATTTTGGCCCAGCAGCCAGCGTTTCGATATTTATTTTGATTTGGAGTATTTGCACTTAACACAGAATAAGGTAAAGAGGAATAAAACCAAGCTGGAATCTGGTCTGTACTCTTGAGGGGATGTTTAAAGAAAGAAAGAAGAAGAAAAAAAAACAGCAGAGAGAATGTAAAGGGAGCCTGGAGAAACCAAGGGGTCTTCTGCTCCTTTCTCTCTCTCACTCACTCTCTTTCTGTTGATTCTATCCCAGACACTAAGCAAATGGCCCGTCTCCAACCTCCAACCAAATCCCTCCCCAAACACGGAGCTACCCCAGCCCCTGCCACACACAGTCAGACTGACAGCTGGCTCTACACACTGCAGCATCACAGCGCCGCCGCCTGCTCTCTGTCCCTCTCCACTACCGTATCAGCTTACATCCACATCCAACGCCGTTCAACAATAATACACACACGTCCACCCTTTCCACAATAACACAAACTGACGAGACATTCGCAGCCTCTCTTCCATGGCAGGAAAGAAGAAACGATCAAGTCTTCAGATTTCGCTTTCCCGGTAAAACCCAGAAAAAAAAAAATCTGATCTCTGTAATGTAGTTACACCAATTTAGCACTATTAGTACAATGCTACGCAGCTGGCTGCCATTTTGGCTCCAGGGTTAAAAAAAAAAAAAAAGATTTGCAAATCGTTTTACCTGTTTGTTTGTTTTTGTGAGAGTGGGAATTGCAGGATCAACTCAGAATTTGAAGGAGAAAATTCAGAACTCAGAATTTTGACCTTTTTCCTCATGCATTTTGTTTTTTTTTCCAATTTTGCTTTTTTTTGCAATCGTGAAAAAAAAAGAAAAAAGGAATTGCGAGAGACTAAAAACCACCATTACCTTTCCACTTTATTTTAACCCGTGGCAGAAACAAGCTTCTATAGTGTATTGTGATCGAAATCAAATAAAACATAAATATTCAAATTGATGCAGTCAAACAAATGAATACATCCAAAATAAAAGTTCTTATTTACATAATGAGTGTGTGTGTGCTAAATATATACATTTATTATGTACATATAAATACAGACACATACAGTATCTGTTTTGCTAAATATTTACATATGTATGCTATACAGTTATTTATATATATATATATATATATATATATATATATATATATATATATATATATATATATATATATATATATATATATATATATATATATATAAATTTAAACAGAATATTTTTCTTAAATATATGCACACGTTTTTATATATACATAATAAATATATACTGCGCACACACATATTTATGTGAAATTTTGGACGCAATTAATCACGATTAATTGTTTGAAAGAACTAATTACAAGCAAACACTATCACACTCCAGCAGCATGTAAAATATTTGTATTTATTTTCTACTGCCCGTCAACTGATTAATGTGTTTGTTTTAGTATGGCTCTACGCTTACAGGGCTTCAGGTGAATGCCGTTGATTCATATCAAAATTCATGTAAGTGTAAGCTGTCAAACTGATGGAGTATTTACAGTCAGATGATAACATCCTAATTTGCTAAGATTACCACAGACATTCCAGTAGCATCTGGAGAATGCATAACTGACATGTACGTGGCTGAGATTTATTGGCTGGTATTCTGTCCATAGCAGGACGATTCAGGCCAAATATGCAGTCAGAGACAAAGAACTCCACTATTAAAAAAAAAGGACCGACAGAACAGTGGGACACTAAAAACTTGGTCCGTATTCAAAGAAGTGAGGGACAGGATGAGAATCTTGCTACACCAGGGATACGACATCTAATGCGTTGGCAGAAAACGGAACGGCTACAAATTGCACACTACTAAACGTTTGAGGTCAGTAAGATTTTTTTTTAATGTTTTTGAAGATGTCTCTTATGCTCAAAATATTAGCTTCATTAAATAGCAATACAGTAAAAACAAGAATATTGTGATATGGTAAAGTTATGGTAAAGTAGATTCCTTGAAAGTCATTACTCCAGTCTGTCATTGTCACATGATACTTCACAAATTATGTTAATATGCTGATTTGGTGCTTGTTAGCTACTGATGTTGAAAACATTAGCGTTTATGGAAAAACAATTTCCCTTTCTTTTTTACCCTAATAGAAAGTTCAAACTACATCATTTATATAAAATCAATATATAAAACAATAAATAAATATGATCAATTTAATTTGTGTCCTTGCTAAATACCAGTATTGGGGGTTTTTTTATTGACTCCAACCTTTTAACCGGTAGTACATATTTTAAAACTATAAGAACTTTATATCCTGAATATCCTACATCTGCCCTAACACAATGACAGTGCTTCATATTAACTAACTAACCTTACGGGCAAGGCATTTCAGCCTATACCTGTAAAGTCAGACTCCAGAATCTGATAAACTCTGTCGAGACATGGACACACAGTTCCTTTGCAGTGATGGCTTGATACAACTACAGACCACCCACAACAGTGTCCTTCTCGTGGAAAACCTTTCCCTAACCCTCACGGCAACGTCTGACACGGCATACAAACTGATTTGTTTCCCAAACAATAAAAAAAAACTCCTTTGTCCTGGCTATTCGACCACATCTCTGTGCGTTTTCCCGCATTCGCTTACCCGAAGTCCTGGTCCATAGACTTGAAGAAGAATTTGTAGTTCGGCTTGTTCAAAACTTGTTTAAAGTCCAGCAAAGTGATTTTCTCAGCCGCTATGGGAATCTTCACCAAGTACGGCGTCTCCTCTTCGTCAATGTGATAAATTATTTTGGTCTCCGCCATGTCTCCCGACTCGACTCAACTTTCCCGTTGTTCTACGAAAGTATGGAAGAGGCAGCAGCTATGCTGCTAATGTTAGCCAGCGCTCCGGAGAGAAGGGGGTTGAGAAAACTCGTCTAGACCACAATACTACTATCCAATAACACTGCCCCGACTAGCGCATCCAGCATAAACAAAGAAAAACAGCGCCGTTGTGCCTAAATCGTGTTGTCCGGAACGCTCGAAAGTGTCATGATTTCCGTTAAAACGCACCTACGAACAGCTACCCCGTTGTAACAACATTTTCCCCGTACGAAAACACATGGGGGTTTGAAAAACTTCTCTTCGGCTCGGGCCAGCGCGGCGTGTGACGAAAGAGAGGCGCCCAGTCCTTCCCACCGCTTCACTTCTGCTGGGGCACAGCCGAAAGAGTGCTTTTGTGGCGCTAGGTGGGAATTTTGATTCGTTCCGGCGAGTCGACTCCTTTTTTTGGATCGGTTCACTATTCGCAAAGATTCTTTTGCCAAGACTTTCTGTAGTTTGCGCCGGTAGGTGGCAACTGTTGTGTTACGGCTTAAGCGGGTTATTGAATAATTCGCTCGACTGCTTCACCAAATCGTTACTGTTCTACTGTATTAGCGTCGCTCATTTTCAAAACCGACTCGTTTAGTAAAAATACAACGCGATGCAAACACTGACAGCCAATCAGAATCCTGTTCTCGCGAGCTCGAGAATTTAAAGCGGCAGATGCACGTGAGCTTAGAATAAACAGACGATATTCTGTTCGCCGGTGTGGACGCTAATATCCTTATCTTCATAGTTATCTTGTATATTGTTATCGTGCTTGCGTGAACGGGCCTTAAGACCAACCAAAAAAACTCCATGTTCCATGTTGCTCCGACACTTTTATGTTGATTCCTCATAGTGACTCGGATCTTTTGAATCAGTTAGCAAAAAGGTCATCAGCAGAACTTTTTTTTGCCAGTAGGTGGAACCTGTTGTGTTACGAATGAATGAAATTGTTCACTCAAACGATTCGTAAAAGGCGTTTTATACAAACGCCAGGGACTCAGAAACATCGAAGAAAAATTATTTTATATTTGAATGGTACATTTTTGTTCGTATTTACGGCATGTAGCCACGCCCATTTCAGGGTCGCCCTCTTTGCTCGGTCTTCTTTTTGTATGTCCGAATTGTGAATGTAAGGTAGGCTGATATTCGGTTTATGTGATAATGCTATTGACAAATCACTGATTTTCCATTGTAACTTGTACTCATGAAGTGCTATCCTGTTGATTAAACCATGCCCTTTAAACAAAAAGTAATGCTTTGTGTTTATTCTTGACCAAAAATATAAAAATATTAACTTTTTCAGTCAGCCGAAACTGATAAATTAGTGAAGTATCGTACATCTGTATGTCATGCAATAAAAACTATTCACAGATGTATTCCTGCGCATCATCCACAAGAGGGACTCATTACCTCATTTTCAGATTTAGCTTCTTTTTTTCTAAAGCACAGAATGCCACAGGCCTATATATTTTTCACGTTTGCATGGAAAACAACTTATGATAAGCTAGGAAAAAAAATCAGAGAACAGAGAATATCATCCTTTAATCTATTTACAAAATAGATAATAAATATAGACATAACAGTTAAGGAGAGGAATACCTGTAGGACTACATATGAACATGAAAAAAGGGGCAAAAAATATTTGGACACTTCTACCAAATAATAAAATGAATTGCATTCAATTAAATATTAAACCAAATATCCATATCTAGTCTAGAGCTATTTTCAGAACCAACCTCACTTTTAGAATTTGGTTCAAGCAAGTAATATCAAAAGTACATAAAATGTTAATTTGTAATGGATGCACAATATGAAGTCATTAGATATAGTTTAATTATAATCACATCAACTATGGACTTGTTTCTCTAGCATTTGTCAACAAGGTTCCACAATACTTTTTGTCTTTATTATGAACCATATTATGGCATAATTTAAAAAAACAAAGTTTGTACACTGTAAAATGTTTTGCAATGACTTTCATATATTTGCTGTGTCCAAATATTGGGGCAACTGCAGATTTTTACATGCAATCAAACCGATCTAGTGATAACGATCTAAATGTTTTCATTTGAAAAATGCAGGTACAGAATAAATATGTTATTGTAACAGGATACACCCGTGTCCTTGGTCTCTCAATTATGAAAAAGGCTTGGCCCAAACACAACCCCAATCACACAAGTCAGCACAAACATAATCCAGAAGATGACAGCCAGAACCTGAACGCACATCAGGGTCTTCTTGTGTCTCCTCAGAACCTCGATCTCTCGATGCAGCACCCTAGGTGGGTTTACCATCTCTGCGCCTTCTCCCATCTGCTCCACCCTCAGACTAACAGTGGGCAGGATTATGAATCGGGTATCCCTCTCCCCCAGAGATAGCACGAAGCGCTGGGTCACCGTGGCCAGCCGGGCAGACACCGACGCGGGCAGACGGAAGGCTACGGGAGGCAGCTGGGCGAGAATCCGTGAGTTGCAGGGGAGAGAGTATGCGTCGCCACCCTGCAGCGGGGTGGAGTGGCGGCACAGGGGGCAGGAGATTGAGGGGGCGCTGTTGGGGTCGGGCGGGTGCAAAGGGGTGAGCTGGATTTTGCGGAGACATTCTGTGCAGAAGACGTGTAGGCATTCCAGCATGCGCGGGAGTTTGGAGTCCTGGTCGTACTCCTGATAGCAGACTGGACACTCCACCTCTGGAGACTCTGAAGGCACCTCAGTTTGTGCAGGCGTCGGTCGAGACTCTGACATGATGGAGGACACCGAGATGCCACGGAGAATATGGTTTTCTAGTCTTCAGCAGTGATCGTGATCTTCTGAAGCAACCTAGAAAAAAAATGGTTGATCATGCTTAATTGAGGAGTATGTTTCTTCGTTGGAACACATGTGGAGAAATGCATCTTTATACGCAGAAATGATAAAAATTAGAATAGATGTTTCAAGGTGTTCACTTTAAGGTATCCTCCAGCCAAAATATAGACCATAATCCATAATAAGCCTCCTCAAGACTATCCCCTGGTGCCCTCTCACATCAAAATCTACAGGCATATTTATTCAGAACTATTTTTTTCGCATGTAAAAAGTGCTTGACCTGTGCATCCTAATTTTTTCCACTGGAGAAACCAATATTATGGATCATATTAAAATTTCTTTTAACGGCTTTTAAACTCACAAGATGTTAACACACGTCATGTGATGTTTTTCTCAGCTGCCTGGGCTCTCGTTCTGATGGCACCCATTCATCATTAAAGAAGATCCATTTGAGCAAGCAATGTCAGTGCAAATAACTGTTTAACAGAAATTCCAACGTTTAAGGTTTGCATGTCCTTAACTATTTTTAATATAAACATGTATCAAGGCCAAAACACTACTTTGTAGATCCAGATCCAGTTTAATCGGGTCTCATCTAGTTAAAAAATAAGTGGAACTGACCCAATTTCACAAGATACTCTCGTGCTTCCTCTATATGAAATCATTAAAATATTGAGAAACTGGGTCTTGGCACAACACCAAAACTTCCACAAAAACTTCATGCAAAGTCACACGTCGCGATAATGATAGTAAATGTATGCATGTCTACATCTGCATATAAAATGAGCCACCTTTTTCCTTATAAACATTATGATGTTTTATCAGATTTGGCTGTCATCTACACTTTTTTTTTTTAGCTCAAAAGTTTTGTATTTCCAATCTGCACAAGAAATATGTACACGCACAAATGCACATACAAATAAGGGCCAAATACAGCAGGGTTTATGAAGACTGTGTCAAGATTTTACTCCCAATAAACCCTGCTGTCTGTTTTCTTATTAGTGTTGCAGTTTCAATCCAACTCTCGAGTGGGCATAGTCAAAGCAACCATCACTCACAGGAGGGGCTGCCTAGCAATGCAGGTCTCTATAGGATTAATGACAAGATTTAGGAGTGCAAACTTGGACTTTAACATTTTATTAAATTATAAGCACTGAAGATCTTAATATACAAAATCGTTATAATATATATATATATATATATATATATATATATATATATAAATATATATGTGTATGTGTGTGTTTCTTTTGTAGTGTCGAATGAAATTAAATATGCTATATAACATTACACAAACACTTTATATCTGGCCATGCGAGTTACACAAAAACGTTGTTTTCAGGGAGAATGCAGCTACACTCTGCAAATCTTGCAATCTCTACACTTTAATATTTATTTAAGAACTGGCAAGGATATATCTAGGAACTCTTTGTACGACAATTTTTTTTTTTCGGCATACAACGGCTTATCATTGCTGTCAGTCAGAGAACCAGATCTGGGTGTTCTATTTGAGCCACAGTTTATAGTGCGTGAAGGAAGGATTAAAAGACTCACTCACCGTTCCAGTCCAGTTGTTTTTTTTTCAAGGTGAAATGCTCTGTGCCCTTTCAAACCTGAGCGCCGGGTCCATGCTGGGACAGTTTGTCACAGGTGAGAAGTTTTGAGGAAAAAAAAACTGTTTACTAAGCTCTGTCACTGTTTAACACCGTCTGTTTATTCCCTGCACGTGTAGGTTTCTGTCTCTTTCTGTCGGTCTCTTCTCTCCCCTGATGCCATGCTTTGTATGGCTGGGGTGGGTGCTGCTTTCACTCACATTTATTATCAAGAGATGGCTTGGTTACTAAGAGAGGGAAAAGCACAAGTGCTATTGATGCTACGGACTGCTTTCATAGATGTGTATCACTCCACTGTTATTTAACTTGTCAATTAGCAAAAATACGACTTTTACTTTTCAATTTGATACTCTATACTCCATGTACATTGGATCATTTTTAACTACAACTAAAAAGACGTTAACTGAAAAAATGAAATAATCTTTACATTATTTGCAAAGGCAGCATTTCTCATTTTCATTTACTTTAGCTTTAAGTACAAAATTGTTTTAATTTTTTTAAAAATCTACCAAGTACAAAAAAAAAAACAAACAAAATGAGTACAACTTTAACTTAAATATTAAATTAAAACAAAAAAAACCCCAAATGTAGTAGTATATCAATTTTCAATAAATAACTACACTCCAAAATTCTACATAAAACTATTTAATTTAATGCAAATGTACATTTTCAAAATTCAAGCAAGAATTAAAATGCTGTCATGTCAAAAACGTGTTTTGTTTTTTTGTCTGCCCTTTGACCTTCTTAAAAATATCATCCTGTTCTCAGACAAAAATGGTAACGATCCGTGGAAAATCCATGGGACACAATCGTTTGGGTTTTTGGTATTGTTACAAACTGTAAGTAAATGATTAAGAGCTGTTTGTTCTATTTATAACTCACAAGACAGGCCATGGGTCATGTTTTGTAGTGAGTGTTTAACAGCACGTTGAAGATGTCTGCCAGAGACATCCTCTGCCAACTTTTTTTTGTCTTTTCATTGTCTACTTTGTTTATCAGCTTCGTCCTGGTTTGCCAGGTTCACGTATTAAACATCTGGACTCTGGGTAGAAACACAACAATTACATACGGTTAGGTATTTTTACAACATTATAATTTTAGTGATATTACTATTATTTTTGCTACATACGTGAACACACACACACAATCTCATACATAAAGAGTTCATTTAAAAATATTTTTCTAAAATGGAGCATTTTCATCAGCCTCAGTAGCCTCAGTAATTTAATTTTAATGGCAATGAATGGGTTCTTTTCTTTGCCATTAAACTGAAATACCTGGAAATAAACATAGGAGCTCTAAACACAAAAGTATCAGATAACGGAGTAAGCAAGTGTGCTTTCTTAAGAAGCAAGTTCAAAAAGTTATGAGTGATACAAGAGAATACGGGAAGCGCTCTGAGGAAAGGACAACCGGCTACAGCCAGTTTGGAATCAGCGAGGCACACCCAAGACCAAGTAAGGGAATGACGGGGAGGGAGAAAACAGGAGGAGAGTGCATTCTGGGAAATCTCACAGTGGGGTAGAGTGGTTTTGTTTGGATTAGGCTAATAAGGTGCAGCACAGCTGGGTGTATTGTATTTCCCTCGCTGTAATCACTGTTTATTTTTATAAAGCAGTTGTTTCCTCCAAACGTACAGTAAAAAAACTGGGGCACCCAGTGTTTCAAAGAGGCATGGATTCCGGTAAGCTACAGGGAACAAAGAAAAAGGGGTCATTGTAAACTATGTTTTTTGTGCAGGCTTACTGTACAAATAGCAAGCAAAAAAAAAAAAAAGATGATGCAATTCTGAGTTTTTTTTTTAAACAACTAAAAACAGTTTATTTAATATTTAATTACTTTTACTGCCTTGATACAGGGGTCATGAACTGCCTTTTTATTATTTAGTCCTGTTCTCGTGAATAAAGGGCCGAGTTCTTCCCCACTGCTTCCTAATGTTGGGACCAGGAGGAAGGCAATTCAAAGACGTTCAACGTCTTGCTGTTGGATGGATGATCTTCATCACTTTACTTGAAATCGGTGGGCGGAGCTAAACAGGCAGGCGTTGTTGTTCTGGCAGATTGGCTTCAATGTAAGCCGTTTTTAGACTAACAAGAACGTTTTTTGGGGGGGGTTTGCATTATATTTTTATAGTACAATGACCTCTTATATGTCGAAATGTTTGTTTTCTCAGTTCACGAACCCTTTAAAAACAGGCTAATTCAAATAAAATGGCCCTCATTTGACACTGATTTACTAGATTTACTGTAATCACCCAGCTTATCAGTAAGATCAATGACAGGCCGGTTTCACTTTTACCTCTGATGGGAATATAGAGGTTTCAGCTATAAATCTGAGATACTTGGCAAAATCAGTGCTTGGGGAATTCCTGCTTTGCTTTAGTCAATGCAACCTTTCACTAGGTCTACTATAATACGTTTAAAAAAAAATACAAAAAAAAAAAAAAAAAAAAAAAAAAACAGTAAGTACAGTAAGGCACGTAGGCCTGTATGATTTAACTTCTGGTGATGTTTAGTCATGAATGACATCACTGTGTTTACAGGCGGTGACATCACTTCTTGTTTAAAAAATGTTAGTCCTGTTGCTAAAGACAGCTTGGACGAGAACGAAAGGAAACCAGAACGCCTCCCTCCTACGTGCTTTCATCCGATCCGCCTTCACCGACTATGTATATAAGAGCCCTCAGCACGAACCACCGGCACTTTACTAGCACCCGCTTTAAGAGCTCGCAGCAACAGACAAGCAAGCAAGCAAGCAAGCAAACAAACAACAGGACAGCATGTTTCCAGAGACGGAGTGCGGAATCTGCTACCGAACTTACAACCTCGGTCGGCGGTGTCCTCGACAGCTGGGCTGCAAACACACGTTCTGCGAGAACTGCTTGGTGACGCTCTGGAGGTCCGCGGAGAGCCCCGAGCCCCGGATAGTGTGTCCGCTGTGCCGTCACTCCACGCCGATGTCGGAGGCGAGAATCCAAGAGACCCTGCCGGTGGACGAGGACATTTTCGAGCGGGTCGTATCCGCGGGCTGCGCGGAGGAATGCGCGGAGGACGACGAAGACGCCGAGGAGCCCGAAGGGGACGCGGCCGTCACACCGAAAGAAGACGTTGCGCCCCCTCCAAGATCGCGCAAAAGACGCCTGATGAAATGCTTCAGCCGCCTGGGGCCGTTATTCACCGGGAACGTACGGAGAAGTGAGTAGTCTATTTTAGCTCCCCTCAACGAGCACGTGCATTCGAATACGCGAACTAATTCACGTGTTTATTTGCGTTTTCAGATTGTATGACCGATGATGACCTGAGGGACCTGGCAATGATGTCCTGCTACATGATGTGAAGACCGGATTGAGTCGAGTGTCGCTGAACGCCGAAAGCTGTAACCACACACGTGATTTTAAGGGAGCAGGTGTAATCATTTCCGAATCATTTATTGAAACGCTGGTTTGCTGCCGAACTGAACATTTGGGTGGACGTGTCTCTTCTGGTATTTGAGGGAGTCACTGCCTTGCCTCGAGGTTAGGGATGGAAACCTACAGATGAGATGATTTTGTGCTGAAGCTGTGGAATGCCAGCGCATGAGAAGCAGAAGAGGACTGTTTGCTGCTGGGCGTGACTGGTTGTCATAACATGTGTAGGGTGTAGGGCTGTTCCAGAGAAACCTATAAACAAAACAGCAACAAAAACATGTTTTGTTTTTTTTTTAAAGAACCACACTACCATTTTTGGTGCTGTTTGTTTTGTTACAAAAATCATGGAGACCATACTCAACCTGTTTCTCATTTTAAATCAATGTAACTTAATGATTTAGAAGAATTTCCATGAAATATTACTTGTATTTATTGTCTATTAAGTTTAATTATAAGGAGTTTTTTAGTTACATTTGTATCAAATGAGAGAGAAAATTGTATTTTCATGATTACAAATTAAATGCATTTGTATTGATGTTGTTTTTTTAAGAAAATATAGAATGACTGTATACTGCTATGTTTGTACCAAATAAATTTTTTTATAATTTTTAGCACAGTCTCTCTTTTTTTAAAACTACCTACAGGTAAAGGCACAGTAACAAAACTGTCAAAACAACACAAATATAAGATTATGCATGTGCAAAGTTTTGTACTCTTGCTTTAAATGCATTCAGGTGAACCTTATCAGCGATCACCATTATGCTCATCAACAATATTAGCATTTCAGTGAGTCCACATTAGTAGGGTAATTTGGACCAGTTGTGACAAAAAGCTTTGTGTAGCATGTACGCATTATTCCTTAAAACATGTCTCTTCAATACTATCTGAGGTAAGCATTCAGGTCTTCAATTTCGCAATACTATTTCTATACTTTATTAGGTTTTGTAATTCATTGTGGTTTTAAAACCGACAATTTTTTTTGTAGACTGGCATGGGTTGGTTTGACTCTTTCTGTTGTGGTATGCTTGCCTGAAGTGTCAGGTAAGGTGTAGTTTTTAGTCTAAATATTTAGAACAGCTATGACAAAAGTAGTTAAAACGGTGTTACTGTCCTTTTGGGTGTTTTTCATATTTCGTAATGCGTCCAGATAAACAGGTTTTAAATTTGCTGCCATATGTGCTTTTATAAAATTAATTAAATGCATTTTTGATTCATCACCAATGCCTTTAGGAGATGTCACGGGTGATTCAAAAAGCCAAATACAAGAGCTGGAAAGTGTTAATCCACCCATTCAAAATCCAACAAGAGACAATTTTCAAAGGAAAACGGAACAATTTAACGGCAAAGCTCAGCTGCCATGGATCAGCTCTACCTTATACAACCAGAGAAAGAAATTTAATGAGGAAACTGATGCCAAAGGAAGCTATGTTTTCCAAACGGTTCAACAGGAACAAAATCCCTTTAAAGAGAGCCAAATGAACTTTAGTGATATTAATCTGGCCCCAAGGCTGCTGAGGAAAAAAGGTGGAATGCATGCAGCAAATGTGCATAGATCTGGCTCATTTGGATATCAATCTATTTTTAAATCAGAAATGCATTCAGACAGTTCACGACCATTAGGACTTAATGAACCTTACATGAGGGAAAATATTCCAACTAATTATATGTCTAGAAGCGCAACTGTCAACCATAATATCAGGCACAAAAGTGATGGAAACGTGCTGTTTGATAATTTTCTTCAAAACAATGGCCAAAATCAAAACGTGCTGAGGAGAGTTGTACCAGCAAATACATTTCCATCGATTGCTACAGTAAATCAGCATGAGGGAAAACCATCGCCACAAGCTTTTTCTGCTGGGACTGGAGGTATATCTCAAATGTCCTATGAGAATATGAGGGACGTAGCCCTTTCCAAGGTGTTCAAACCTCCAACAATCCTAACACCAGTATCTCCTGCATTTAAAAGACCAAATTCAAATGGAGTTCATAGCACCCTTCCGATAAAAAAATCTAAGCTGTTTTCTTCTCCACGTGATCACGTCAAGCTGTCTAATTCTGAAAGGGTTGCCAATCCAAAAGCAAGCCTGCAAAGCGGTGTTGAACATGGAAATGCAAAATTGGCCACGAGCAGATACAATTTCAAGAACATTCAGTTGGCTCAAAATGGTTATCAAAACAGGGGACAAAGTGGTCAGAATGTTGTGTCAGTTGAAACCTTTCGCAATCAAAAGTATGATAATTTGGCTTCAGGAATATCTGCCATCAAGCCTCCAGTGACCAATAATGCCCGCTTTTACTTCCAATCATATGAAAAAGGTGGCATCCAGCTGTCTGAACCGCTCAAAAGGTCAGGTCAAAACACAGACTTGCCCCCACGAATGCAGTTCACAAAGAAAGCCATGTTAATTTCAGAACGTGATAAAAATATTAATCTTCCAGACCCAACAAATCATTCATTAAGGAGGCCAAGTAAGCAAAATGCCCAAAATAGGACACTTCTGAATTCTTTTGGCCAAAGTACTGTACAATCGTTATCCTTTAAACATCATCACGCGCCAGGTTTTGTGCAAGGTAACGCAATGAAGAGTCACGTTCCCAGCGTTAGTCCATCTGTGTTTGGCACTGAGGGTGCATTTAAAAACTCTGGTAAGTCTAGTAGCCGAAACGAACCATATTATCTAACTTCTAAAAAGCCATATGCTTTTAAAGGTTTCACGTTTGTTCCTGAATTGCCAAAACAAAAATCAAAAATGCACTCTGACCAAAGGCCCCTCTTAGAGTCTTCATCTAATGTGGAGTATGCCCCTGCTCATCCACATACTGCCCAAAGTGCACTTGCTCAGAAACCCTTTACACGTGAGAGCTCCAAAAAAACACTTTTCCAGTTCAAGGACACTGAATCAAGCCAAAAAAACCCACTTTATCGGGATCAGACAGATTCTTTTAAAAATGGACCTCCACGTGATACCATCTCTTCTATTGAAGGTGTAAGTAACCCGATGCCTGATGCTCTAAAGCACCATGTTGTTAGAGGTCAAGCTGCAGCAATGAAAACATCTCTCTTTGCCACAAATGCTACAAATAATGGAGCTGTTGACAAGGTTCAGTCAAAAACATCTCACTGGTGGACTTCAAGTAGGCTTGCTTCAGCACAGCCCGCTGAATCGAACAAAGATGCATTCCCAACAGTGAGAAACGGCAGTTTTGTTGGATCCAACTTAAATAAAGCATCCATAACATCTAGCAGCCGTCATAAGGGTCCCACATCAAAGCTCATTCTTCCAATTCATAAGTCTTCTCTTATGAACAAAGTGACTGGGTATGCTAAAATCCAGCCGCTTCACAGCAATAGCTTGAAGGGACATGAAAACTCTGCTGGAACGCCACAGACGTATACTGCGGAAAAACTTAGCCCCATAAGAATGAAACCGACCAGCAGTGTTGTGATTGGTAGGCAAGTTAAAGACAATTCAAACCACCAGAAAGTCTATGCCATCCCAACCTCTCACTCTGCAATTTATAGATCTGCTGACGTTAATCATCATAAAACGAATAACTCTGCCAAGTTCACTTTCCAGTCACCCATACACAGATCTGCTGTAAAACCTTCTGGCAAAGCTAACATCCTACAAGCTAATGCTTCAGACTGGAGGACAGGAACGTCTCAAATCTCAGAAGCAGATATCAATCTTAGTGCCGTCGGCGTGTCCCAAGCTTTAAGACCCACAAGCAGCTTTGTAGTTGGAAAGTACATTAATAAGTTTGATAGAACCCCAACCAAATCCAACCTTAACACGTATTCAACAAAATCAGGCCTAAACGATTATAAATCACTTCAGTTTTCTGATATTGTAGGTAGCGCCTCCTTCACCGACGTCAAATTTTATTCTGAAAGCACCACGGCGTCGGAAGAAGTGGATCTCGAAAGTGATCAAAACGCCACTAATTCAATGGAGGAAAGTTTCAAAGAGCTGTTTTTTGACAATTCCTCTATGATCTCGGCTTTACAAAATGAAATGAATGAAAGCGCAGTGGATATACGTGTCCCCGAGTTTATGCCAGCAACTGCTATAGACTTCACCACACTATCATCTCAGCTATCATCCCTTCTTACAAAAGAACCTACTCAACCTCAACCAACTGTCCGTTCCTCTGAGTCGCAGCCGGATCCTGGGAATCATTCCCCATCTACACCAGAGGGTACCATTATAATTCATGAGACAACATTGATACCCAATACTACTTTGCAAGATAAAATGACCTCAGGTTGAGATATGCCTCTTCAAATATTTTGTTGAATGCGCTTCAGTAGTAGTCGACAGACTGCAATGTGAGGTGTTGTTCTCTTCTGTAGGTAGATGGCGCCAGATTTGTCCTCAGACTAATTTGTATTAAATTTGTAACTTCTGAGATTCATTGTTTGTTTGTTCTTTACTTCCTCGATAGTCATTTTTTTTTTATTATTCCTGAATATCAAAACAAATTTTAAAACTTAAACCTTGCATCCAAATGTTGCTTTCTGCTATTTAACAGAAATAATGAAATTAGTTTTTTTGGAATTTTTTTTTTCCTCCCCATTGATTTGAATGCAGTTTGCTTGAAATGTCACTGACATACTATTACTTAATTATACAGGTCAGTAGAAAGCTATTTAATAATATTATCATGATATTATGAATTTTATTTTTCTGAAATATGTAAATATTTTAACAAGGCAGGTCTTTATTGTAGGTCATTGTTTTTATTATATACAGGTTTATTTATATTTCTGTTGTAGGCCTACAGTAACTTTTATACTCAGGAATTTAATTCAGATAATTCATACTGCACTGTAAATAAAGGAGGTATTTATATAAAAGTGAATACCAGACTTTCAGAAATAATCTCTTGTTAAAATCTCGAACATCATTTAATATAATTTGACTATTTACACAGTGCCAAGACAATGAACAGTATATAAATTGGACCTTAAAAATACAGTTAGTTAGTTAGTTTACCTGTAACATCCACTTTAAATTTAATTTTTTTTAAATTCACTACCCCATTAATTTAATTGTGATTTAGTGTTAAAAGACACTACAATATTTTACTTTTGTTGTTTTTTAAATCAGGTTTTGTTCAGTCATGTAATGTTTTTACCAATTTAGGCAATTAAGACGCACAATAGTGACTCGAGAACGAGATAAATAAGCACTTTAACAAACAGCAGCATTTACATAATTTTTCTTTGTTTCCCTTTTAATCCGGTTACCTCAATATATCAAGGAAGGTCGATCCAAAGTACTTCCCCAGTGCGTTCTCCTCAGATGCCCACCAGATGGAGTGTGTGCTCTGCCAGAATGATCTCACAGGGTTCTCCGAGTTCATTCGGAGTTATTTTGTTCTTTAATTAGGACGGAATTGGCAAAAGAAACTACCTGAAAAGGCATGCGCATTTGCGGTAGCTTACAAAGAACTATTATTTGCATAATTTAGCAAAATGTCTAGCAGGACCGCTCTAAAATCACTTTATTTACTCGCTTGAACGAATCACCATGTTGAACAAATAATTTCAAAGCAAAAACATTATAATCATTAATGACAGTTCTGAATCTCGCTTCTGCGATGGCGTAATATCAAAGCCATAACCCCCACATTTGTATGGATGACCCCTAACCTTTTCCCATTAGAAGGGCCTATGCAAAAAATCCCCTTGTCTACGCCCCATCCACACTGACCCAGCATGAGGCCAGGACACAGAAAAAAACAGGGGCTTTCTGTCAATCATGACTACATACATTGTACAATGGATTACCACACTTCCCCCTAGAAATGCTTTGAAATGGAACATTCCACTTCCACAAAGTTTTAGGTGTTTGAGTTTTTAAAAGGTAAAAGTTTGTATATATTCAAAAATAAAATACATCTGCAGTTCAGTTAATAAGTAGCGTAAAACTGGAACAAAGAGCAAACACACTGAAAAATGCCCAAGTCTGCATGAACACGTTGCATTGTGTCGTTTTCTCACCCAAGTCTCCTTCTTTCCCTCCCTCCGTCCCTCCCTCTTTTTCTCTCAGGCTGCGGGGGAATTCTGTAGCATGTGTCTATGGGTTCTCAGGCAGCTCTTGGGGAAAATAAAATATAGAGGCCCTGCAGTGACGTGACCCCTCCCCGCTCTCTCACCGCTCTGCTATTCACACTGTGTGCAGCCAGTCTTAGGGTGCTGCTAGGGTACAGGCAGCCTTTTTGTTCGGATGTGAAGCCAACTTCTGATAGCCTCAGTCCCGGGCATTCAGAAAGAACCTTCGAGCCTCATCGGAGCTTCAAAAGAAACCTCAGTTTGACTCAGTCGCTCTGTCTAGGCCAGATTCGCTAGCACATAAATATGCTAAATATGGCCACGTTTCTCGGGCGAATGGGAAATAGAGATACGCGGAGTGAAAGAAACTGGCAGGAGAAAAGGGTTTGAAAGAAAGCTGTTTTTGTTTAGCGATAATGACAGGGTATTAAAATGCATTAAAACATAATTGCCCTCCATGCTGTGGGCGATGAGTACACACAGCAAAACTACTGTTCCCCATCGACCTGCGTCTGCTGAACTTTGGTTGGACCTTCCACTCAAACGACTGAGCGATCAATGAGGCTCATGGATTAAGCTTGTTACTGGCTACAACTGTGCCACATTTAAATGTGCGAGGAAAGAACATATACAGGACTAGCTTGTGACAACCATGACTAGTATTGTGTCACTCTCTCTCTCTCTCTCTCATGTGCACATATTCACTGGACTTCCTGCCTCGCTGAGCCAAAAGGGAAGTAATAAAGCAGGAAGACTTCCTGCTGTATCGCTCAGCTGTAAGAGCGTATGTTGGCTGTTGGCAGAAGTATAAAATTATAAGGTGAAAGTAACTTATTTGAGGCAGAACGATATTGTTTTTGGACAAGTAATAATTTGAAATAAACAATGTCTGCTGTGTGTTTTACCAGCACTTCTTGATATTATTTGTGTAGAGTGATTAGTATATTTATCTGTGCCTATACAGTTAAAATGATGCATATATTCTGAACGTCTTGTGATGACATAATTACTGTTAATAGTATTATTTGAAACTTTCTATTTATAGAATAATTATTAAAACATAAATGTGTGTTTTCAAGATCGATAATAATACGGATTATTATGAGAATATTAAAATGTATTCTGAAGGACACTGAAGACTGAAGTAATGATGCTGAAAATTCAGTTTTGCATCACAGGAATACATTAATTACAATTAAGGAATAAACTGAATGGAATACAGTATGTCAATATTATTTCTAAATGATTTAATACAAGCTTATGGCCCTAATAGCTCTGCTAACTAGCTCTGATTATTAGAATAGCTCTAATAACTTTTACTCTACCTTCTGATTATTTTTGTCTTGTTTATCGGTGCAAATGTCTAAAGATTCTAGTACAAAAAGTACAAAATTGTTTGTTCAGTTTTTCAGAGAATAAAACTTGTATGTTCAATTTTGCATTTAAGTAAATTTAGTTCACCAAAATACTATAGTACATGAAAATTCATATAGGTCACCAATATAATATAAGATAATATCTGCAACATTTAATGTCATGACATCAGATTTTCTCTAAGATTTAAGATTTTGTAAAGCATTCACTTGTGACTTAAGAACTTAAGAATCACAGAAACCCTGTTTATTGCAGTTAAAGGAGCCCTAAAGCACACACACACACACACACACACACACACACACACACACACACACATACATACACATATCTGCTGCTGCCAGATACATGACTGTGGCTGCCAGCTGCTGATACATTTGGCTTTTTGTCATCATTTTGTCACTTCTTTTTATGTCAAAAGTTCAAAAGAGTCATGCATTTCTTTTCTGCAGCCTTCAGCCGTGTGCTGAGCCACAGACTCTGGGGACCAGACGGTGAAGCTATAGACTTGTGTGGATTACATACAGGTCACGGGGCACACCTTCACTTCTGTTCGTCCTGTAGCTGAGAGTGTTTGTGTCATCAGAGCAAAAGCCATCGGGTTTTTCCTGCATGTGCTGCTGATGTGTGCAAGAAAATAAAATCCTGCTGCATAGCAAGGGGTTTAATTCACCTCGTCCCGGGGCCACTGTGTGTTCTGAATAATACAAGTACTCCTGTGGTAATAGGCCACCCATGAATATGTGCCCTCACTTCCACTTCTACACGCCCTGGCTTCTACCGATGTTAGTGTGTGCACACAACAAGTTGAAACCAGACCTTCCACATAAAGATCTCTTTTGTGCTGGTGAAACGTGCATGAAAAATTTGTGGAATGACCCTTAAGACTGTATGCTGTATCTATCAACTCTGAGCAAAGCTAGACAGCTTGCTATTCATAGATGTATAGGCCGAGATACTGTTACCAGTCTGTCTATAGAGAGAACAGGACACACTAGGTACTATGGAAGCCGGCTCCGCCTGATAAAAAAAAACAATAAAGGCAAATGTGAGGTAAATTTAAATAAAAATAAAGTAAACCACAATGGCAAGAAATAAAACTGAAATTCTGAGAAATCAAGCTAAAAGTTGCCTAACAACTATATACACACACCATATATACACATCACAAACCTTTCCATTTTAAGCAAGCAGCCTAACAAATACATATGTGTCATGTCATAAATTATTTATTGGCGCCTGGCCCTACGTTAACTTCCGGTCTGTTTGTTCATCAGGCTGGTTACAAACGCAGCTAATGATGAGCAATGAAGTTGGTGTCATGTTATTGTGGCATGTGTTTCCCATACATTTATTTTTGGCGACCTGTCACGATATCCAAACTGACCCGATTTTCCAAAACGCATCGTTGAACAAACACGAGCACGCAATGCACGTTTTAAAACCAAACAGGCAGCGTAAGGCAGCGTTTGTAAGCTCAGGGCTGCTTCGTCTACAGCCGTTACCGGGGAAGCCTCCATTTCTCGTGCTTAAAGCACCTCCTGCTGACAGAGAATACATTTGCATTTTTAATAAATCCGCAGCAAACATATTCTGCTTGTTATCAAAATGTACTCTAGAAGGACTTAATTGTCTTTTCTGATTCTTTGGGATGTCTACAGGGAGGTAAATTAGGACCACAAAAGCATGCATGCGCAGTAGCGTGTGCTTATGTTGTTGTCACGGAAACCTATACAGAAAGAGGGTAAATATATTTACTTTTTAAATTAATCTCTTACTTACCTCATACCTAATTCTGCTACTCGCTGTTTATTCAGCCGCACGCTGAACAAAACTGCAGTTTTAGCTTTGACTCATCTGAACGCCTCTGATTGGCTATTACATTCATGAGCTCAACGCAATCTTGTGTGATTGGTTAAAATGCTCTGAAAATATTGAGAAAGATATAGCAAATCTTGACAGTATATTTGAAAGACTGAAATGGCATATTGGCTTGCCTGCTATTTTTTTTATTATCTCTGTCAAAAGGGTATTAATATAGGCTATATTTACTACAATTCCTATCAACAGGAACCAAATACAGCTTTAGCATAGCTTTAGTAAAAAAGTCCTCAAGATTTCTTATGAAATATGTCAACATTCCTCTCCTAGCTTTCATATTATATTAATGTGTAAAATACATTGTTAATAAGATTAAAAAGGGAAGAGGTCATGTCCTTTCAAACCTGTATGACTATTTATTTCTATTAACGCAAAAGCAGATACTTAGTATGAAATTAGTGTTATGTTCATACAATGAAAGTTGATCACGTTTGCATCTTTTGATGAACTATCCCTTTAATAAAGAGCAACACATTTTGCATTGTAGCTCCAACCTCTCAAAAGCTTCAGTTATATTGGAAACGTGTGTTCTGAATGTATTTGGGATAAGCAAGTATTATTCAGTAATACTCTTCAGCTTGACGTGATTAATCTGCAGTCTGAAATGTATTATCCTATAGGATTTGAATGATGATGAGTGATAAAAGGAGCAACTGTTTATGATCAGTGTGTATTACAGGTTGTTCTGTGTGTTCGACCAGCTCAGTCTGGATTCAATATACACTATTTGTTGCATTTGCATCCGAACAATCACACGTCAGGATGGACCATCCTGAAACAGTTTAGCAGAGTCGAGAACAAACGTAATACATGTACACTAGTGCAAATACAACCATCAAGACACTTAAAATCATAAATATTCATATCAAGCAAAATATGTGTAATTTCTTAAAAGAACATGGCACTTTTTTTTAAATAGGCAAATTTTCCAGGCTCCCCTAGAGTTAATAGTTGAGCTTTACCATTTTTAAGTCCATAATATCATTGTGTCTGCTGCACTCACAGCGGCCTGATAGTTCCTGGTTATATCAGCCTAGAAAATTGCAACTTTTCATACTTTTTCTTAGTACATGATGTAACTATAGAAGGGTTAAAGCTGCAGTCCGTAACTCGTTTTGATTAAAAATGATTCAAAATCAATATCTGAGCAAGTAAATAACCAGCCAGTGTTTAAAAACTATTGCCTTACTTTCGCTTGTAATTATGTTTTCTAATTTGAGTGGAAAATTCGAGCATTGACACTGCGTCTTTACGTCTGTTAACATAAAGAAGCTGTCCCGGCAAGTACAGGCTGTGGACTTCTGCAGGAGACGCATCATTTAATTATAGCTCAGTTTCACAGCAGCTGCATAGAAATTATATCTCATTTATATTTGTATTTAAGAAAATTCTTAATATGAAATCCGAATGACGTGACAATTAGAGATTAGATAGTACAGAAATTTAAACGCGCACGCTAATACACACTATACTCTCACTCACACTTTTAGTCACGCATCAAAGTGTGGCAGACCTATTACTCACTCGTTCAGATGACAATATCCAATAAAAATTCAGATTTGGGTCATATATTCCAAGACGTAGTTTAGAATCTTGCTAAGTACAGGATTACCACCGGTGCAATACCACGTTTACAGTAGATGACGACAAAGCGTACAGACTACAGCTTTAAGTTTTAAATAAGAAAAATATTGCAACTCTTTGGTAATTTTTGCACGATGCTAAAAGTCGAATCAGATTCAATGATAAATGCTAAACTACAGCTAAAAGTTCTTTTGCCAGACTGCTGAATAGATTCAAAAATGGTAAAACTCAATTGTTTAACTCTAGGGGAGTTGGAGAATGAGCCTCTTTTTTAAAAAAATGTGGCGTTTTAAAGAAATAGTTCACCCCCATATATTTTTTTTTTTCATTTACTCACCCTCAAGTTCCAAACGCATATGAGTTTTTTCATCTGCTGAATGCAAAAGAAGAAATTTTGAACAATGTGGAAAAGCAAGTTACCGGTTGCTATTGACTTCCATAGTATTTATTTATTTTTATGTTTTTACATACAATGGTTACAAAAATTCTTCACAATATCATCTTTTTTGCCGAAGGAAGTAAGCCATACAAGTTTGGAACAACATGAAGGTGAGTAAATCATTATAATTATTTCAATTCAAGGCCAACTGTAACTTTTAATTAATTTAAAAGAACATATTAGAAGACATATAAAAAGTAAAGCACAAATGAGAGAAAATCGTGTTTTTAACACTTTTATTTTACCACTGTTGGCCAGCAATGGGTGTCACTGTGATACAGTGTGTGGGGACGATTCCCAAATTATATCCTTTACACTCCCCCATTCTGGACTATCATTGGTACAGCCCAGGATTGGGTCAGCTAGCATCCTTGCGTGCCAGTGGAGGTAAGCTACCGCAGGACACCATCACAGAAGCACCCCACCCATAGAGTAAAAATAGATGCTTAGTGTCACTGAGCCAAACGTCTGTTACTGGTTCCTTTCAGGACGCTACTGTGAAGAGAGCAAAAGGAAGAGAGACAGAAACGAGACAGGCACTTAAGTACTAATGCATGGCTAGAACATGTCACGCACGGGGCGAATGGGTGGAGAAAGGAACACGGAGGACGATGAACTAGTCAGTCAACACATGTGTGATGCTAGGTTAGCTAAACACCATGATGAACACCACGCGAGAGTCGTAAATTACTTCATCTTCGCCATTTTCTCCCGAAGCAGTACCATCAGCGTTGTTGACGTTTCGCAGCAACGCCTTTAAAGGCTCTCTTTTCCAGTCTGTTTTTACATAAAACGAAAGAACAAACACGTCAATCAGCGCCTGAACAATTGAAAGTCTATATTCAGAAAGCG
This sequence comes from Puntigrus tetrazona, assembly GCF_018831695.1. Taxonomy (NCBI): domain Eukaryota; kingdom Metazoa; phylum Chordata; class Actinopteri; order Cypriniformes; family Cyprinidae; genus Puntigrus; species Puntigrus tetrazona. The sequence continues at coordinate 13,197,718 of NC_056705.1, read as the reverse complement.
ACAATCAGAAACAAGAGGCACTTTTTGTGTACACAGAATATGTTCAACAGTGTTGAATCACTGAATCCTTTTTGTGGACACGGGACACGAACTGTTCAAGCTTCTGTCGAAGGTCAAAGGTCATTGTCATTGGCTCCACTGTCTCCTCTCTGATTGGTTATTGTGCTTGTCTGTTGATAGTCTTTAGAGCGCGGGCAGTTGTTGCTCTGCTCGTTTGGCACATGTTCCCGTTGGCTGCAGCAGCCAATCACTGCAGAAGTCTTTCGAAAGTACTTGTGAAGATTGCTGGGCTTTGTGCACACACAGAGCGCCGGCGTTCTGTTTCCCAGAATTCCATGCTGCTGCGGCATCAGCATTCTAAAAAAGACAAATCAGATGCTTAATATTCTAATACATGTGTTAATTTAGTACTGCTGGTATGCTATTGTAGTTATAACATTTCGGATTCGATTTTATTTTAGTTTTTTTTATTTTATTTTTAGGTTCTAAAACTTTTTAGTTTTGGTTAACGATAATAAACCCGATCAGAGAAGAGTTGGTTAAGAGTAATTTTAAAACAAAAAAAAAATTCTAGCACAAACATAATATGCATTAATGCATGTTGAGGTCTGCCATGAATAAACCTGCAGTCTAAGAATAAGGCGAACTGAAACTCTGGATGAGAGGTCTTGTTACCTCACGCCGTTCAGTGATTTGTGCAATTGCTGGAAAATCAATAGTTATGTTCTATTGCAGCTGTTCTTATCAGAATAACTATTTGCATATGTATCATGGCATTGAGTTGCACAGGGTTACGTGGCCTTAATGTTGTGATGATGCATAAGCCCATATTGATGTGGAAATGTAAATGCGTTCATGAGAGGTGAACAAGGTCACACTTAAGTCACATGCAGGTTCAACACCTGCAACCAAGACAAAATATGCGTGTTCAAGTCACTTAATCAATCCGGTGTGCGTCACTGCTTGGTCCACAAACGAGGCCCCGGCATAAAAAACAATCACTGCAGAATAACAAATTGATGGCCTTTATTCATAAAAGCAAAGATGAGCTATTCTCTCCCTCTGCCTAGTACCCTTTCATTTCCATCCAATATCGTGCTATTTGTAAAGAGTCATTTGGATAAACACTCGCAGCAGAGAAAGCAACCAATTTAGTGGGAAGAGAAGATTTTTTTTAAACGTCTAAATGTACAGCTTTATTGGGTCTGATAGCTTTTGGTTTTGTTTCTAAGGGAACACACAAAATAATGTATTGATTTAATGCACTACCATTATATATATTGCTCTACACAAAAGCTCATATGAATAACTGGGGTACTAATGTACTATATTGTAACTTTTTTTTTCCTTCTTCCTAAAAACATTCTAGCATACTAATTTTAAGGACAGTCCTGAACCAGTCGGACACACAAAACAATTGCAGATTAATTGTTTGATGGCAAATGAGACATACACTAAATTATCAGATTAAAATGAACGTTTTGTTTCCATGGTACTTATTCCTAATTCACTAATAAAAACAAAATAATATAAACAGAAGACATGTAGCACCCACTGATGATGCCAGTAGATTTTACGATCTGTTCATTTGCCACTAAACAGTTGCTGGCAGATGATGATAAAAACAAAATTGCTGAATAAATCTTATATAGACTAAACTCAAAACTCTGTGCCAAAATCAACCAACAGGTAAAATATCAGGTAAATCAAATATCAACAGTACTGGATTAAAAAAAAAAAAAAATGTTCATTTGCAAAAACTGCCGTACATTATATTCCACATATAGCGTGATCTGAAGCATAAACACATTTTGTTACAAAGTCAATATTATCTACTTTCAAGGCATGGGGAGTTCACATTTTACTGCAGAAAACAAGTCCATTTTGATTGATATTACTTGGAATGTGCAATGAAAAAACTTTCTGAAAAATAAAATAAGCAAATGAACTCCTTGTTAGTGATTACCTTAAAAATGACATGTTTTGACAAAGGGGAGGTAAACATAATTATTATTGATGGCCTGAAAATTGACCAATGTTCCTTTTCCTTGTTGCTCTCAATTTTCTAGTCTTGGCTCTAATTGTAAAAAGGTTGCCCCCGCCACCTCTGCTCCTCACTGCGCACAGCTATATTTAGTCCCTCCAGAACAAGTTGTTCCAACCAGAACACAAAGAGACTCAATCAGAAAGAGAGAGAGGAGAAGGCAGAAATCAGATGAGCATCAATACACACCGGCGTTTGGCAATGCAGCGCTTAAAACACAAATTATGCTTGGTGACAGTTCATGCCGGCCTTTTTCTGCAGCAAAAGCAGGAGCTTTCGTTAAATTGCTTACTGTGCGGTACAATTAAATAACTTATTTGCACCTTTATACATTTCTCCGTTTATAATCAATGGTGGCTCTTCAATAACCGATGGAGTAGAAAAGTGTGCAAACTGTTAAGAATCCCTCTCATCGCAATGCTAACTACTTAATGCTAACCACGCTAGTTTGGACGTGACAGCTGCTGTGCTGCAGGTAGAAAGCCATTTCCTGCACTAAGAGCTGTAATGAGATGAGACCACAGATCCATCCATCCATCTATCTCTCTCATTTCATCACGTATCCTGCCATCCGTACACTGATCAATTTAACAATGCCTCTGGGACTTCTCTCTCGCTCTCTTCCCCCTCTCTCACTGTCTGCTCGGTGACATGTTTTATGTTTTATCTGTCTGTCTGGGTCGGCATACATTAGCTCAGTGTGAGTAGGCGTACAGTTCTGAATGGGGAGAGCCTTTTGGTGACTGGATATTTTAGAGTTTTATTAACGTATCTATTGTTAATACACCAACCAAGCCGAACTACTAAAATCTACTAGACAAATGTATATTAATTAGTTAATTAGTACATTAATTAAGTTAACTTGAATAGAATGATGTTTAACTTAATTAAGGTATTACGCTGGAATAAATAAATGCTAAATTAATTAAAGTATATTAGTATATTAATGCAGTATTGTGTAGTATTTATTTCAAGATATATACTTCAGAAAGAGAAACAATGCATTAAATTGACAATGTAATGTCAAAGACATTTGTAATATTGAGATATATATTCAAAATAAATACTTTTGAACTTTGTATTCATCAAAAAGTCATTAAAAAAATAAATCACTTATTTTCAGCATTGAAAATAATAAGTAATGTTTCTCGAGGAAAAAAATTTAATCTACAGGATTTCTGAAAGATCATTTTGTACTAAAGTCCAGAGTAATGATGCTGAAAATTCAGGTTTGCCTCACAGGACTAAATTACATAAATTACAAATAAAATAAGATGTTAATTTGCATTACATAATATTGCTGTTTTTATGCAATTGTTAATCACATTAATTAATTAATAAATAAATTATATGAAAAAAGTTTTTAAAACAAAAACAAAACAAACCAAATAATGTATATAAATATACATTGATGAGAAGACATACTTTTTTTTTATTATTATTATTTTACTGTGTATGTTGGCATGCATTTATGCTTTTTAAGTGACAAAGACAGAAAAGCTGATGAAAGGCCTTAAATAGCATTCTGGCATATAGTATGTAATGCCTCCTGTGTATGAAAGCATGTATGGACAGCTATGTGTGTCTCTGAGTGCCTGCGTGTGAGAGAGTATGTGACATGCTGATCTTTCCTCTGCTCAAGTATGTGAGTGACGTTGCCTTTTCATCCCCCGAGGTTGTCAATCACTGACGAGCATCACATCAAATTTAAGAGTGACAGGGTGATATGTTTATCCAGGAGTATATGTGTGTGTGCCATTCAATGGGGTCTTACAACACTGACATGAAACAACAGCTGTCAAAGTTCACACACACACACACACACACACACACACACACACACATACACACTTCATGGAGAATGTCTTCTGGGAAAACATGTGGCTGAAGTCCATCACATATCAAACACTGAAACAAAGAGCAATATAGACCAAGAGAATGAGTAAATGAACGACTCAAGGAAAGTAAAAGGAAGGAAAGTCCTACAAGTAATGCAGGTTTGTTAGTATGTCTTGAGTGTGTGTGTGTGTGTGTAATGAACATGTAAATGACAAAAATCTGTGTGCTTTGTGACACGGGTAGAAATCAGAAGCACTTCACTGGAGCAAAGCTTTACTGTTCATTTATTTCCTATTTTTGAATACATATTCAGAAAGTTCATACGAATTCAGCTGCTCTTAGCTCTGCTGAAGTTATGTTTAAATCTATACCACAAATGCTGCCAATTTTCCCCTAAAAACAACATAGAAAATGTGAAAAAAGACTGCATTTTCCACCAGGGCCTCGTGAAAACCCAACAACCAGCTCTAAACTAACAAACACTGTTTGCTGACTCATCTGTACCCTCTCTCTCTCGCTCCTCAGGATTAACCACTTTCTGCCAAATGTCTTTGCAGAAACATGCAACATAAATCATAGTTTGTACGTCTCTTTCTCCAGGCATAATGCTGTATAATACAGTGCAGCAATAATGTTGCTGTATAATTACCTTAAATGTCTCAGTGCAGCCCACTAAAATTAGGTGACATCTATCGCATACAGCATATTCGGTGTCCTGTGAAGAGAGTGATCTGAGATCTCGCTTCTCCTCACTGCTGTGCCCTTGGGCTTGACATTTAACCCCCAGGCTGTTTCAGAGAGACAGTCTCTGCGATTAGTGCACGTTTAACACATGCAGCACAGGCACATTTTATTAAAACACTTACAATAAACCATGAAAAATGCTGCACTTTGGGGCCAGTAAGAAAGAAATTAATACTCTTATTAAGCTCGGATGCATTCATTTGATGAAAAATGACAGTAAGGGCATGCAAAAATAAATTAATTAATTGAAAAGCTGTATCAGTATCATGATTTCCAAAGAACTGTGACAACACTCGAGTAAAAGCTGCAGAAAATGCTTCGCCATTAAACCCTATAGTGAAAAAAGTATACAAAAATGTATTTGAAATATATTTAATTTGTGCATAAAACAAATATATTTAGATATTTATGTGCTTAATGAAATACAAATCATATAGTATAATTAATAGTGTACTTTAAGTGTTAAATTGTAACTAATGTATGTGCTTAATTCACTTGAATTGTGAGGATGTAGTATTGAGGCCCAACTAAAGATATACTGAATTGATTTAGCTGAAGTGGAATTGTTACAAATATACTTCATGTACACTTTAAATATCTTGATTTTACAGAGATCATAAAATCACTATTAATAGCGATATTAAAACACATTTTAGGCATAATATTAACAAATGTGCACTGTGCAATAAAGAAATCTTCCTAATAAAATTTCTTTATGATTATGACATATCAGTGATATGTCATTAAATGTGCCTTTTTTTTTTACTTGCGTAGGATTCTATTATATTGTAAAACAACAAAAATGCTTCTTTTGAATGACATTTTCTACCATATTTTTATTTAAACAAACACAGCCTTGGAGTCATCCAAAAACAACATTCTTACAAAAAAGTCATACTGAGCCCAACTTTTTGAATGGTACTGTATGTACGTGGGCTACATTAAAAATACTCTGTAGACAAAACTATTACCGGAGGTCCACTAAGTCTGAGCAAACACTCTTTTAGACATGTCCTTAAAGACACATGTGATTAAAATGTAACTAAAGTATTGCTTTAAGAATAAAACACCAACAATGAAATTTTCTGTACCCAAATTCGGTCTCTTTCAATAGCAGTCCACGTAATTAGGAATTTTACACAATGGCTAAATATTTTTTTATTCAGATTACGCATCGGGTTCAAGTTCGTCAAATGGTTTAAACACGCTAACCATCAGAAAGCTGCTTGGTTAGAAATGATATGAGGTTATTGATATACATTGACTATTAATTTCACAGAAAAATTGCTTAAATTACTGGAAACTTATTTGTAGTAACCATAATTAACATTATACAAAAACACTAGTATTTAGACAGCTGAAAAAGTGTGTGTGCGCGCATGTACTCGAAGTTAGGAAGAGTTTTGCTCTGGGTATTAAAAGGACCCAAGAGTAAGCGGTACATTTATTGAGCAATGCTGACTGAGCCCTTTCAGAGCTTCAGTTTTGGACTGAATTTGTCCACACACACACACACACACACACACACACACACACACACACACACACACACACCAGTTTACTTAACTTTAAATATGTTTAGCAATTAGCAAAAGCTAAACCAAACAGTCTTTGGATTTTTGGAACAACAACATGATTTGGTTTATATATTAATCATTTCTCCAAATGAGGACCCTGAAGGGAGGTTTTGTCAAATTTAGCTCAATTTGTCCCCAAAGCATAGCTAAATAAACACACACAGGCACATACCCTTGAAAGCCATGCCAAAATACAGATCCAAAATGCTGCCTGATCAAATGACTAATTATTAATAGGCACTTACTTCTCTAGTTTTTTTCCTTTCCGCCATCCTCCTCTCTTTCTCTTTCACTGTCATTCCCCCTTTCCCCTGCAAGTTTAAGGTTTCACTCTGTAACTTTATTCTGAAGAGCTTCAGAGAGAATTAAGTTGTCTGCTCAACACACAGGGCAACAGACAGCGGAAAACATGTATTCATGAACAAAACAGAAACGTTTTGTCCCTGGCTCATCACTAAATAACATTCTGTCTTTCTTCCACTGCTTGTACTTTTTCCTTAACAGGCAACACGCAGTTAGACAAAGATTTTATATCAAATCAAGTGCCACATGCAATCAAACAATATTTTTGTCTGAACTAAATTATTAAGTCTTTAAAACAAAAATAATTTACATGATATTTTAGAGTAGATAAACTTAGTTTAATATGTCCATAATTTTTATATATATATATATATATATATATATATATATATATATATATATATATATATATATATATATATATATATATATATATATATATATATATATATATATATATATATATATATATATAGAAAGTATTATCAAGAAAATTTGATTTGCTGCTAAAGAATATTTCTTATTTTTTTATGTTATAAATTGTTGTGCTGCTAAATATTTTAGCACAAATAATGATACATTATTTCACGCATGAATGTTTTGATAAATAGAAAGTTCAAAAGAACAGCTTTTATTTTTTTCTAAATAGAATCAGAGATTTAGAACACAGACTCTCATCAATTTATATGCAACTCATGCAGAACAAAAGGGCTTTCAAAAAAGGAAAAGAAACCTACTGACCCCAAACTTTTAAATACTTTAGACACGTTTTAAAGTGTGCCTTAAGTGTTCAGATACTATTTTGGGGCTTCTGGATGTTGAAAAGAGAGCCTGAAAGACCAAGAGAGACTGAGAAGTAATATAAGAACTTTTTTCTTGTCAGGGTGGCTCATAAAGCATGTCACCTAAACCCTCCAGTATTTAACCTGCCAACACACACACACACGGACAAGCGCACAAACTCACACAGAAACACTTGATGAATGACACAGACATCATTCACAGAGAGAAGCTGTCACATAGATCAGATTAGAAAAACACACTGAACAGAATCAGCCCAGGTATGGCATGTTTAATATAATATGTAAAAGTGCTGAGTGGTTGTTTTCTCCCGTACTCTCTCTTTCACACACACACACACACACACACACACACACACACACACACACACACACACACACACACACCTCCCGGGTCACTGGGTTTAATCTCCACTCTTTCTCATCTCGCTAGTAATGATGAGATGCTGCAAGGCCATTTATCCCTCTGGAGGTTTAAAACCCTGTGTGCGTGTCTGACTGTTTGTTTGTGTGAGTTTGTGCGCATGAGAAAATGTAGCCTTCCTGTTCGCTTTTAAATAAAAAACAAAATTGGACACGAAAACACAAACAAGACTTTTTTTAGAGAGCAATTACGGAGGGAGGTGTAAAGATGGAGAGCATGCAAAAAGGAATAAGGGATGAGTGATGCAGAGTGACGCACACGTTGAGGTAAGCAGCTAGCTGATGTTTTTCAACATCTGTACGTCACTCCTCGAGCCCCTCGGTCACTGCATATTCAAACCAGAACGTGGAGGAGAGAAAAATAAGAAAAAAAGAGGGAGAGGAACAGACAGAAATAGAGATAAAACGCTGAATCGTTGAGAACGAAGACGGCTGAAAGATTAAAAGAACGGGGGTTGAAAGAGAATGTAGAACACAGAAAAAGATGTAAAGAGGCGAGGCTGAGCATCATTCTCCATTATAGGCCTAGTTCAAGCTAAAAAGAAAATTCTGTTATTATTTGCCTACCCTCATGTCATTATAAACAAGCATTTTTTGCTGTTGTTTGTGGAACATAAAATGATGCTCTTGAACTGTTTTGCCGTCATTTTTAAAGTTGGGAATAGCTAGATGTGAGCACTGGTTATATTTAATAAATAACTGCAATTTATTCATTTGAAGGCAAACCTGAATTTTTAAAGCATTTGTAATAACTGCCCAAGATACTTTTGATATAGAAGAGAAAAGAGGTTTGAAAAAATGCAGTCATGTTTTTTAAGTGTGTAGGTGAGTATAGTCTTATTAGCAAAAATGTTATATTTCAATCACACAAAGTTCCACAATTATTTGAATAACATTAGTGAGTATGGACTCATAACCCCAATCTTTTGAAGCGAACCGTCATTGTTTTGTGCTGTGATTCCTTCAGTAATGCTGATCTGGGAATTCATTTTTTGGGTGATCTATCCCCTTTAAGTCTTTGACAGTTTGACACTCTGAACAGTTACACACTGTGCAAACAGCCAGAGTTCTGTGAAAACAGCAGCTTCTGTGTGTGAGACTGTCACATTCGGACTGGAGCGCTGGGGAGAGACAGGTTGATTTAGTTAATTAAATGTATGGGAGTGTTACATAATTTAGCCTGAGGCCCAGTCTGTTCTTTTAGCTCCCAACAAGCTTAAACCAGTCTTCAAGAGCTATACACTTACAGAACTCAATCCATCTTACAAATCCAAAATCAACAGCTTGGCAGCTGTATGAATGAGCATGCATTTAAATTATTGTGGCTATCATTGGTATAATTAAGATTTTGATAACATTCAATAATTCATTTCTTGTTCTGTCAAACAAAATAAATGTTTTTGTTTGCATAATAAATGCATGCTTGATGAAAACGATATATATATATATATATATATATATATATATATATATATATATATATATATATATATTTTTTTTTTTTTTTTTTTTTTTTTTTTTTTTTTTTTAGTATAAATTATATGAATCTAACACACACACCTACACACACTAAACTCAACCATAAGCTACTTAGAAGTGTAATACATATATATAGTATAAGTATTATGCTTTGTCTGCTATCTTGGGCAGTTGTCATATATTTTTAGAGACATAGTTATTTATACCCATAACAACTGAGTATTATGCATAATATTGTGAAGATCTGTTGTATGCCGATGCTTGATTGTGTAACATGTATTTAACTGCATCTTTAATATTCATGTCCCTCTAAAATATTTCTTTTAAGTGAATGTAACTCAATTGTTAATGTGTGTTAGTGTGTGGTCATGTGTTTAGTGTTTAAATTTGTGTGTTTGTGCGGAGAAGGCACGATCGCATCTCTAGAGTGCGAGGATGTGTTTGAGGAGGGCAGTCATGGACAAAGACGGAATTGAGCAACTGAACTCAGAAACAGAATTAGAAACATTAAGCAATATCAAATATTGCAAAAGAACAGGAAAAAAAACTGCTTAAGCAGAAGAGAGTCACAGTGTACTGTGCATGCAATGTAATGTTCATAACAAAAAGTTCCAAGGGGTTTGCAGATTTTTACTCGTCTCAAAGCCTGTCCAAGCTGATTTTTCTCTGACCTATAACTGCTCTCCCAGCTTTTTGAGCTGACCAGTGCTCTAAACCCCTCAGAAAACCCCCCAGAACAGAACAGACTGACCGGGTTGAGAGACTGGCTGAGCATCTTAGGCTGTTCACATTCATTTTGTGAGCTTAAATGGCAAGTTTATGAAAAGCTGACACTTCTTATACTGCTCAGATGAGAAAAAAACACAAAAAAACCTAACAAGTAATCTTACAAAAATGAAATAGTGGACAAATTGTAAAAGCCCTGATTGATGTTTGATAATAGTGTATATTATAACTTCCCAAGATAGTTTTGATGGAGGAGAGAAAGAGTGTTTAGAGAAATTACATTTCTTTTGTTTTTTTAATGACACTTACCGTGTAGGTGAGTATAATCTAATTAGTGCTCTTTTATAGACTTGTAAACCCACACACAGACACACAAACACACATAATCTAAGACCGGAAGTCTAAACAATGCTTTAAGCCATTTAACAAGATTAAGAAAATATAAAGAGATAAGGCAGTCAGACAGTATATGTGAGCTGATTTTAAAGATCACTGTTGAAATCCCATTGACTGCTGAACCAGTTTGATCCCGCAAAAACAACTTTTCTAAATGAGCAACTTTTTGTGTAAAACAGGCCCCAGAACACAACTGTTTGTGTTAAGACCGGGGTCAGATTAAATTTTTTTTTTTTTTTTATAGTATGAAATGTATGTAAAATGAAATGTAATGTATACTAAAGATATTTACCATGTAAAAATATATAGTAAAATATAAGTATAGTAAAAAAATTACAAACATTTTTAAAAGTACAAATATTTTATGGAAATGGAAAAATACGTCCAAAAAATATGAAACTGTTGTCAACACTGATAATAAAAATAAATGTTTCGTAAGCACTAAATCAGCATATAAAAATTATTTATGAAGGATCATGTGATAGCTCACAGTTATCAGATATTTTGCCTAAATGATTTTTTGTAGTATTTTTAACTGCAGTGATTTAAGTTTTAGATAGTTTGCACTGAAAGAGCATTTACATTACATTTTTTACATTTGCATTTGTGCATTTTTAAGGCAGTTTATCAAATAAATATTCTTTAAAGAATATGCGTTTTTCTATTCCATTGCCTTCTGTTTAGCTGTTGCATGAGTCTTATCTAAAGTCATGTGACTGGAAAACCCGATTGTGAACAGAAAACAATCTGATTATACAGTCAACTTCATACAACCCACCCAGCAAGTCAATTTTAAATATGTGTCCCAAACGCAAACACACTTGCGTCTACAACTGTAATAGATCTAATCTGCTGTATTTTCTTCACTCAGGTTGTGTGAAACGCAACAGAAGTGCTTACTGAACAATGACCATGACCCGAAGAGAGCTGTAACTAAGAAGAGACGAACAGCACTGAACACACACCCTAACATGCCCTGGAATAAGTAATGGGAGTGGGTCTTTCCATTACCTTTAACCTGTGAAACTAGATCTGAAGAAGTCTATGTTTACTCCAGTTTCAGCAAAAAAAAACCACATACACGCTCATTTTTCTACACTCCCATATTAAAGAGAAACCCAGTCATTATCCCTCTAACTCACTCCTGTATCCATAACATCCAGCCTAACTAGAAATAGAGTGAAGAAAAACAAAAAAATGCCATGACAGACCCGTGTGCCCTTATTCCTCCTTTCCTTTTCTTATCTGCCCATCGTTCTGTCTTGGCTGTCTCAGCTGACACCCTCACTCTCAACGGAATGAGCCCTGTCAGGTCTGAGATAAAGAGATTATTCACACACACGCACACACACACACACGCATACACATACACGCTCACACATGCACTTAATGGCAATGCACTGTACCTTTCTGAGATTACGATGATCGGTCGATTTAAAAATGTCAGCAGATGTAAAAACAACTCACAAGACAGATGCTCTCACGGTATCTTATGATAACATTTTTTGATCTTGCACATTAACAGAACATTTTTTTGCTGCCAAAGTTAGAATACACACTAATTTTATTTTATTCAGAATTAGGCTTAATAAATAAACTATATTTTTTGGTTAAAATTAGTAAACAAAATTTAAAAAAATTAAATATATAAAAAAACTCTCCATAAACATCTCCATAAACACAGTTATGCTTTTTATGTGTTTTTGTTTAATTTTTACATCATATGATAAACAATAAAACACTTGCAGCAAGAGCATCACAGGAGGGCTGTTTTTGTGCAATCTATCATGGGTTTAAACAATTAAAGGTTTTATATAACCTTTTAGTAAACAGAATAAATTAAATACAATATTGCCAATATTTTTGCTAAATTTTAAGTGAGTCGTTACTTTATTCCTGAATGAATCAGCAGTTTGAACAAACTGAATGAATGAATGAGTCAAAACAAAACATTTTCTGCCACCTGCATGCAATTTTACATTCTTATTTAGAAAATAATTTCAATCAAAAAAATGAATTCTGTCATCGATTACCCTAATGTCCTCTCAAACCTGTATGACTCAACCTAAAGGAAGGTATTTTGAAGACTGCTGGTAAAGATGTTACCGAACAAAAAAAAAAATATGTCTCTCAACTTATCTTCTTTTATGTTTCATATTTATTTTGAGCTGTTTTAGCCTAAATGTTCATAATAAATAATTTGCTGAATTCCTTGTCTACTTTATACTTTCTCATGTAACACAATAAGGACTTGAATGATTTACATTGAACATTTATTTTAATTTGCAGTTAGACAAAAAAAAAAAAATCACTGACATCACTAATATATTTATAATCTATTTTTTTCAGATTGTGTATTTGAAATTAACAATAATAATGTTAAATTGAACTTTATTAATGTTGAATTAACATGGTAAAGTTTGTATTATTTCTAAATTCAGAAAATTATGCTTAAGGCATAAGTCAATATTTTTTGTAACTTCTTTCGAGACTAAGTTAATGTCTACTGAAAAATAGAAGAAGTACATAAAAACCATTCTCAAAAATATAATGCAATTCTTTTGTGATGCGGCCAGTGAAAATATTGGCAAAAAATAAATGTGGACTACTGACCCAAAAGGTCAGGAGAAATAATCCTTGTTGTTAAGCCCTGAACTAATAATAAAAAAATACAGCATGGATGGATGATAAAAAAAAAGAAGAAAAAGATGAGGAGAAGAAATGTGCCAGAGGAAAAAAAGTGAACAAAAATAGACAAGATGTTCTGAAACAAGCAATAAAACGCAGTGAAACTTGAGCAAGAACTCTCTGTGAGGTCACAGAGGAAGAAAAACCGAGACATGGTCATATGCGTCTCCATGGCAACCATGTGTATCTCTGTTTCTTTGACGCAATAAGATGGCAGATCAAACCTGACAACACTCTTACTCTTGTTCTTTCTCTCAGGCTCCACATCGAAATATTGGCTCCTTACTGCGGTGTCGTGAGTCATTGTTTGACCTTGGTCTGCATTGTGCAATAGAACTATTGAAATAAAACTAAATGGGTAGATGCGGTAGGTAAAGGTGCAGCAACTTTTTAAATGCATATTCAATTCTGAAATATACAATTGAACATCTTCCCACAGAAATGGGTGATTATATGATATGATTCATCCATGTCTGCACAATTGCCCATTCACTCAAACATAAATGCATGGTTAAAGCAAGTGAGCTCATAAGCCTGTTGCACGAAATTATCGTGCTTTTGCTTTACTGTGATAAAAAAACCTCAGGGCTCCATTACCTGTGCAATTAAATAAATAGTCATTACATTTTTCACCCTCATGTCATTCATATCCAAAGCCCTTCATTCATCTTCAAAACACAAATTAGTTTAAGAAATGCACAGCGAAGACACAAAAGAGAAGTCATTTGTAAAAATTAAAAAAAAAAATGTGTTTGTGTGTCCGTTGCTGTCATAAGGGTGAGTAATTAATGACAGAAAAGAAATATCACTTTAAACCGGATGCGTTGTTGACAATTCAACTAACGTTAACACATATACAACTTCTTACAGTACAGAACAAGACCATGACACTTCATGTGAAAACAGCTGAGTGTGCAATGTAACACTTTGCATCAAAGCCTTTGCATTCACATCCTTGCATACATATGTTTTAAACTCTCTTTTTCCCTTTCCCTCTCCCTTGCTCTGCTTAAAACGGGGATTGAGTTGTCTATTCATCCTTTACGCACTAAAATCCTCCCATTTCCTCTTTCTCAGCATAGTCAATGGGAGATTAAGCGTCAAAAGACAGTAGCCCTGGGCTCTGACTGATGCTACTCTCTCTCACACAGACACACACACGCTAACCGTGCAATAAACTCACAGCTGGGCACTTGTATAATACATTTACTGCTGGGCACGCACCCAGACACACACTTTGCACAATCTGTGTGTGCGGGTTCGAATTCTACCCTGTTCGTTTTATTCTGCAAAAAACTGCAACTGTACAATCACTTCTGCTGAGTTAAGCAGGCCTGCCGAACAGACGAGCGGAGGCACAAAGCGGTCGAGCGGGTGGAGCGGGTGGGGGAGGGCCATAGCACCTAGCCTCTAAGGATTGTGGGTATAGCTGCAGGTGGAGTGGGGTCAGTATTAGTGACAGATGTAGCGACTTTGACGTAATCACAGTCTGAGCATAGACCTAATACCACATAGACAAACATTACATAACCACATCACTGGAATTAACAAAACATTAGGGGAAAAAATAAATAAAAAACACATGCATATATAAACAGATGTGTATATGTGTGCAAAAATGTGTTTAGTTAGTGTTTAATGCATTAAAATGTTATTTGCAGGTAAATTACACACACACACACACACACACACACACACACACACACACACCTGTGTGGTGGTCTATAAACTGATGAAGGATAGAGTTGTAGGTTTTGTATGGCACGTCAACAGATCTTAAATCTGAAACCTTCGTCAGAATGTTCAGTCTCTAATCTAAAACCCAAACATAACAGCTCCATTCATAGAGCTGGACAAGCAGCCACCAGATATACAGAAACACACACTAGCGCACACACACATACTCACAGTTACCTGGACTGTAAGGAGATTTGAAGCTTTAGTCTTTTGAATTAGGATTGCTGAGCCCTTTCACTTCGCTCACATGCACAAACACCTAATTCAGTGTTTAAATCTTAAGTGTGTCACTGTAGTAATAGTAACAAAGCAAATAACAGATACTTAAGGTTTTTGAATGTAGTGCCTCATCAGGGCTGTATTTATTTGGAAAAAATGCAGTAAAAAGTAATACTGAGAAATAATTGTCTATCTTAATATAGTTTGTAAATATATCATTACTTAAGTTTTCATCAGTAGTCTCTAATGTCACATGATCCTTCAGAAATCATTCTTATATGCCGATTTTCAGATTAAGAAACGTATAAATATCAATGCTGAAATAAGTTTTGATGCTTAATGATGTTTAAGGAAAAAACTTGATTTTTGAAAGTAAAATAAATAAATAAAAATTGACATACTTTGTTTTTGTGAGAGAACATTTAATTTTACAACCTTTCAGCAGGCATAATTTCACATAATTTTACATAATATCTTTCTGTGTTTCGGTTTTCGGCCTTGTTTTCCTCTTTTTCGGTTTTCGATTTTGGCCAAGTTGGACTGTCGGTTTCTATTAAAAGGTCTGTATTGTAACATTATAACAAATATTTTTTTGTAGTGCATTTCTGCTGAATGCGTTTCTTTTCTTCTTAAAACGAAAATAGTTAGCCAGAATGACAGCCTCAGTCATCATTTGTTTACACTCTATAAAAAAAAAAGAGTGAATGGTGACTGAATCTGTCAGTCCCCAACATTCTGTCTAACGTCTCCTTTTGTGTTAAACAGATGAAAGAAGGTCATACAGAACAACATGGGGGTGAGCAAATAATCAATTCTTATTTTTGAGTGAAAATTTGTGAAAACTGCATTTACTTTCCAAGACACCTGGATGCCACTTGCTGTAATTAACATTAAAAGGACAATATAGCATATTTCCTTTCTTTCTTTTTTAATGTGTTGTTTCCCTCTTATTTTTAATAGTTTCATGCCATGCAGCACGGTAGTATTCCATCGCAAACATAGCTAAAATATTCATAGTGCTACAAAATGTTTACACTTTTTATAGAAGCCTACCAACAAAGGACTTATTTATGGTTGTCCTTGCACATAAAACCAGGATTGGAAAAATATTTTAACCAAAAAAATATATATATATACTTTTTGGACTTCAAGTTCTAACAGTTGCCTGAAGAAATCTATAGCCCACATCAACACTCAAATTCCCATTTACTTTTCAAGTATTCAAATGCACAACTAACCCCTATTTTCTCAGAGTATAGACGTTGATATCGGAACAGCCCCAAGGAAAAGAGCAGCTACAGAGCCCAGGTGTGGGCTTTTTAACAGAAACAGACACCTTTGTTCTTCTCTCTCTGCTACATCTGTTCTACAAGGACGTTCAATATTACCTTACCAAGACCGTCCTACTTTCTGCCCTCCTGGACCAGTGCTACTTAACAACTATAGCTGCAAAATATAGCACGTTTAGCTAAAATTAATCAGACTAACTATAAACCTAGGGCACCTCACAGACTTCAATTAAATCCCAGGCATACAGTATATACTGAAACGAAACACAAAATTCTTCTTTCCGAACTGCGATGGCTTTTGCGTCAAAGCAGTGCAGACAAATTTACAGCTGTCTGAGAAGCATATAATCCTCCTTGGATTATTCAGTAGGTACTGCGTGTTCAATTGGAGCGTTCGCTTGTCCACTCTCCAGCTCCACGGGGTTAGTTGGGACATGGATTCCTATGGGACCTTACGTTACTCCGCCCCGTGGACGTGCATAAATAACCACAGATTACCTACTGTCAACTTTAATCTCTTTCCATCTCTCGTTCTCTCATGTATACCCACACTTTCCATCTCTCGCGTTCTCTTGCCGACTGACCGCTATCAAACCAGCTGCAACCAGATTTGGTCCTTCAGGACTGCTAGGCTTCTGGAGCTCTGACTCAGTATTTACTGACTCAATTTTATGACAGCTATCAGTAACAATAAACTTCATCATTTTAGATGAGATTATCAGCTACATGTAGGTACACAGTTCATCTGAAAGGGACGCTATAAATAAAATTGGAAACTGTTGACAGTGTTGGTAAGAATTGAGTGAGTCAGTTGAAAGATTTAAAAACACAGCTGTGTTTGGCCATTTCATGGATTTATACATTTAGCTAAAGTATCACTGACAGTTTCAATGCAGAGAAGATGAGAGGAAAAAGCATAGGCAGATTTCTGGATCAGTGCCTGGTGTGCAGTGTTAAGAACCACTGTTGGTGAACGTGGGATTATAGTTTATTTGAAGGAATATTACGGGTTTAACAGAAGTTAAGCTAAATTGACAGCATTAGTGGCGTTATGCTGAAAATATATATACACTGTACTTTAGAAGTGTGGGACGAGTAATATTTAAAAAAAAAAAAGAAATTAATACTTTTATTCAGCAATGATGGATTAAACTGATCTTAAATGAAAGTAAAAAAAAGTTAAAACATCAAACAAGACTTCTGTTTTATATTTGCTGCTACTGAACTTCATCAAAGGAATCCTGTTTTGTCTTTATAAATGCACTTACATTAATTCTTCTGTTAGAGCAAGGACACTGTATTTTTTGCTATATATATAGATTTTAGAAATTATGGCATGATAACAATAATAGATGTTGTTGTGTGTTGAAAATAACTTTTTTTCTTTAAAATAAAACCATCATGTTAGCACATAATGTTTACGTTTTGTGGTTACGCTTTAAAAAGGTGAGTATACTTTTTGCAAATGGCCACTGTTACTATAAGTATATTTTCCTTTTCACGTTGCATGAATAAATAAATAAATAATGAGGGATAGGTTGAAAATAGTTTGTGTTTATCAACATTACACCACAATAGCTGTTCTATATTTTAACTTGTACTGAACCCATAAAATTGCTTTAAATATTCGGGCCTCTCAAAATCAGTTGGCCAGATGTGGTTGGGTGTGCATGCACTTTGTCAATGCAAAGCATAAATTAAGTCCAAGAGTAGCATTTACAAGTATGCATAGGCTTTAGGGCGCATGAGTGCACAACGGATGACATTCTTCGAATAAATGGATGTGTGTCCGGACGTGTGCAGACTGTGGTGGAAATATAAACTATGATCCAGTTAAGCAAAACCCCCATGAGTAGTTAAAAAAAAGCCATTATTACCCAACAATATCAGTGTAGGGGTCCATTACAAAACTCCTGAAGTGTCTCTGTGTTATATTAGGTGGTTATGGGTATTTATGTGTGGGATTAAGAGATTAAAAAAGTTACCTCAGCCTGACTTCACCCATTTAGGTAAATGTTGTCTTGTGGTTATGATATGGATGAATGATCGTTCTCACTCTCTCTTGTTAACACACTGGCACAGTGGAGGAATTCACCTCCCTCTGTGCCAGTAGCTGTGCTGGTCTAAATCCACTGCTCTCTACGGCAGACTGAGATACACGTGGCACTACCACACAGCAAGAAAGTCCTGCCAGAACTTCAAACAGTCTGAGTGTGTGTACGGGTACGTAGGTGTGTGTTTGAGAGAATTTAAGCTGCATATATTAAGCGGCTGCTTTGCTGATATAAAGTTCCCCCTAATGCGCCTACAAGAAAAAGACTCAAATATACCATCCCATCCCAACAGATATTGTAGTTCTCAGGCATTCTGCTGCCATTCCTTTCACCCTCAGCTTTCTCTCCCACCGCTTTCCTTCCATATCGCAACCTCTAATTCATCTCATTCTCTATTTTCTTTCCCTTGACTGCTAGTGGGAGTTTGGATGTGGCCAGAGAGACCCAATCTGGAGTTCAGCCAGAAAAACTGCTTTCATCGTTGTTCCCCCCAAAAGCACTAAAAACCCAAACAAATGAACCCTGAAATGTTCATACGATTTCCTCAACTCCCACCAAACATGAATACCCGATCCGACCCGAGCTTCTGACTTCCTTTCCATCTTTTCTCCATCTGCCATTCGCACACTGTCTGTCCGTCTCTCACTTTCTCTCTTTCACTCCCATTGTGCCATCTCTTTCTCACCCTTGTACTATCTCTCCCTCCTCCTCTCAATTGCTTTAATCCTTTCTCAGATTGAAGGGAAAGGGGGACTTCCCATTTTACATTCTCTCCCAAAAATCTATTTTTGTCTGTGCTCTCTTACTCTACTCGGACAGAAACGTTTTATTAAAACGCAAGGGAAAAAAACAAGCAAGGGAGCGATGAGTTCAAGCCTACTGGAGCTGAAACACACACGCAAGGGCACAGACACACAATCACACACACATACACGGCAGCCAGGGAGGAAAGCCACGAACAAAAGGATCATTTATTACATGCAGAAAAGGGGGGGTTGTGGTTGTGACCACGTTGGACCAGCGCAGCGTTGGCCCCTTCTCAACATTCACAGCCAGCTCGCCGCATTCCCCCCCAGCGCCGATGCCATGCTGTCCACTAACTGCAAAAGACTCACTGCTGCAAAAATAAGCCAGCATCTTTCTCTAGATTTCAATCCAACATTACATTCTGTGATAATCTTATTATTTGAATTAAGATCAAGCACCAAATCTGGGCCATTTTAGCAAGAAAATAAAAGAGCAATAGTCGGATCAGAGATTTCTACAACCCATTGCAAGCTTTCTCTTATTCCACAAGAGTCACTGTTTTCTTGCGTAACATAAACTGAACACGGTGCTTCAGACATATGCGGTTAGCCTGCTCTGTCACTATTTGTACAAAAAAACAATTTATGCAAACATCCCGTCACTGAATGGCAAACCCCAATCTAGCCACAAACCCACGCACATAGAGGGAACTCGAAAAGATGGTAACTCAAACAGAATGAAAAGACTGTATTTAGCCATATACCCTGTCATTGTAACCCTTCTATATACATAACTATCAAGGACACTTTAATGTTTCAGCTCAAAGATAAACACTGGAAATTTCTAAAATACATTTGAAATGGTAAATCAAATTTAGGAGCCCAGGGAATGACAGAGGCGGCAGACAAAACCAATGGTTATAAGATTTGCAAAAGGGAACTTTCCATGGCTCTCTGATCAGTATTGTTAGCATTGTAATGCCTGGCAGACAGGTGGCTCCTGTATCTAGAGGCACCAGGTGGACATGAATAAAGAACAAAAGTGATCCCTGGCCTCATAAAGTTTTGTTATGGAACAGGCAGTACTCTGTTTCCAGTGTATCATCACAACCTATTATTGACTAAAGTGGAATTAAACCTGAGATAAAAACAGTATAAATAGAGCCACACAGGAAATCAGACACATGATTCTGTCACTCCAATAGGTGTGTTAATGGTGTGCTAATATATCACAACGTAAGTTTGCATACTCCTTGCAGAATCTGAAAGATGTTTTTTAGCTATACATTGAAACAGTTATACAGTTTACTTATAAACAGGTAGATGGTGTAAATGTTATTTTGTTTTGTTTGTATAATGGAAAATAACCTCATAAAATGCTCTAAAGAGCAAAACTAAATAAAAATATGATTGCTATTTCTTTTATAAGTGATTCATAAACTAAGGAGATAAAAGGAGCATGCAAGCTTATCCACTCAATTGTATGACAAATCTGTTTAGTTTGCTGAAGAACTTTAGACTGTATGTGAGATTTGGGATTTTATACTTTTTAGGTTAAACTCATTTGTGAGATTCAGTTCATCTTACCTGTACCTTCTTTACTGCTACTGCTACCTTGGTGTGTCCGCAGCTCCTCTGACTTATAGAAGTCAATGCTAGCATACATGTTGAGGTTTGAAGTACTGCCGCCTGAACCTCCAGTTCCTACAGATCCCCCTGCTGCTCCTCCACCCAGCACAGAGGAAAAGATACGGGCGACAGGTGCGTGGACAGCTGCTTGCCCATCTGTGGCAGTGTGGGAGCTTTCCTTGCTAGCCAGGTCCAAGTCTATGTAATTGAGGCCCTGTTCCATGGAGGACGTCTGTGAAACAGATAGACTGGGTAGTCCAGGGTTGACGTACTGAGATGAGATGTCTGCTGAGCCACTATTTCCCCAAAGCATACCCTCAAAACCAAGTCGACGGGCCACTTGGGTGTGATCAGGGAATGCAGAAGATGATGTTGCAGAGCACGAAAGAAGCGAGGAAGGAGCCTGGAACGTTTCAGAGCAGTGGCGTCGACGACCTTGAGGATCCGCTCTGATTACTTTAGCCCCGTGATCTGGGTTTGGGACTTTGGCAAGTGGAAAGTCTAGTCCTAGTCCCAAACCCAGGGCTGGAACTACTGACTCAGGCTGGTCTGGCAAAGAGGTTTTTGGTGATGTAGAACTTAACGTGCTGCCTGAGTTCAGGCTAAAGGCCATCTTTGTGTAGTCACCACATGTTGTGGGTGAGTCTCCTGGCTGTGGCTCTGATACCAGCCTGCCTTTTCTATGTCCCATCTCACTCTCTGCATCATCAACATTTAAAACTACTGTTCTGTGCTCATCGTGAGCTTTAGGTGCTGCTGCAGGCGTGACAGGAGGAGTAGGGAATGGGGGAAATCCAAGTGACGTGAGGGAGATAGGCGAGGGGGATGGGGAAACCCCTAGCTCCATATTGACATACTCAGAGGCAGTTGATGGAGGGATGGGAGTGGAGGAGCTATGAGAGAAAGGCAAGAACCCAGCTACACAAGAGGTAGGTCTGGGTAAGTTGAGGTGGGTACTGGGTGGAAGAGAAGCATTGTGCCGAAATCCTCTGGTTCCATTACTTCCTGGCTTCAGGTTCCTCTCCCCCTTAAACTCAATACTGACATATTCCCCAGGGCTCTTAGGCTCAGGAGGAAGGGGCGTCTCACGAACTCTGGGTAAAGTGTTGGCTTTAGAGACATCCACAAACAGGCTAAGAGGCCTGACCCTCTGGCCAGGATGTCCTTGCTTTACCCTTCCAGACCCTTGCCTTTGCTGCAAGGGTCCTTGTTCAGCATTATTTGCAGGAGTACTTGCTGCTGCTCCTCCTGTTACTTTGACAGCCTTTTCTTCACCTTCACCTAGGCTCTCACTGCTAGCAGAACTGGAGGAGTAGGAGGACGATGAAAGGGACAGATGTCGGCCAACGGGGGGTTCTTGATGCTTGGACTTGCCAAGACCCCTACCTCCACCCAAACCTCGACCACCATTTACCAAATGCTTCCCTCTTCCTGTCCCTTCCTCAAAGCGTGTTGAACTATTGTGTTTGTAAGAGCGGGGTAGAGAATAGTAAGAATATACCATCTTAGGTGGAGGCTGCTGAGATTGTTTGTCAGATGTATTGTGGGGATCAGCTGGTGGCGGAGTACTATTGGCAGAGCGGGCGCTGATAGGTGACATATTCATGTAGTCGCTGCCAGTTCGGCTATCAGCACTGCTGCTGCCAATCCAGGCTGTAGGGACCCCTCGTTGGTCTGGTGAACAGCTACTGTTGGGAGACATCATCATGTAGCCATCAGTGCCAGAAGGAGGTGGACGAATCTGCCGTGGGGGTGAAATGCTATTATTGGGGGTCATGGCCATGTAGTCATCAGCAGATTTCGAGTCTGAATCTGAAACTGTTACTGAGAGGGAATGAGAAAGGGATACTGGTGGAGCTGTAACTCCTGGCAACATGGACATGTAGCCATTATCCACTGCTCCATTAGCTCCTCCAATGACATCAGGGACACCAGTTTCACAGCTACCAGCATCATCTTTGAGCTCTGCAGCTACCTCCAAGTATCCTGTTGCACTTGCTGATGCTCCAGAATCCTGTCTTGACCCAAAGGATTCTCGGCTGGTGGTGTGAGTCATAATTGCATAGTCGTCCTCTTCAACAGCTTCCTCCCCAGTTCGACGGTGTGGTGCAAGTCTCTCCAAGGCCATGGGTGGCAAGGAAGCCCGCTTGCTCATTATCCTGCGCTCTGCTTCGCATTCTCTAGAAGAGGAGCGCCTTAGAACTCTCCTGTTTTGTGGCAAAGCATTTTGGCCTGGCTGAGGTTTGGAGGCTCCTCTCTGACTCATTAGGATGTAATTGGATGCTTCATCCCCAACAGAATGGCCACCTGAGCTGCCTGCAGACCCTGCCTGCATTGTTGGGGTTAGCAGAGAGTGCTCTCCAGGACTAGAGCCATATTCATCTGAGGAACCGTAGTCACTAAGAGAACCAGAGACCGAGGGCTGTCTGAGAGGTATTCGACTATACATGTTACCATTACCACCCACACCACTGCTGCTTGTCCCGGTTCCTACTGCACAAAACTCAGATCCATGTACTGAGCCAGAAGGCAGGCTTGGTGCAGCTGAAGGAGCAGGGGTTGACGTGGATCTCATTAGAGCATGCTGTGCTTTGACCGGGGTTGGCGCACGAACAGATGTTGATCTCATTATTGGAGTATTGGAACATGACCCGTTAGTTGTGGGACTTGAGCATGATGCAATTCCTCCAGTTGTTGCACCACCTCCATCATCAACTTTTCCTCCATCACTTGATGTTCGTGTTCGGGGAAAGCTGTGGCGAGAAGTTGGAGAAGTGCTATTACAGCTTCCAGTAGTCCCTGGTGGTTCGGTTCGTGGGCGTCTTGTAAATCCAACCTGACTGGGTGGAGGATTGGGGTGATGTCGTCGAGAGGGAACACTAATAGGATTTGATGCAGTGGTGCCACCTCCCGCTCCAGCGGCAGCTGACTGAGACTTGCTACGTTGACGAAATTCCTCACTTAGGGCCTTCATAGCTTCAAGTAGAGTCTCGTGCATATTCTGTGCTACCACAGAATCTTCTACTTGCATCCAGAACTCTCCAGGGCCAGTTACTGCAGAGCGACCCACCTCCACGAAGAAGAAGTTTTCAGAATGACCACAACGCCTCACATTCATAAGCTGGAGCACGACTGCGGCTGCATCAGAGTTTAGCTTGACAAAGTTGACTGTCTTTTCAGTCAGACAGAGCCGGTAGATGCCAACAAGGTTCTTGGCTTGGCCCAGACCTTTAGGCCAAACTTTTACTTGCCAGACTTCCTTGAAGGCGGGACCAGGGGATGGTACTCCATAATCTTCCCCATTCGCACTGTCACAGAGTGCTTTACCTATAGAGAAAGAAAACAAACAAACAATGTCAGTAAACTTTACAAATTTATATATAAATTTAGCAACTTATAAACCAAAAAATAAGTACATCTTAATAAAAAGGTATAAATAATCTACAAATAACTAAGAATCTTTTTGTAATTCATATTATGCATCATGTAGCACCAATGAAAAATGTAAATGTGACCAAAAAACTATTCGATATAGGTCAATATAATTGACCTATATCTAAAAATTAATTCTAGAAATGTCAGAGTAGGCAGAGAGCTTGGCAGAGAGGTTTGTTAGACAAAGCGCAAACAAGGAGGACGAAGGTCACTGATAAAGACTCAAGTTGATAGACCATTGCTAAAAAACTGCAAATAAGCACTTGATACTCCTATGAGATGTACTATAAGACAACAGCCAACACTCAATATTTCAGTATGTGCAATGTCTCCCATAGGGACGGCATTTGTGTCCTACAGACACACATAAAGAATTATGAGCTTAGATAAGCAGATAAGTGTGGCCAACATGCAGTATAAGTAAGTGTTTATTCCAGAATAAGCACTTACTTATACTGCATGTTGGCCACGCCATCAAACTTGCCTCATAGATGTTCCAAATTTGCAAACAGTCAGAGAAACTCCCAACAGATCCCTTCCGCCCACAAACGCCTTAAGGGACCTTTATTGTTTTGAATAAATTACCTGCAAATATTTAAAATAGCTTGCATACTTCACATGATGCCGTAGGCAAGTCAGAGACATAGCATCTCTATTGTGTTGTATGGTCATAAAGATAGAAGATAAGGAAACGTTCCATTAAGTATCTTACAAGCTTTTGATGGTTCTCAACAAAGAAACCGATGCATAGACATGGTTTCAAACATTATGGGAACAATGTGGTCGGCAGTGCCAAACTTTCTTCAGTCCCATTTATTTTCTTTAGAAAAAACCTGACACTGAGGCCATTAGCTTGGTTACTTCTTGATTTTTCCTGCCGAGCATCCCATCTTCAATCCATCAACATTCCTCTCTGCAGGCTATGTTCATCTGCCTGATCTTTCAACAATTCCTTTGTTTTTTCTCTGAAATTAAGTCATGAAGCACCTGGTTAATAACAAAAAGTTACAGATTGCAAATCAGTCGGCAGATTGACGAGGTCTTTGTTGAAGCTCTCTTTCTCTCACTCTCTATTAGTACAAGAGCTGGTAAATTCCTACAACCAACAGTTCTGTGAAAACAAACACTGCTCAAAATCCTGCGGGAACTTGTTCTTTAAGTCTGCTTCAAATTTGAAGGGCTTTCCTAATCTACCCCAGCTTGCTCCCCAAAAGCTGCTTCTTGAAATCATTACACTCTAGTCTGAATAAAATTTGCTTAGCAATAGTTTGAATAATCGTACCAACTGTATCAACACCCTACTATTATCTCTAAATAATGGCGCAAGATGAACTTCTCATTACTACACTATGTAAAATACTCTACCGATAATATATAATTCATGTTTATGTGTTTATGACATTTAACAGAGTCAGGTTCTTAGTGTTCTAGGAAATAATAGCATGCTATAAATGTGTGTATAAATGTGTGCATATTGCTTGAAAATTACAACCACATGCACAAAAAGCACACCAAGCATGTTGAAGAAGGGACACCCTCCTCTGCTGTCTGACCGACATATCCGTTACCCTTTCCAGAATATTTTTCTTGTGGTCACAAAATTGTGTGTTTTTTTTTCTCCGCTCTTTCACTTAAACTTAAGAATGAGCAGCTTCATTCAAAGGTGGTTTGCCCCACCGTATGTGTGTGTGATTTTATGTGATGTGGGCCCCCATGGATGCTTGCGTGTACTTAAGTGAGGCTGCATTAGATGAGTCATAGACAAAGCCGCACATGACTTTTTAATGACTATCCATACAAGGTTCTCTCTTTGTCGGTCCTATATGCTCTTGGTCAGTGCTTTCAGACGTAGACATGTCCAGTCTACATTTTTAAAAAGCAGGAAAATGAGAGCAGTGAAGAGACTAATAGCAACTAAATTAAAGAGATTTCTGAAAAACACTGTTCTGGGTGTCTAGTCATTTTTAGATGGATTCTACATTGTTCTTTGTCAGTGCTAGATATTTAAATGTTGGATGAGATCAAAAAAGCTCACTTGCAAGTCTCTATGATATTACTAGACATGTCTTGGGTCTCTTCTTCAATGCATGGCTTTTTCCTGACATAAGACCATGCTAAACAGCTAACCCCACCCCTTTTTTTTCAAAGGCTCCTTTAACAGCATGCTTGGTGCTCAAAACCGGCACTGGCTTCATATTTTGCACAAGCACCCACCACTTGAAGCTGGCTGTGGTCCACATACCTTTGATCTCCTGAACATAACGTTCCTTGCCGATCAAATCCCTCTCTTTGATATTGTGATAAATAAATCACATCTGAAGACAATCAACATTTTAACAGCAACTGTGCATCCTGCGCCAGAAAAGGTGGGAATGCATGCATCATTCTAGGCAGCAACTGGCTGCTGATCTCATGAGAACAGCATTTCACAGAACATCTACAATTACAAGGGACTTGCTAAACAGTAGCGTGATGACTCCAAAAAACATGGCAGCAGCCTCATATATAAATCAGCATTTTACTAAAGCTTTCATGAGAAGAAAGACACAGCTGTGTCAGCATGTTTTTATGGAAAGACCAAAAAATCTCTGGTTTAATGTGTCTTAAATGTTAAAATGCGCATAGATAACTATAAGTCATTTGTATGTTCAGCTTATAAGGACTATAAACACAGTAAGACTGTGGTGCTTTAAAATAATGCTCTTTTCAATCTTTTCAATGGTCAAATAAACCAACAAAGCTTACAGTAGCTAAATATTCAGAGCGTCTGAAAACCTCACACACACACACACACCCCTTACCTCATACACAAACAGAGACAAGGCAAATAATCTTTTCAAATATTTTTTTCATTTTAATCTAACTGCTTTGCCCTAGGTTTCTCTCTGATTTTGCATGATGGTCATCTACCTTAGCTCTAGATCAGATTAAATATGCCCATTAAATATGATTAATTATCCTCCAGTCCTGGTGTAGCTGTCCTGCTATGGCAGTATTTCTCACATACACACATGTACACACCCATACTCAGATGAAAACTTTAAGGTCCAGTTCTCATTAACTATCACCCCAAATCTTTGAATGGTAATACACACACACACACACACACACACACACACACACACACACACATATATATATATATATATATATATATATATATATATATATATATATATATATATATATATATATATGCTGTATATAGTATATATACTGTATATAGTCGTGCCTGTTATCGTCTACATTTATTGTAGCTAATAAATCTTAATAAACATTACCTATCTGCTATCAGGTGTCTAGATACAGACAAACAGGTCGAATGGATACTAACACGCTGATAATTGTTCAGCACACACACAAACACTACGAAAGTAGGTCACAAATAACAATGCGGTGGAGACTGGCAAGGTCACTGCAGCTGTGGCACAGTGTATGGCACAAACCAAGCCAACAAAATGACATTAAAATCAGCTAGAGGCCACATCCAGATCTAATCATATGTTATTAGTAAAAAAAAAAAAAAAAAAATCCTAATCTTTCGTTAGATTCGTTTGGAACCATGAACCACATTTGATCCAATGTTGTGGCTCCATCTGAGCTTAAGTCTGCCGTCATCATACTCACTCAGCGTTTTGGAGGAGGAGGAGGAGGAGGAGGAGGACAGCATAGCCGTGCTGGCGGTATGCGTGTTACCTTACACCAGCAGAGGGACGGGATGGGGGCAGATCGGGGGATTTGAGGGGAACAGGCACTGTTACATAAGCGTTGTTTTGAAGCGTAGACGCAGCACAAATCGCAGCTGTCTGTAAATAAATAAACACATGTTGACGTAAAATCCGAATACTGAACAACTACACTAAAAATAATCGAAATGAACCGGTTTTATTAAAGTGAAATGTATTATTTACTATGACTGCCTCAGTTTGAGTACATTATGCTATTCAAATAAAAGTAGTTTTGACTCTGGATCCACTCGTTTTATCGTTTTTTTAAAGCGCTAACTTCATAAAACAGGTGTGACAGCGAGTAATATGAACAATCGCTTCAACAAAAGAGCAATTACACTGAGATTTGTGTGCATGTGAGCACATAAGGGCTTTAAAATAAGGACTAATTGCTCTTTTTGGGGCCAAAGTTCAGTCCTGATCTTTCTCTCTGCTGGTGCTTTGAAAGATAAGCACTAAGCAGAATGCAGCAGAGTAGAGAAACAGCTGTGTGTATGAGAGCCGCTCACAGCCAAGTGTCCCTGTCTGTCTCAAGTCTCCCCCTACTGCCTTTTCCCCTCAGCAAACAGAAGTATTCGCACATAAACTCTAAAGAATTTCAAGGTGACATCTAAGTTACGGTTTTGCTTGCGAAACGCTTTAAGACACTAAAGATATATGAATGCATCGTAACTCAAACTAGCTTAAGTGTGTGTAAGTTCAAGCAGCTGTTGTGGTTTTAAGTTTCTTCATTAAGCGTTCTATACGTAAACAAGTCTTACTTACAATTCGACACAAATCACAAAATGTTTCAGTTCCTAGGGTGTCGATGGTGAGATTGTGGCTCAACTCTTGAGAACATTTTGTTCTACCAATATTACGCAACACTCACCAAAGGGAATACTAATAACTTCATGCACAACTATTTACCATTCACAAAAACACTAAACATCTATTCCAATATTTATTATTTGCAAGTCTTATTATTTCAAAAAAAAAAAAAAAAAAATATATATATATATATATATATATATATATATTTATATGGGTATATAAATATATATATATATTTAAGTGCAGTGCAGCAGATGCAACAACATACATTTTGTTGGCCTCTGTAGTTTTACATTATGAGCATGTCAATGGTATGCATTTATGTTGCAGAAACACATGTTCCACATGAGGTTCAAATTTTAAGCCAATGCACATAAACATAATGTCAATATTAAGGGAATAGCTCACCCAAAAATGAATTACTTGCTCAACATTATTCAATCTCAAGCCATTCAAGATGTGCAATAGATGTGTGTATTTTGAAGGAAATGATTTGGAGAAATGTAGCTTTACATCACTTACTCACCAATGGATCCTCTGCAGTGAATGGGTGCCGTCAGAATGAGAGTTCAAACGGCTGATAAAAATATCTCAGTAATCCACAAGTAATCCACACAAGTCCAGTTCATCAATTAATGCCCTGTGAAGTCCACTGATATATTTGTATACAGCTGTTTTTGTTTAAAAATGGTGCCTGATCTGTGCATATTTCTCTCATGATTCAGACGAGATTACTTTTTACTAGATGAAGCAATTATTAAAAAGTAAAAAAATTAAAATAATTTTCATGTTAACCAAACTTGAGTCGTGGAATACTGTGATGTTTTTATCTGTTTGATCTCTATTCTGAAAGTATCCATTCATTCATTGGTGAGTAAGTGATGTAAGAAAGAAATGTATCTATATCTTGGATGGCTTAAGGGTAATTACATTATCATCACGTTTTCATTTTTGTGTGAACTACTCCTTCACACATTTATCGCACGTTCATCATAAATGTATAATTATGTATTACATAACATTTTCATTGCAATTCCCTTAGGACTGAGTGATCTTGATCAAACTGAGACTACTCAACAGTTTGTCACCTTCACAAACAAGCCCAACACAGCAACCTTTAAAATAGTCGATCTAGTTTTTCCACAAGGAATGCACAAGTGTACCCTACCCACAAACACACTATCTTTTTATGTTCCTTTCACATGTGTTTTCTGTTATCACTACACACACACACAAAAACACACAAATGCTGGCACTGCCATGTTAACCCAGATGAACCCTTTGCTGGTCAGCATTATCACGAAGTTTCCAGATCTGCTTGTGGTTTTTAGTTTCAGTGCCATATGGAAGTATATTAGTGGTTCTCGCTCTGCCAAACCAGAGCTAGAGTGATGAAAGATGTAACAAGCGAGAGGAAGAGTCTGCTGTCCACACCAGTAGCTGATACTGACCAATGAGTGCGCACACACTTACTTCAACAGATTTCAGTTAAAAGTCCATTCCGATTCATCCTCCATTGTAAAACATCCATTTTCTCAGATCAACTTGATTTTTAAGGTTAATTGAAGCATTAATGTTTAGTTAAAGCTGCAGTCCTTAACTTTTGGTGTTCTAGCAGGTACCGTAGTGATTCATGACAAACCAAAAAACTCAGATTCATGGTGTGCTCTCTTATTATATAAATCTATTAACAGGAACACATTCTTTGATTTAATGTAATATTTGTAGTGTATTTGTTTTTATTTTGATATAAAACACAAGCACTTCACTTTGTTTTCAAATAAGTTAAAAATAGAATTTCAATTCAGAATTGAAAAACAATGACTTTTCAAAGAAGGACTCTCACGTTATGGGTTAAGTCAATGTAATGTTCTCTCAATCATTCAAACAAATAGTCTGCAATTTCATATTTCCAACTTAAACAACAAGAACTTACAATGTCAAGTTTGGTGGTGAGGGTCCAACTTACAGGAGTTAAACTGCGTTTTTTTGTGTATTAATAGTATTTTATTTTGTCATAAAACCAGTACATGACTTTCTTTTCAAATGATTCAAATATCGAATTTTAACGCATTGGAATTTCAATCAGAACTGAAAAACAATGACTTTTCAAAGACGTTTAGAACAGTAGACTCATATTATGTTCCTGCAAACGCTCAAACAGACTGCAATTCCACTTAATGCCACTAGTGGTGCAGAAATCCCTGACTTCGTTACTTTGAGTCCAGCACAGTGAGAAATAACAAGAAAAAATATGTGATGTTATGAATACATCGTGAGGGAAAATCATCTAAAGTTTGTAAGACAGTGTACCCGACTCAATGGTTAATCACAGTGAGAGATTTGACAAATATTGAGAGTTTGTAGCATCGTCGCTACAAACGGTTTTAAAGGAATAGTTCACCCAAAAATAAAAATTCTGTTATCTGTCATCACCAGGCTGTTTTGTGTCACCATTGACTTCCATGGTATTTTTGTCCTACTACTTAACTCAGTGGGGACCAAAACAGCCTGGTTACAAAGTTTGTTACAATATTTTCCTTTGTGTTCAACAGAAAAAAGAAATTCATACAGATTTGTAACTACTTTAGAGTGAGTAAATGATGACAGAGTGTTCATTTTTGGGTGAACTATTCCTTTAATGTTTGTGTATATGTGAAACACGTTTTATTAAGTAGCTCTTAAACAAGCGACATTAATGCTAGCTCTTGTTTACTCCACACACACACGCGCTTTTCCTCTTCACTCACGGACACATGCTCCCCTCATTAAAGCTTCGGGTGAGCAAATAAAAGAGGAACTAATATTAGCCTACCAATATCCAATAAAATAAAAAAGCAGGTACTACATTATTATATATTATGATAATGTATGTAAAAATTATTATGTAACATTTAATTTGGTAACTAAATTTTAACTGTAGCCTATACATGGAGCAGCAGCTACTGTACTAATTAAGCATAAATCAGTGGACTAGTGTTATAGTTTTTTTGCGGGAGGTTTTCTGTCCCAGTCGACCCTAATTAAACTCTTCATTTCAATAAAAAATAATTTCAGCTGTAAATCAGAGGATTTTTCATTACTTTTTTGGTCCAGTAAGTTCCTTTCTGTGATTGAACACAGGCCATTCGTGTTAAAAATAATACATTTTAGCTGCATTAGATACATTAATGCTGAGTGAGGTTTCAAAAAATGGTGAAAACGAAATTGGTCATGGTGAGACTGTAAATGACGTCGAAGATAATGCCACTCTGCTGTTTGGTACACTGTGAGATATGTCTAGCACACTACCACTGAAAGATAAACAGCCTTTAAAACAAGCCATTTTTACTCAAAACAAGCCATAGAAATAAGAAACTGATTTCCACGAAAGCGCTGCTTTGTCAATCAATTCCCAGAAGTCTTTTCAGTCTAAGTGGTGGCTCCATCCACTCTTTTGGCTAAGTCTAGAATTGTATATATAAGAAATATTGCTCTAGCTCTGTAAAAGTGAACCCAACGACCTTTCTCTGACTCACAATTCTCAAAAATCCACCATGAAAGAAAACAATAGACATCCTTTTCACAACACAGCAAATTAAATCAGGAAGCAATGAAATGAAGTCATCTTTGGCACAAAATACGTGTGAGGGAGTGTATAATGTGAAAAAACTTGTCTGAAATAGCTAACATATTAATCTCTGAGCTAATTTGCATTCAATGCTCTATGCTTATTAGGCTTGTGCATCATTGATTTTAAATGTTTACTATAAATCGACTGACTGCCACTGTTGCATAGAGCTTTGTGTGGTTACCGTCACTACTTCTGACAAACATAACCTACATAAACATTCTTAGAACCATTAGTTTATTCTAAAATTACCGAACGAAAATGTAAAAATCACCTGAATAATAATCTGATGCAAGCTGTTGCTGGGCTACTCTTGTGAATTGCTTTATATGCACTGAGAAGCCTAATGGATATTTTTGTCACAGGCTTACATTTCAGGATCTGGTCATGTTTAAACAGCACTTAAGGACAGGCTAAGTTGTAATGCGGGGTACGTGGGGGTCAGACAGTAGTAAGCGACTCTTTGATCTGCTTCATTACATCAGATTTAGCAGTTAAAATAGAACAAGCGTTCGCTGCTGTTGGCTGTGCGTGTGTGTGTGTGTGTGTGTGTGTGCGTGTCCAAAATCTCACAGAGACAATAATTACCAGCACATTAAGGAGATGAGTGAGGCTTAGGGAAGTTTAACCTTTGAGCATCAGCCGTGAGCCAGACTGGCATCGCAGCCACATACTGTACAAATACACACAGACTAATACACAAACACACTGTGTTTTTCTTGAGACAGCAGTGGCAATGTAGTCAGGCGCTGTGCAAAGTAAAGAAAGATTAGTTTGATTTCACAAAGGTCATTTCTGTTTCCATATAAACATTTAGTCAGAATAGGCTGATCTGACTTTATCTTTGTAACTGACTAAACAAAGCATTAAACTGACCAAAAAAAAGCTTTTTATTTATTTTATTCAGTAGAAAGGCATTTGATCTCAAAACACCAGACACTTCGAATAATAAAGTGTCTGTCACCTGCAAGTAATACCCATATGTGTCCGGTGGTGCCAATGGTGAAAAACCAACCTAATTTCTTCCTCGTGTTTGCAGCTGTACAAATACAGAGCATGTAATATCTGCTCACAGCGCCGAGTGTGCTTGCTGTTTGTTCAATTGAATTTGGCATCAGAAACCCACACAACATGCAGGTGAGTTTCCAAGGACCCTCTTTTTTTCGCATAAAGTATACATTCAAAGATTTTAAGGTCAGTGGGACTTTTTAATTCTCTTCTAATCAAAATTTGATTTGATTAGTTGATGAAAATTGTATTAATAAATATATTTGAATATATTTCAAAAGGCGGTGTATTCCTATAATGGAAAACCTGAATGAGCAGCAATAACTTCAGTATCGAATGAACCTTCAGAAACTGTTCTAATAGGCTGATCTGATGCTTAATAAACATTTCCTATCATCACTTAAAACAGCTGTGCTGTTTAATACATCTTTCCGAATCCCAAACCTTTAAAGTGCAATGCATGTTTTTCGGTCAATCAGATAAACACTCCTCTAACCGCTTTATTCATGTGGAAAAAATAGTTAACACCGACTGTATTTCGCTTTTTCTGTGTGTACACGTGCTTGAATGTTTCATTACATTCAGCTCCTAGCCCAGATCGTTCGGCATTGTTTTTTTACTGTTTTCAAAACTTTCCACTGTTGATGCTTTTAATGACTGTGGTCTCTGTGTTCAGTGCGTGGTTAGTCGGAAATATACCGACAAAACAGACAGCTGCAAGTCCAAAACCTTACTCGAAGGGAAAATATTCAACTGTTTGCATCACTTAACTCCCTAGCCGCAATGCAATGGTTGTTCAGGGTGCAAATTCTTGTGATTTCGTAGATATCGAAAGTTATAATTACCAGTTGAATCTCAGCTGTATGTAAACATCAAAGCACAGATCCATATTTTAAAAGCCTTGTTAAACTTAATAAATGGAATAGCTAATGCATAAGTGGTTGGTTGAAGTTATGTCGATGTGTTGATAACTGATGCATGCAAGAGAATGAATGAAAGAATGCATGAAAAGATCAGTGTAAAGCAAGCAAATGTTTAAAGGAATAGGTCGAACCGCAGACTCGATGAATAGCGAGTGAATGAATCAAAGCGGATGAAAGCGGCAACTGAAATTTCATCCCCGGACGTAATCTGAACAGCGGGAGGGGGGGGCAGATTGCTGTTGGACGGATAGTAATGCTTGTAAAAAAATACGGACAGGGAGTAAACGCATTAAGACTTGTAAAAGTTAGGACGGACAACATTCCCACAGGTCATCTCACAGTTGTCCTGCCCATCAACGGGTCGACCTCGGCAGAAAGCGGCTATGAGGTAAGGCAGATGTCAAAATGTTTAACCAGCCAATCAGCAGACAGGTTTGTTTAGCTTGTTATCCAGTTAGGAGGTTTATGGATGACAACTGGAGGGTCATCTCTAGACTGAGTCTTGTATCTTGTTAAAGCGCCACCTCCTTAACTCACCACCACAGTGAGCCTCAACACACACACACATTGTGCCTCACTGTCATTTTTCCGAGTAATTTCAAAGAGACTTTGAATTGCATTCCGAGTAAATATATGAAATTCAACCCTTTGCTTGCAAACAGAGCCTTTTTTTCAGAATCTGCACATGTGACATTAAGTACATATGCTATGACATATGGTCGGTGCTTTAATTATGCACTCATTGTGTAAGGCAGTAATAGCACCTTGGACTCTTGATATTGGTTTGTGAGGGTTGCGTCACATGTTGGATATGTTAGTGGTATCTCCCGGAGCCAAGGAACATGCAGGGCTGTGTAATTGCTGTAGGAGTCACGGTCACTGCCCTTTTTGTCTGTTTACTCTTTGCAAGTGTACCTGGCTTTTGCCAGTACAGTTTATTCTAAGAGGAGTTCGGGGTTATATAATATCCAACATCTTTTGAAATGCACATTACGTGGAGAAATTGTCTGCGTGATTTAATTAGCAGCTTTTGTCAAGCGTCAAGAGAACATTGAGCTGTGTTCTTCCGCACAGGTGTCACAGCAGAAAAATACACAAATGCAGATAAGTAGTGTAGGCATAAAGGGGTCAGAAATAAATTAATAAAGAAAGCTTTGCAGCATCATCAAACTGCAACAAGGAAACCTGGTAAATATGCAGGTTTGCGTCTTTCGTGCATTTGCATTAGTTATTTTGGCAGTACTGTAACCAGGTGTGGGGAGGGCTACAATCCCTTTCCTATGATCGCAATTGTTGTGAGGGAAAGAGCATGGCATATTCTGGCAGCGGGAAACAAGCTTGTTGCGTTCAGCAGATTACAAAATTTCAGTCTAGTTTTTGCAAACACTCCCGTTATAATCACAGAAGCTGCAGCGACTATTTTTCTCACATCTTTTCTGCACTTTGCTGTTGACAATAACTTCAGCGTTCTCTACAGTGACGAATCAAAGTGTCTCTGATTGGCCACTGCATTCATAAGTTCGACAGAAACATGGATGATTGGTCGTAATGCTCAACACGAACAAATCTGCAATAAACTTAATGCTGCAATCAACACTTTTCATTACCTGCACTATCATTAAATAGAATTTACTATACATTATCCATTTGAAAAAAATCACATAGTTTTCAGAACAAAATGCTATTACAAACACTGCAAAAAAATCTACTTTTAAGACCATTACAAATTGTTTCCTGCAGTGTGTTTGGGGACTTGTTCTATTGGGATTTACAAGCCAGTAATAAAAAGAGACCTACTACAATGTAGAGACCAACAGGTCCATTACAGTTTGCATTAAAACCAATGTAATTCCCATTATAACCAGTAAAACCATAGCAAATCCCGTGATGATTTCTGTTGCTTTTCTATTCATTTGACCTGACGGAAAGATTGAGGCAAACGTTATAGTGAGAAAACACGATAACACGCGCTCGGGTGGCAGCGTGGATAAGGAGCGAGTTGAACTTCTGTAACAGTCCTTCTCTTCTTCAACAGTAAAGGAGGCCCACTCTGCCCAACTTGGGGGGCCATCTACTTAACTGGCGAGGAAGAAAAACACCGCTGTTTCAACACCACCAGCAGCCGAAGACCAAAAGTCAACACGAATGCGTTGAGAAAGACAGTGGATGTGCTCGGATCAACCATTTTTACATGTAGCTACTGAGGGAATGACATGCAAGACGCAATTAAACGAAGCTTGCCACGTTAACACCTAAGCTGACCGATCTTTCGCACTTGCTTGATGCTTTATTTCCAAGACTTACTCTTGCACTGAAGTTCCACCATCGCCTGGTACCATTCTTCCTGGTCCGTCTCGTTCTCCGCCGCCACCACGAAGCTCTCAGCCCGCGTGTAGAGCACTATCATGTGTTTATTCTTCGAGTCGGCCCGTTTGTTGATGTTGAAGCACGTCTCCAGCGCCAAAGCCTTTTTAGGCACCGGCGCTTTACCTCTAAATTTCTTCTCGCTCTCGTAGTACTCGAGTCGGGCCGGGCCGCGCTCCGAAGCCGTCCGCAGCACGAAGTACCGCCGGTGCATGGATTTCTGCTTGCGGAGATACCCGCTTCTCCGGACGTCTTCCGTGCCGCTCTGCGAGTCGGTGTGGTTTTCCATAACTCTGTAGGTCTGTTTTGCTCAAGCACGTTGGGGGAGAAAAAAAAAAGTTCTGCACTTAGAAGTGCTAAAGCGCAATCTCCGTCCACCTCTGTTGCTTCAGAAGAGTCATGTGC
Source organism: Puntigrus tetrazona (assembly GCF_018831695.1). Lineage (NCBI taxonomy): Eukaryota > Metazoa > Chordata > Actinopteri > Cypriniformes > Cyprinidae > Puntigrus > Puntigrus tetrazona. Next base: position 13,160,739 of record NC_056705.1, on the reverse strand, counting down.
GCGAAGCGCGAAAGAGGTTCTGACGAGCGGTTCCTTTCCCAAAATAATGGCATTAAACGCTGCGCTCTTCCTGGCTGGAGTCGAGCAAAGCTGGCGAGCAGACGCGAGCACATGCGCTGCGGCGTGCGAGAAACAGCGCGACTACTACTATTTAGAAGAAGCTTTAGGAGTTGAATAATCTCATTACTGTAGTGTACAGTAGACAGCTCCCCGTCACCCCTCCTCTCCAGCGCAGCGTTCACTGCTACTGTGAAGCTCTGTCACTCATCAGTCTTCTGTAGCGTGTGTGTGTGTGTGTGTGTGTGTGTGTGTGTGTGTGTGTGTGTGTGTGTGTGTGTGTGTGTGTGTGTGTGTGAGAGGAGAGAGAGAGAGAGCTAAAGCTGTGTAGAGCACGAGGTTGCGGATCAGAATCGGATTTCATTCGCCTCTGGACTGTCCTGACTTAACATTGCCTTAAACACATTTCGCTTTTTTTAAAAGGTTAGACAAACCCTTCGTGGCAAATCGATAAAAAAGTAGGCTATCTCTTTTGTTAGTAAAAAAGTAGTAGTAGCAATAATAGTAGTAGCGAGGAATTCGATAATGGGTATCTTTTTCTGTTCAGAAGCTAGTAGCCTACTATAGTAGTAGCCTATTCATTAGTATCCCTTTAAGTATATTCAGTAATAGTATTTATAGCTTCGGAATTTAATTAATTTAAAGTTTGCACCAATTTACAGATGTTTTTTTGCGTTTTAATTCTATAGGGATTATTTAACCAGAATAATAATAAGTACTAGTACCAACGAATTAATAGGCAGTTTCAATGAACATGTAGCTATTAGTGATATATATATATATATATATATATATATATATATATATATATATATATATATATATATATATATATATATATATATTAGAAAGACAGATGGACAGATATACATATACACACACTAAAATAAAATATAGGTTATACACAAAATACACACTTGTTAGTTTGAGGCAATAAATGTTCATTGTTACCTTTGTCATCATAAATCTCTTAATTTATTGCAGATAAATATACTACTGACAGTAGGAAGAGAACAATGGGCAAAAGAGTTTGAAATAAGGCAGACCTAATACTGTTGTATCATCCTTTAATACATTCAGAAAATGCCAAACATTTTTGGTTTTATACGAGGAGAAAAAAAATGGGTTTGGCTGTACAGTATGAATAAGTCACTAATGCCTGTGTAAGTTTTAAATATAATTTAAAAAAATTAAATTGAATTAAAATAATAAATAAAATCTTCAAATTCCTTGAATACTCTTTTAGTCGTATTCAAACTGAATACTTGCGACATCTAGTGAATTAACTGGCCAATTGCAGCAGGGAATTTCACAACGTGGACAGAAATTTGAAATTAAAACTTAAAATAAAAATGATATCTATAAATGCATTTGTAGAAGCTGCAGTTTTTCATCAAAGTAATATTTAGAAGTATATATACATGTAGATATTAAAAAAGTTTTAGATTAAGCATATCGCACTGCAGGGCGACTCCATTAACTAGCTATTTCAGCCAAAACTCTTATCAGTCATAAAAATTCGACTAGGTCAGGTGAGAGGTGAAATTGATACTTTTCATTTTAATTTTCAGTTGTAAGCCCTAATGATCATAGAGTGCAAATACATTCGAAATGCAATAATGATCTTCACAGAAAAATATAAATGATGCTGTCGTAAAAAGATATTGCATGAAATTCCAAAAGCAGCAAATTCAGTTGGATTTGCATCACACAGACAATACACATTGACACAACAGTTATGGATAGCTTTATGCATATGGATACATCTCGATACAAAGACATTCTATATGAATCCTTTTAGCAAAAGAAACCGTCTCTACGTTATACAGAAAACTTGACGATATTAGACAATTTTTGGTCCATACAAGAAACTTTTTTTCCCTCATTATATCTGAAACTGCAGTACATTCAGCAGCTCCCTGCTCAGCTTGAGAAGCGCATGCAGTTCGACAATGCACACACAAATACTTATTAACGTTTTGAATGAAACGCTGACGTCAAAATAAATAGAAATGAGCCCGGCATACGTACACAGACAGAAGAGTGAAGGAAACGCCTGTTTTGTTAATGCCGTCTTTTTCACATGCATCCGAATCAATTAAACCAAATCTGCACTGAGGAGAAATGCATTACTGAGATGATCTGAAGCTACTGTTTTATTGTAATGTGTCGACCTCAGTGACTGAGTGAAATAAGTGGGCACTCAGGTTAGGGCAATATTGGCACGAGAAGTTCTACTGTGTGGAAAGATCAAAGCAGCAGCTTGTGTGTGTGTTTGCGGCTCTCATAAACACCTTTCATCGAAGTTCTTCTGTTATCAGAAGGTTCCTCTGATTTTGGGCAGAACCCACGCAAACACACACACACACAAAGCTTAATTTATAGCATCTGGTACAAAAGGGCACGTACAAACACACTCGCGCGCGCACATACAACAAAGCATGTACAAATAGATACATGTACAATATCTGCTAACACACACACACACACACACACACACCTTTAAACATACATGAAGACACACGCAGAAGTGTTGGGTGTTTTCTGTATGTATGGCAAGGTAAACAAGCTCCACTCCGCTCTCTTCTTTCTCCATGGCCGAGGTTGTTCAGATGAAAGGGTTCAGTGATGCTCCTCTGCTCGGGTAAACATTCCCCTAAGAGAAGTCATAGAAACACTTTTAACCCCTCACACACTCACACTAAAAAACGTGGTGTGCCTGTAAAAATAAGACTAGTGCTGGGGAGACACTGATTTGATCATGATAGTATTGTACCATATTAATCTAAAAATACAATGTATTCAGCGCTTTGTTATCAACAACATGGAGCGTGTTAAACACCACATGATGGCAGGGTTTCACAAACAAAGGTTTGTGAAGGAACTGAAGGGCATAAAGTGATATAAGGCTAAATAAAGTAATATTTGAGGTGTGACCTCTTAATTTTCTGTGTAATTATAGCCACCTGATAAATGTAATGTAATCTAATTACAAGTAATAGTTTTTTGGAATCTGATTTCATCAAATCAGCTACATCTCAGCACTGTATAAGGCACAATCAGTTGAAATTATGGCCTACCAATGATTTACGATATATATATATATATATAAATATATATATAGGCACAGGTTTATTTACTACACTCCATTTATTGACTCTTAGCATAGAAAGAAGATCATGCTTACAGTGAAAGGGTTGACAGACATTGGTCGTGGGACTTTAGGGACAGACTCGGGGGCAGGAAATGAGTTGAAACCTACAAACAAACAAGCCAAAGGACAAAAATAGAAGACATTTCAGTTCAGGTCAACAAAACGTCCTCTCTGCGGTCATCTTGAGTTTTTGCTCTACAGTGTCTCTTCACAAGCGCTAATTCCTGACTGATTCTTTTAATTGATCAATTAAGAACATGGGTTTCACTGCCATTAAGCAGATCTTAAGACTTAAGCTTGCTATACTTGCCGTTTGCTTCCTGGTTACTAGACTGTTGGTGAGAAAAAGCACTTTGGGTGGTGGGTGCAGGAAAAGAGACAGACTGAGGAAAGACGACTGAGGAGGAGGAGGAGGCATCATCTGTCAAGCAGAAAGACATAATGTCTTGAACATTGCAGGTAAGTACAATAATATCTATCTAATCAACCGGTCTATCCATCTATTTATCCATCTGTCATATTGATGTCTATGTTTGTGTAGACATGCAGTCAGACACTATATAAACAGTGTCGTTTTTACTTTGGGTGCAAAAATACAGTTTGCATGTTTGAAGAGTGTTGAACTCAGCGTTCAGGAAATCAAGATGAATGTGCTGACTGCTAAAAAACAAAGTGTATTATTTCCTATAACACCTGGAATACAGCCAACAATAAATCCAACAGACCACTCTCTCTGCATTGGAATTTCACTGGGTGACATCAATGTTTGTGTTGGCTTCGAGATCCTCCACTAGGTTCACGCCATATGCGGGAGTAAGCATTTTATTTGATTTATTAGGAGTAGTTCCGCAACAATAGTTCCGCACGGGAACACCAGCATATCCAATGATCAGATTCATTGCTTTATGGATTAAGTTCCTTTTAAGCCAAGTACACTCTGTCAGATTTATTGCGCTGTAAAAATGTATCCTTCAAAAGACATAACTATGGGCTTGTGTCCCACAATCAGATTAATGCTGACCCTTGGCTGCTTTCAGTGAGAAACGTCCATATGTGTCACTGGGAAAATGAAGGCTTGGGTCAAGAACCTATAGGGATTGAATGCATTCCTTTACAGTTTATAAGATACCCTCGGTCCATAAACATACTTCGTTTGATATATTAAAGATAGAAACTCATCTCATCTTTACAAAAGTGCCGATAACATCCAACTTCAAAAACCCCACTGTGCCGAACTGCAGTCTCCCTGTTTTCTAAAAGTCAAAATATGAAGTTAACACTTCTCTTACCTGAGGCTGTGCTTTTGAAGGGGTTACTGGGAGACAGAACGGGCTGGGCGCAACCGGCTGTAGAGTTGAAAGGGTTTGGGAAATCTAAATCAGAGAGGGAATGAAGCGTGTTTATGCGTCACACTCTGCAGAAGGCCTCTCATTAGCACAAATCGTACTTTGGATTCAATCCCTGTTTTGACTTAATTATTGTGAATTTACAGACGGTTTTGTCTCAGAGATTTTTTTGGAGGTCATCCAAATGTCGCATGTCACACCCAGGCTATGGTTCTGCTTAGAAAAACTCTGGGAAATGGGATAACTGGGGATCTATCTAATTCAGTTTACTTGCTTACCCCCCAAAAACTGCTTTAAAGACTAAGTAAAGGTTGAGAAGGCAAAGGCACTCCCTACTGTACAACACGATCAGTTCTGGGTGGCTCACTTGCAAACGTCTGAGATCCAGAAGTGGTCTCTGGAACGCCTGGGGAGCTGAAAAAGAGAGAAAAATAGATGAATTGCGGAAAACAAGAACAAGCGAAAAATGGCATTAGCCATTAACAAACATCTTAACAGTAATATTGGGTGGGAAGATATCGTTTTCTATTTTGTTCGGGCTTACGTGCAATACCTTCTATTTTATTGAAAGTTTTTACCTTGCAGGGGTGGAACTGGAGGATAGTCTGTTACTAAAAAGGGTGCTATACTGAGGCGGTCCATCAGAGGGAGCTGTTGTAATGGCTACAAAAACATAAAAGGGACGGTCAAATCTATAGACTGTAGCAAAAAAAAAACTCTTTAGGGTTATTTAAAAGATTGAGATTTTGTTTGGAGTTATCTTATTTGCTTAACAATGTTATAAGTAAAAACAGAGATGATACCCAGAACCTTTTTTCTTACCTGTGATAGGTGTGCTGTCTGAGAACACTTTATCAAGCTGTGATAAGGCTGCATACTTATCCTGAGTGACAGGGGGCGGGGCAGCAGAACTTAGGGTGTTGTGGGCGTGGCTTAGACCCCCAAAATCCAAACTCAGCGATTTAGGGAAAGCTCTAAATGGAGCTCCACCCCCAGTTGACAGAGTGCGACCTAAACCAATCACAAAGGCTATCAGTTATTGTGCTCTAAACTCTGTTACAGTCAGTGTTGTTGTTGCCTAAAGCTATTATATAAAATAATTTAACTGAATTGAACTATGTTGCCTTGACAACTAATTAAAATAAAAGTTCAAGTTAAAGCAGTAAAAATACTAAAACTTAAACTGAAACAAATAACTGGAAAAACAAAATTACCTAAAAAAAAACAAAATGCCAAAAGCACTTAATAAATGCATTAAAAAAAACACACACAAAAGTATAGAAATAACGTTTGTTTCTAAATACTAATAAATATGTTAGTATATAACACTTCTATGCAGCACCATTCAGTTGTTGCTAAGGTGTTCTGGGTGGTTGCTAGGTAGCTGCTCACTGGCCCAAGTCAAAAGTACTCACCCCTGAGTTTCTATGATATTCTAGTCTAATCTGGATATGGCTCATGTCCCCACTTTGATGTTAGTTTATAGGATTTTCTGCCTGTATTTATTGCCTGTGAGGTAAGAATCGTAAGTCTGATCACTTCAGAAAACTACACCCCTTTCCTCAAAAAAGCTGCATGAGTTGTGATGATCTTGTCCATAAGGTGATGAAGTTTAATATATAACATGATTAATTCACATCCTAGTATAATATGGTAACATTTTAGTATAGGGACCAATTATTATGCTTATTATTAACATATTAGCTGTTTATTAGCACTTATAAAGCACATATGCTGCATGGCTACATTCAGCATCCCTAATCATACACAATACTTAAACTTAACAACTACTAACTAGTAATAAGCAGCCAATTGGTCATTATTGAGACAAAAGTCTGAGTTGATAGTTATATTAACATAATATAATATAATATAATATAATATAATATAATATTAACACTCCAGTATATTCTGCAAATAATTTGACACATTCTTCCACATCAACAGGTTACGAGTGAGTACAGACGTGAAAGAAAGCAGGCGCTGGTCTGGGCAATTTTCTAAATATACCTTTACTTTAAAGCCTGTGCCTTTTTCATTATCAAAGAGCAGATTGTCTCTCCTTGACCTGGCAGAGCTGTGATGTAGGGCTTTGAAGTAGCTGGCTGGAGCGGGTGCAGGACACATTCAATATCATTCTGTGACTTTAGCATGGCACTCTTGGTATTTAGAAACTCTGTCTGAGGCCACTGCAGTGAGAAACATCCCTGAAGCTGGGCTGAACTGAGCTAAGGTGTTTTTTAAAATAGCTTCTTAATGTTTATAGCTCAGATTATATAATACTGTGAGCACAAACTGCTGACGTGAATGTATTTATCTTACACTTAGACTAGCTTGGTCATTTGATCTTGATCTAAACCATAGTTTTTCCACTGGTTTCCTGTTAACAGCATTATTCCATGGGGGTTCGATTCTGCATAGCGTCAAGCTTTTCCTCTACCTCTTTCTATTTCTCTCTCGATGATATCCTCACACATGCCCAAACGTTATATCTGCACACTAGTGAATGCATTTTCTTTCTGTTTGTCATGGCTGGCTCACTCAGCACTGCAACCAGATGGTCGGACGTATAGCTGTCTAGTGTCTTGCACTGCACAATCACTCATTATCACATATAGAGGTTTAAGTGACTTACCTAAAGTAAAGCTGTTTTTGAAAGTGCTACTTGCTGTGAAATAAAGGATCAAAAAAAGGAAGGCGAGATTAAATGAAACTGTTCAATAGCGTGTAGTGAAGAAAAATTTTAGGGATGACTTTTTACACACTACAGAAATGTAGATATACACTGCAATTTGTAATTTTGAGACTGCAGATTAAAACGCTTATTTTCAATTGAATATAAAAGGTTTTATGATTTTGTCACTGAAAAGTGCAAAACTAAAATGTACGTGAATTTCATATGAATTTCATTTACTTGAAAGTCACAAAATTACAGTTGATTAGTGGTTTAGCAATAATGCAGAATCTGAAATATTACTTTTTTTATCTGAATTACATTGAATATATTATTTTCAATTTTATATAACTTACTTTTCATTTGAAATCATAACACAAATAGTTTTTTTTCACGTTAAGTGTAAAAAAAAATTATTTCCAGGTTAAAATAGAAAAGAAGCCTCAGATTTTCAGTGTGAACTATTTGGGCTCCATTACATACTTCGAGAAATGTATTTTATGTGATATGTGTGTGTGTGTGCGTTTTTGTACCTGAAGGGCGTGGAAGGGCTGGAAATGAGGAGGGATGATTCTGGTGTCCCATTCCAGAAGAAATTGTTCCTGGCCTCTGTCTCTCCATACCACTTAACAACGTGTCTTAGACAGAGAGTGAGGAACGGACATTAAAATATTTAAATAAAGATTCAAAGAATAAATCATAGCCTAATGATGACCCACGGTACAGTATATCCGTGTTAATAATGAGAAGAGGAGGGAGGGGTAGACAAGACAGAATGAGGCGAAGAGAAGACCGGAAAAGAGGAACAAAAACAGATTGAGGAAAGGAAAGAAGAGCAGATGGGTAGAGAAGAGAGTCTGAAGGCTGTACCTTTAATGGGATGATCTCTGAAGCTCTGTGAGCGAGTTGGCCTGGCAGTGAACACCTCAGTACGGCTATCAGCTGGGGAGACAGCAGGAGCTCTGTCCCATATTGACAACTGGGACTGGGACTGTGGGAATACGCACACACACACATACAGTATTAAAAATCAGATCAGCACCCTCAGTGTGACACATTTTGGGGCTGTTTTTTTAAGATCAGAGATAAAAGCAAATTAGACAGCTCCATCCAAAACCCTCTTTCACTCTCACAAACGTGCTCATATCAGTTCATTATTACATCTAGCTCACTGAAGTGAGATTACAGTTTTAGAATTCTTTGCTGACGCTAAACCTGTTTTTCCCCTTTATCTTTATAAAATAATTGCATGTAAATTTGTTCTCTCTCTCTCCTCGCTCGTCACTAATCATGCGATGTATACTTCTGACGCCATATGTTTGAACTTCTTCCTCCTACCACAGTCAGCAGAAGCGAGAGCGTTTTTATTACGTTTGAAATATGGATATTAATCTTTCAATAACACATGGATTCGCCACAGGGGGTCTTTATTCACCCCCCAGAGCCGTGCGAGGGACGTTTTATTACAGATGCCTGCACTTTATTTCACGTCTTCAAAAGTAGATACAGCAAACGCCAATTCATCCACATGGAAAAGCTTGGAGCGGCCATGAAAAATGTAAAATATTACTCTGATTGGATTTGTCTGAAAGAAGAAAGTTCATTTTTGCTCTGTTATCTAATGATAATATAAAAAATAATAACACGGTTCTCATTTAGCGTAATAATAAATGTAATAAACCAATAAAAAAAAAAATACTTTTTGTAATTTCTCTCATTCAAATCTCTTTTTTTCATCCCTGAGCTTTCCTTGTTCGTCTCACCAGCGTACGGGTGGGCCGGGCTGTGGGGTTCAGAGGATGTCCGGGAGGAGGCTGGTTCTGAGCGGGTCCGTGTGGAGCTGGAACGGCCTGAACCCCTGGAGCCCATGGTGACTCATTCACATCCCTGCGGATCTTACTTTTACAGAAATGCCTGGAAAAACAGACGCTTCTTAGTATCGCATTCTTCTACTTTTTCATCCGTATATAATGCAGGGAGAAAAGGCAGAGCGCTTTAAGGCGTGTATTGATCCACACTAAAACTGCTTTTATAATCACACTCACCATTTCTTTCTCTCATATTTGTCCTGCAAGAACTCTTTCAGCTTCTGTGTGTCACGTGCGTCAAAACAGCCATCTGTTTTGGGGTCAAATATGCAGAGCCAGGTCCTTCTTCCTACCTAACGACCCCGTAAACCAAGAACATAGTTAATCTTCTTTTAAAGCTTCAGTTTATACAGTCTGTTACAGGCTAATCATCTAAGTACTTGCTTGGAGACTTCAGAGGAGATATTTTACTTATAAAGCATGTTGCATCTTTGCGGTTATGTTTGCAATTAACTTAAAAGCTTTATTATTACTGCACATTAATAGTTAATGTAAACATGTCAAACTGCTACTGTTTGTCGCATTACAAGGAAACTCTCAGTTCCAATGCGATTTAACAAATTAGACAAATGACAAAAAAGGAGTCCAAATGTAGATTTTTTCCATCGAATAAGCTTAGATGCAATTTCTCAGGCTGGGTTACGCTTTGTGATCTGTGTACGGATTAGTAACGATTTAGCGGTGTTTTTTTTATTCATCATGCGCTTCATCACTAGCATTGATATTTGCTGCGCCTGTCCGTTCCTTCTCATACTCGAAGCGCTTTACTGACAGTAAGAGGAGGAATGAGTCAGATGAATTTTTTGCCAGTGTTATACAAGCAACGGCGCCCACCCTGTGAGCATTCAGAGTTGGCTTCAACTGCAACGAGCGAGAATCCTGTAGTGCCAATCGTGGGTGTGAATGTGAGTATGTGTGTGTCGGTCGGGGAGCGAAAGAGCAGTGTCTGTACTTGAACCCCATTCAGATTTGCTCGCACGCTCATGGGAAAGCCTCAGTATATTATGTGCTAAAAAATCTATCTCTCTCTCTCTCTCTCTCTCTCTCTCTATATATATATATATATATATATATATATATATATATATATATATATATATCATGCTGTGCCCACACACCATTTAAACAGAAATGACTTAACAGAGGCTTAGTGTCAAGATATCTAGCATTTGCTCAAAGCACTACTACGTAACTTGTTTTTGCAGTTTATATTACTGAAGACTTCAAATGTTTTCAGTCTTTCATTTCTGAGGATGGACTAGGTGGTTTTACGTATGCACTTTGACACACATCCACTTAAGAAATACAGCCGAAAATAAACTGTGAAAGTCTATCCCTTATACATGTGGTATTTTCTATTAATAGTATTTAGAGTATGTTACTTATGTGGTTGTTCATATGAGACATAACATATGTCTATGCTAAATATGTTTTACATTTTCTGTTTTAGCGCTGTGTAATCTTTATATCTGTATATGCGTGTAATAGGTTCCTTTTTAATGTTAGTTTTTGCTTAAGACTCCTATCTGAACGCCTCCTTTGCATGACTAGCTGCTCAGTGCTATGTTTATTTTGAAGCTTTGGGTTTACTCGTTAGTTCAGGGGTCAGGAATTTTTACCATTGTGATGGCAAAAAAAAAAAGCTTCCCCATTGATGTTAGTAACCCTATATTCTGATTTTGACATTTTCCGTTATATAATATGGCATATGATGTACAATTTAAAATCTAAATTAACACATTTTGATGATTAACTCGACATATATCGACTCAAAAAAATAAGTCTTTAAAAATATGTTAAAAAATGAAGAAAGAAATTGATTTGAGCCTATGTTGCCTCAAAAATAAAAGCCAACTGTCTCCTGTTCAGAAACTGGCACAGCATCATTTATGTACTAGTAGACCTGTCACTCACCTCGTTGCCATGGTTTTGCAGAAACTCCACTTCCTGTTGGGAGAAGGTTGTCATGGAAATAGACTTAACTCTGTGGGGTGGGTTGAGCCCTCTCCTGAAACAGAAACAAACTGTGCGGTTAAACGCGAAACCGGTAAGAAGCGTTCAAAGGGTTGGCATTTATTTGAACACAAACAGTGGGATAAACGATGCAGGACGTGACGGGGCCGTGAACGTGATAGTAAGCCGCAAGAACCTCTTGCAGCAACAAATTACAAAACCGTGAAGGAAGAGGGCTGCCTTTCCCCCCCTTTCCAGTGTCCGTGAGTGCAGATGCATACTGAAATCGTGCAGAAACTGCGGTGTAAACACGCCATTCCTCCGCTGACATGCAGAAAACGCGCTTAGGTGAATGCCAAACCTGAAATCGTGACGAAACGGTACGTAACGCGAGCGAGGCTTGGGGGCACGCCTGAAAACGACAAAGTAGTAATTACCGACCGTCTTCGGCGTAAACGCGACGTCCCAGAACTCACGCCGACGGCGCCGCGTTGCATTTCCCAGAGTTTGCTGAAGAATAGCCCGAGCGAAAAAAACACACAAGCATCTCGACGCGACCACTGTTATCGCTACTCACAGCATTCCGGAGCACGACGTGCACACGAAGCAGCCCACGGTGATATCGATGTAAGTCACCCCGGGCTGGCTGCACTCGAAGCAGTGCTTGTTCACTCCCGTCTGGGCGAGCTCTCGGACCTTGCGGGCGCATATCTCCTGGTTGTCCCGGTGCTTTCGGTTCGACATGCTGGTGGTGTCCTGCAGTCGCACACACCCCCTGGCCCTCAAGACGTTTCCTCGCCCGCCGCTGCACTTTAATTCCCCCGCCGTAGTAGTAGCCTATGCGTTTTCTCACGCCCGCATTCTGAGAGCGCCTATGCGTCTGGAGGTCTTCTCACGCGCTGACTCGTATCGACACGAAACGATCGTGCATGCGTAGCCTCCCGTGGTCACGACTGGCCGATCCGCGCGGAGTTTTACAACCGCCCTGTTTATTTATTCATCGCTGCGGTTTTCTCCTCTGGGCGCAAAGAAAATCCGGGATCATTATTCTTCCGCGCTCCGCTGATTCCTCTCCGTTCGCGCGGTATCGAACCGTTCCGACTCCGCTGTTGCGCACCCGTCTTTCCTCTCGCCGATTCCGGGGAGATCGCGAACGGAAAGCAAGACGAGGACGAAGGAGGTAACTCCGCGCCTCTGGAAAGCGCGCATGAACGCGGCGGGATAAGTGGGGACTAATCTGCTTAACAATATTTTGTTTGTGATGGCTGCGTGCCGATCATTATTTTGCGCTTATTTGTGTTACCCAGCAACGTGAGATTTTTTTTATATCCTGGAAGCGAGTGGGGTTTATCACGCCCTTCTGTATGACGTTTGAAATAAAAAATGCTGTCCTTCGTGTGTTTATTAACTCTTTGCATGAAGCACCCAATCAACGCGCGGCGTCCCTTATGGACCGCGACTGGGGGAAAAAAGAGTAGCGTGATAACGTTCATCAAATTGAGAAGACTTTAGAAGAATCTGAAGCGAGCGCATCCTGTTCACGCATTCCTGCGCGAAATCACATTAGCGGAGACATCTCAGCAGTTGTACTGATGTAATGTTGGCCTGGATCCTGGGCTCGCAGCGAATGAAAACACACGCTTCCAACCAGCAGAGGTAGCTGTTTCGCCAAAAACATGCGATTTAGCTGCAATTCGTTCGCAGAAATGCAATCAGCAAGGCCGTATTTCCCAGGGCCTCTGAACAAAACGCAAAATACGTAACCTATCTGTCTGGGAGGTATGACGGACATTATTGTTTTAATCATAAACCTACGCGATTTAACGAATTAGCTTCTCGAGTAAATGTAACTCGATTTAAGATTCTTGAGACATTTGCACCGCGTTATGTGGGCTGCAATCGTTTCTGTATGTTTTAATTCCCTTCATACGCAAAGCATTTTGAATTAGCATTGTAAATAATAAAACAAACAAACCGAAAAACAAAGCGACAGGCTACTAGGGGAAAACTATTTTCGCAGTGTGTTTGTTAAACGGTCCGCATTGGTTGGGGACACAGGCATTCAAGCGTTTTTTATTCATTAAAAAGTAACCTGTTGAAAGTTGTATTCTCAAACTTGGGGGAGAAAAATTAGCGTTGCTAATTTTGTACAATTCTCAAAACACGTTTCCATGACACCGACCATCACGAGTGGGCTACGTATTTATGTCGCGTTCCCTTTCAGTTTATTGCGTTTACAAGATGTCTAAAAAGTGTCTAAAAACTTAATAAATCCCGCAGAAACCCCGTTTTTGGTGTCTATGCATACATTAGTTTACCATTAACCTACGTGAAACCGAGTTTGTGTTGTGGTAGGGGACTTGCTACTGCTTTGTTTACATCAGTGAGAGAGAAAGATGGTGAATGTTTAATTTAGCCTGCGTGTGTCAGAAGCGGGCTAAAAGCCGAATGGGATTTTTTTTAAGTTCACATCTCTGACTCAGACTCAGTTTTTGCCCGTGTTTCGGTTTTGGCTAGATTGCTTTCACCGCTGTCAGGTGGGGCTTTCTTATGAACAACAGGTTTAACCGGGACAAGTATGGATAAGCTGCTAGCAGATTTAGTGACAAAAGCGGCGTGGTTTTGGTGACACGTGATGTTAGAAACACTCCCTGAAAAAACCTTCATCTGAAACTGGGAATGATCATTTTCTCGCCTTTTCGTTATGAAATCAGTGACTAGGCGATACGAGACTAAAGCAAAATCATTCAAACGAGATGTATGTTTTAGTAAAAGACCTTCGGTCATCTAAAACATGAATAATAAGGCATACTATTAGAAGCACGCTAAAAGGTCCTCCTGAAAACAGCTAACTGTAACAGCCTGCTTTAATTTCTCTGTGCACCGAAACCCGGAAATAAAGTGCGCTCGCGCGAAGGGGGGTGGACCGACTGTGGCAAATTCAAGAGCGGAAAAAAAAGTTCTCCTGCGAAGTGAGAACAAGTTTAGTCTCTCAAGGGAAACGTACCCGGACATGCAGATTGCCATATCGATGCATAAACTACGAATATGTGGACTACTACATGGATGAAACGCGCAGAATGGAGCTTTTAATGAAAGCGTGCTCTTGAACATTTAGGTGAGAAAATGTACTTGAGGCCATCATTATCGGCACGGTTTACTAAATTTTCTTTTTTAATGTTTATATTATTCACAAATTGTTATTTTATTTTAACTCGTCGTTAAAATAAAACGCAAACTTTAGTTTTGGTTTTGAGAAGATGCTTTTTTTTTTGCTTTCACAAGGCAACACCCGACTGATATTTACAGCGAAACCACCCAATGGAAACGACTGGTTTAATTCATCTTTTCTAAACGAATCCCGATGTTGTCAACGCCAGTGGTCTCACAGCGTTGGACGCTTACATCGTAAACGAACTCTATTGAGGAACACCGCGTGAAAGAACTGTGAGGAATTAAAAGAATTGTGCGCGTCGACCGCCTTCTTTGTATTTACCAACATGACTGTCAAACTGGATTTTGAAGAATGCCTAAAAGACTCCCCGCGATTCAGGTAAGCCTTTTTTATATCACTTAAAATATTTAACAACACAAAATAATGCGAAAGTGATCTAGATAAATAAAATATAATTTCGACTGCTATATTGATACACAGTTATGCGTGTTTTTATATAAAAGGCTGGTCACGTGCGCCACATTAAAATGATAAACTTCACTGTCATGTGCAGAAGGGGTGACGTAGCAGGTTTCTTTCCAAGCAGTTCCAGGATCAGATCAAAGAGTTCAGATTAATGGGTTTGGCCCAGACGTTCTTGATTAAAACTGATCTCAGATCAGCCCTAAATGTAGCCCAACGGCCACTGTAGCGCACGGCAATTTGCTTAGGTCTATACAAAAGGAATGAATGAGATGATGAATTAAATGTCTCTGTGGACAGTATGACAGGGTTTTTTTTTTAATCGTTGTGGCCTTTTTACCATTTATAATTCTATTATTGTCTAGAAAATTATTTATTTAAAGGATATTGGTATAAGAATAACACGTTTAGAGTTGTTTTAAAGTCCCTATTCGACTTGAAATGGTCTTTTTTTTTCTCTGGTTTGGCTGTAGATTTTAGTGGGCAGCATAATGGAAAGTTTGAGTGCCATGTTTTAGTGGCTGCAGAGGGAACAGACTCAGAGGGTGTAGTGAGTTCAAAAATTAGGTCATCGCCACTCAGAAATGTACTTGCATACGCACACAATATCCCTTTTCGTCTGTCGCATGTGGATCTAAACATACAGAGCATCTGGAACATATCTACACCAGACGTACAGCCGCGCACCGCAGCTTCTGACCTTCATACACAGTGAGCAACTGAAAAGAACAAGTTCGCATGAAGGTGTAAGAAGGCTACTGGCTTGAACACTTTCGAGGCCTAGTTTGCTTCAGACTGCGGCTGCCTCCGGTTGCTAAGTGACGGCTGGGTAGTGGTGGGGGAGCAGGAAGTGAGACGAGCGATACTGAAATGATAAACAGAAGACAGGAAGCGCGTTTTAGGGGTGAATTGCTTCGGAAGCTACAACTTTTTCTTCAATACGCACACAATCATGCATTGAAATGAGCGTTTACGACGCGTGCACATCCACGGAGGATCCCTCACTGCCCCAAATTCAGATCGTATCGACCACAACAAATCACGCAATGCTAGATGTATGATAAGTGAAAACAGTATGCGTTTAAATAATGTCTCAATATCTCAAACACGCTTAATACTCTCCAGCTGGATATAATCATAGTCTTTATTACCTGATTTTCTGTGAAATCTGTCAGCTTTGCAGACTTCCAGCAACTAGCATTGACTCTCTTACGCTGAAATTGAGGCAAAAATCACGTAGTGTTTTCCAGCCATTACTTAAATAACATATATTATGGTGCATTTGGGCTTATTTTGCAATATTACGTTTCAAGGTTACTGTTTTTGTATTAATAATTAAATGCATTTTTGAGTGGGAGAATATAAGCATCATATACTGTCTGTCTGTAGTGCATGTGTGAAAAAGCGGGAAACCTCAAAGAGTTGAGCTATTTTTTGGTGTGTTCTTTGTTCGTCTGATGATCTACAAACGAAGATTCGCTGATACAAATCTACAATTTGAATGCAGATGTATATGCACACAACCATCTGCCCTGCTGAATCAAACAGTACAATATAATAGTTTTCTTGAATAACACAGCTGTGTTTGTAGCGTTTTTAACAGGCTTGCGTTTAACATTAAATGGGATTTCATTCTATTTTCACTTCTGTATGTGAAAAAGCATGCGCTGTGTTTCAACAGGGCAGAAATCGAGAAGGTGGAGGTCAACGTCAGTGAGCTGGAGACGAGACTCGAGAAGGTGAGGAAATGCCGAGGGACTCATCATTAAGTGGAGTATCACTCTGACTAATGTTCATACTGAAGAACAAACCACCAACAGTTGGATTTAAATGCCAGAATGAAACCCATTCTATTATGGACGTTATTGACAGCTCGAAACATGTGGCTTGTTAAAGAGGAAAAGTGAATAAGTGTTCAAACTCATTTCCTTGCAACTTGTGAATGATAAAACAGGTGAAAAAAAATCTCATCTCATAATATATAGAGATTCGGGCCACTATTTATTAGAGTTTTGCATGGTCAAGCGCCACACCAACTCTCGTTTTCTTCAGAATATTTAATTAAAAAAAAGTTTACGCTACTGTTTTAAACCATAACAGACGCAGTCACACCATAAATACACAATAGACAACCAAATATCATTGCTGCAGGGTTTATGTGTTTGACCTTCAATGCTCAATTCCCTAAATTGAAACAGTCATTGTTCCTCTCTCCTGGCATGCGTCTCCCGCTCTGTGGTCTTGTGAAGAGATATAGTGTTACGCAGAGGAACTACAAAGAGGAATTGCCAATTGAAAAGCTTTTAACCATTATTTAACATAATTTCCCCTTGAATTTATTAGACTGGATGAATTCAAACCATACTGTTCATCTTGTGATAATTTGTTTAACAATTGGTACGAAAATGTTGTTTCCGTGAGGATTACGCCTATGTTATGAATAACATGACATTATTTAACGTCCTGGAAAAAAACCTGTGTTTGTGTAGTTGGTGAAACAGTGCCACACTATGCTGGATGCAGGCCGTGCCTATTGCCTGAACAGTAAGAGCTTTGTAAATGGCCTCAAAGAGCTGGGACACCACTGTTCTGAGGACCGAACCATGGGGGTGAGTGTATGAACAGTCCTGCAACGATTTCAAATGAGCATTACTTACTGTACACAAAACCCACGTGGGCTATAGCTGACACCTGAGCCAGTAACGGCGTCAAAATAAGAAGGAAGTGATATAAAAATATTACTCACACGGCTGTACAGTAGATTCCAGATCCATATGAGAAATGATAAAATATGGGATGTGAAGATGTTTGATGGTCTGATAGAGGTTGGAAGCATTAAGCAATTGAGACAAAGATTTGAAAATAGGACTAATGAGTAAAAAAATTAAGAGTTTACTGAAAAAGTTTCTCTGGTTTTTCAAATCGTGTGTTGTTTTTGAGTTATACACGATTTTTGTTGTGTTCTGTTCACTGCTGATGACATTTCTTCCGAATTTTAAATAAAATCAGCATTTGGTAACCCTGATTTTTCAAAAAAAGTCTTTATTTTTTAGAACAATTGTCATTTTGTGCAAATGAAAAGTGCTAATATTTTTATTTGAAATTTGGAAGAAATGTTATCAGGCTTTCACTGAATAAAGCAAATATTAATATTTTAATCAAACGTATACTTATTAATTTTAGAGAAACTGAGATATTTCAAGTGGTCTCCTAATTCTTTTTTTAAATAAATGAATACATTTTTAAGAAGGATGCATTAGACTGACAGTAAAGCGATTTATAATTATACTGATTTCAACATTATTAATTATAAGAAATATTTCTTTACATGATAGATCATGGGATGCTGAAAACTGGAATAATGATGCTGAAAATTCAGCTTTTCCTCACAGGAATGAATTATACAGCCAAATTGTATCATTTCACAATATTAGTTTTTACTGTATTTTTGGTCAAATAAGTGAAGCCTTTGTAAGCGTGCAAAACTAAAACTACTTGCAAAAGTGTAAGTGTTTGATGAATCGAACATAAAATTAGAAACAAATGCCTGTGTGTTTTCTTATAACTTGAAAATGATTGAAAGTTAATAGAATCCTAATAGAGGCTGCGCTTCTTTCCTTCAGGAATGTTTAGAAAAGTTTTCTAAAAAGCTGTCAGACATCGTCACCGCTCAAGAGGTGGGTGAAGTTCTTTCTTTTTACGTTTACTGTTACTACTGGTGACCAGTGTGCCAACAATCTCTCTGGAGATCCTGTTCCTGTTTTTACTTTTCTTCTGGCTTATGTCCCATTCCACGAATGATGTCTCTCCCAACAGGAGGTGATTGAAACCACACAAAAGTCTGTGAGGTCGAAGCTACTGAATTTTGTGAAAGAGTAAGGCGTTTTCTTTCTCTGCCTCTTCACTAAATTAACATTTTCAGCATCAGATCTTCTGTTCTGTGTAAATCTCATACATACTTCTGATCCCTTTCACTGCAAATATTAACTTCTCTCTCCTACTGTATCTCTCCTGAAGGGATGTGAAGCGTTTTAAGGATGTCCGGAAGGAGTTTGAGCGCAGCAGCGAGAACCTGGAGGCGGCGCTGAGCAGGAACGCACAGGCACCACGCGGAAAACAGCATGAGGTGGAAGAAGCCAGCAACAACCTCCTGAATGCACGCAGAGCCTTCAGATCAGGAGCACTGGACTATGTGCTGCAGGTACATACATATACAGTGGACTCGAGGCACATTTAAATCTATAAATATCTTTGCACCATATACTGTACTAATGTATCAAACAAACTAAACGCACTGCAAAAAAACATTACGATTGAAACTATAAAACAACACTGTAGATATTGTTCAGAATTAAAAAGAAAACTGTATTATGCAATTTTCTGGTCATCACATACCAACTGTTTTGCAGATTTCTCTTATTAGTTAATGCAATGAAAAACATACTGTATTGATGTTATACCGAGGTAACCCCTAAGCCTCTGTTCTTGTAATAGTATTGTAATAATCCTTTGGATTATTTGCTTTTGCTTGTATTCATGTATTATTGGAATTCTCTTTTCTCTTAACTTTAGATTAATGTCATTGAGTCAAGGAAGAAGACTGAAATTTTAATGGCGGTATGTGTCATAATGTAATATATATTCATATATAATTAAGTATAATCTTATTATAATGATCAGGACTGAACGGTAGCTGAAATGGCTCTCGCTTGTGTGTTTTTCTTCTGTTTGAATGTGTGTCAGATGCTTTCTCTTATGGAGTCCCAGGCTTTGTTCTTCCAGCAAGGATACCAGTCACTCACAGAACTGGAAAGCTACCGCAAACAACTGAGTGAGGAGGTAAGAAGTGTGTCGGTCAGTCTTATCTATCAGCTAATTTGTATGTCAAAAGTGTGTAAAGCTGATTGGACACATGACTGAAAAAAGAGGAAGGAAAGGAAAAGTGTGAACTGGGACAAATGCAATTGTTACTCGAAGAGAGAAACATATCGAATCGATCATGTTGTGAAGTTAAAAATCAGCAGTGTAAAGTTTGAATTGAAAAAGAGGACAGAAAGTCTACTGACAGGAATGTGATGGTACATTCAGAGATCACATGATGGCCCATCATGACAGGAAGTTTTCTGCCAGAGTGAGCAACAACAGGAAACAGTATGTATCACACACGGGTACTGCGTGTTGGCAAACATTTCTGTGCTTGCAGTAATGTAAAATTGCCCGAAAAACAGTGCAAAACAGTTTAAGAGTATAAACAAACACCAACTGCAGTTTGTGGACTTAAAACTTGCGTGCAAATGATAAAATCTGCAAATATCTTAGTTCTTTTAATTCCACTGACAAGATCAAACACCATTCATTTGATGTTTAATAGCTGTTAAAGATACTGTTTTTATGCAACGGTATTTTGACAAAGTAATGACATGATGTTACTGATGAACGCAACGTTGAAATGTAGAAGTTTTAGACAGGAAACTTACTCACCTTCTACTGGCCTGTGAAAACCGCAAAACCTGCTCATAGCTTCCTGTAAGCACAGGAAATGGTGAAAAGCTTAGCAAGACAAATGTCAAGAAAGATCTCTAGAGCCTATTCATAGTAGCGATGTTTTTTTAGAGCCATATACAGATTGAAAATGAGAAGATGGAAGCACTGTTAGGATACAGGGGCAATGTAAAGACAGAGGTGGCTGCGTATTTACAGATTTTATGTTAGAGAACCAGGGACAAGAGGAAATGTGGTGTTTTGATAAACTGACAAAAGAGAAGGGGAGAGAACGGAAAGTCAGTGGAAGATAACAAGGGAAGGTGGAGGTGATCTTCATGACCTCTTCTTGATATAGGTCAGGAAGTTGAGCAAGTGCCAGCACGTCTTACATCCTTTCTCATTCAGTGACATGCGCTTTGACTCTTAACTGCCGTCCAAAAAACCCACCGCATCCCAGATAGACTACAATTATAGCAGACTTATCATTGCAACTCTTGACTGAAAAAAGGCTTGTAATAACTATACACAGCAGCGAGGATTTAGACTGAGCCTCCGTGCATGTGTTTATAATTGTATGATATGCAATTAAACTTCCATTCTGAGCTCTAGTTAAATGCTCCAAACCTCAGTCTCAAAGAGTTTCCATCTTTTCAGTATTTTCTATCCTATCTGCCAAACATTCACATGCCCATTTCTCATATTCAGCTCAAACCTGACGTTTGTGAGGTTGTCACATGATGCTTAAATTGGTAGAAATGTGGTTGTCTAAACAAGCAACATTTCTTTAACTGTATGCGTAAATACGTATAGAAATTATGCATTTGTATTTATAAAAAATGGCCCTTTCTGGGCAATTCTTCAATATGACAATTCATGAATAATTCTATTCACATTAAAGACAAATCATGCCTTCTTTTAAGATGAATATTAGATTGATGTAAAATCAGATAACTTTGTTCCAACCTGACTTTCCATAAAGGAAAAAAATCTTATTAGAATCTTATTAGAATCTTTCTACATATAACACAGTGACCCAGGTCATAATTTAGGATGTCAGTCACTGTGCCATGTTCCACGGCATTCACGCACACACAAATTGGGTCACTCTGGTGTGAACATTGCCTATATAACTTTGATTTAGACATCAAACTGTGAAATGTGATTGCCTTTTTCTGCTCTGTTTCTCCAGTATACTCAGCTAGTCCTGAATTCTGCAAGAGAGAAAAGGGATATGGAGCAGAGGCATGGTGCTGTCAAGAAAAAGGTAGTAAGACTCTCTCTCTCTCTCAGTCTCATACACACACACACACCATTGTATCTGTACACAAAGACACTATACATGCATCTAAGGGAAGATATATTTGTGCATCTGTCTTCTTTAGGATGTGTCATATGATGACTCCATAATGGACTTCAGCCCGGATGCACCCAATGGCATCGCGATGGAAGGTTACCTGTACAAGAGAGCCAGCAATGCTTTCAAAACATGGAGCAGGTACACACTCCAGCAATTTGAGATTCAATCACAGTAGTATTACATTATTGTAAAACAAATAATTACTATGTATACATTAATAAGTGAAGCAGTTATAGCACTTTAAATGAATTTAAGAAATTAATACAAAATGTAATATACTATGCATTAATTTCCTTAGCTATATGTCAATTGTTTTATTTCATAATAATTTTATTTGCTAATTTGTGAGCAAGTGTAAGTGTTTCTGTATGTCTCTCTTCATGCAGTTGAGTTCAGTAGAGGTTTTGTATTCGTTTACATTTATATTTAACAGTGGTGGTTCTTGTTGTAGATACATTTGCCCTTTTGACTTTCCGTTTTGCACATTTGTCAGTTGAATGTTATTTCTGTGAGTCTGTGAGTTCTGAGATGAATTACAATCATATGTCTGACTGCAATATTAATACCTTGCATGGCTGTGATGTGTGTGTTCATTTTGCAGGCGCTGGTTCTCCATTCAGAAGAACCAATTGGTTTACCAAAAGAAACATAATGTAAGTATCAGATTTTGTAACATGTGAAAAACATAGCATTGACCATTAATGACCTTTCAGTTCTCACATACACACACACACAAACACAGATGCATTTACACAAACCACAGACGAAATGTTGGAAAAATTAAAAATTTGAATTGAGAGACTGTTTTAATTGTTCTCTTTTTTGTTCACATCATAAACCACACATGCAGACCACATTTGTATTATTTAAACAAGCTCTCTGTCTCTGTATCAGGAGCAGATCACTGTTGTTGTGGAGGACTTGCGCTTATGCACCGTGAAGCCCTGCAGTGAACAAGACAGACGATTCTGCTTTGAGGTGGTCTCTCCCTCCAAGTGAGTCTCCCTGTGTGTCTGTACACAAATCTGTCAGAACTGGAATATAATGTGTATGTGTGTTTTAGAGGATGCAACATTTTTCTGGTCCCTGTGTTATTGTGTTTGGGTTCTGTCTGTATTTAGACTGTAAACAGTCCTGTAAATATGTTATTCTGCATTTGCACGAGTGTGTGCATAACCCGCCCGTGCTCCAAATGACAGGATCTGTGTGTGTGTGTGTGTGTGTAGGAGCTGTTTATTACAGGCTGATTCAGAGCGACAGCAGCAAAGCTGGATCAGCGCTGTCCAGAACAGCATCGCCTCAGCATTCCAGGACAGAAGAGATGACAATCTTGGCCCTGTATGTCACGCACATCCGCGTTTAACTAAACACCTAACTGTAGGCATACCGTAGATTATTTTGTCAGAAGCACCAGGCCTACACTAAAATAAATATTCATGTAATGACAACAATCTTTATAAAGTATTGGTAGTACCGTCTGCAGCACATGTAGATGTATGCTCTGTGAAGAAGCTATGCTTTTGCTATGGTCAAATGTGATTCTTGGTCAGAATCCCTTGCGTCTCGGCAGCATAGTCAGTTTGTCTTAAGTAAAGGTAAAAAGGAGGGAAAATAAATCACACACATAATGTATACATAAAAATATTGAACTTGTGCCTTAAGCCTTGCAGTGTAAATGTAGACCTGCCACTGAAATGTTAATCAAACTACACTATTATAAGGAAAAAGTGAAAAGCATTTACATATTCCGTTTATTCCTCTTTGTTTGTGATTACCTAAAATTAATTGAAGCAATGTTTACTTTGCTTAATTGAGAAATACTTAAAAAGTAACCTATCTAAATTAAAAATTACACTTTAAATTTTAAAATTAATATTGATTACAGTGAATTTTTGTATACATCATGTTCTTTATAGAATATTCATTCTCATTTAAAATTTGTATTTTAAGATTTTTTTTAGTCAGGTACAAATAAATTTTCTTTTTTTTTCTTTTTAGATTTTTTAAAATTCATGTAATACCTTATTATTTTTACAGTAAATTAGTAAAGTTTCCACTCACACAATCATGCCCAAAAGGTTACTGAATTGAGGATGTGTGTGTTTTTGTGTGTTGAACAGAGAGATCGCTGTAGCTCAGTGTCTGCGGGAAGTGTGCGTTTGAGTGCAGGGGAGCCGGAATCATCCGGTCGGGAGGCTCTGGAGGAGGTGCAGGCCATTTCAGGGAATGGGCAGTGCTGTGACTGCGGGGAGCCTGGCCCCGACTGGGCCTCTATCAATCTGGGCATCACGCTGTGCATTACCTGCTCTGGCATACACAGGTAACACACACATACACACTCAGAATTATATAATGTATCACATGAACGTCCATCTGAATTGGTTTTTGTGTTTGCAGGAGTTTAGGTGTCCATTTCTCGAAGGTACGATCCCTGACACTGGACTCATGGGAGCCAGAGCTAGTCAAAGTAAGCATGGACATCATGCCCATACATATCAGATACATTTTTGATATATGCATTGAATTAGTTCGGGGTTTTTTTATTTATTTTATTCACATTTTTTCTTATTGTTCATATTGCTCTTTCTAGCTCATGTGTGAGTTAGGAAACACAGCTATTAACAAGATATATGAGGCACGTATTGAGGAGATCACAATCAAGAAGCCCCATCCTTCTAGTCCGAGGTACAGTGGGTATTTTTTATATAGTCATCACAGAAAACAATAGAAATGTGTACATAATTACAGTGGTGGCCAGATTTAGAACATGCTAAAGTCAGTTGTTTCTATCTTTTGCTGTAGTTCCTATAGGGAAATAAAGACTCCTTGTGCAAACAAAAATCTCACATGATTACAATTAATGGCAAAATGAATGTTTGGAAACTGATATTTCCTAATGACACACTATAGCAAAACATAGAAATACATAGAAATGACTTGAAACTATTTTTAGCCGGTGAAAATACTAGCGTTCTAACCATTTTGGCCACCACTGTAAATATAATCTGTATTAAACTCTTTTCTCAGACAAGATAAGGAGTCATGGATTCGTTCTAAATATGTAGAGAAGAAATTCATCCACAAGCTCCCGGAGACTGGGCGAGGAACCGTCCTGCGGCGCTCCAGTGCCCGACGAAACAGAGCAACCACGCAGGACAGACCCAACGCACGCCCTGCCCTCAAACCCAAGCCCAACCGAGCCACTCTGCCACGACTCACGGGTACACACACGTGCCAAAAAACACATATACATCCAGTCATGCGCCCAAAATAAAAATTGTCTTTAGTTCATCCTCTACAGTTCAGCACAGAAACACATAGCCTATTAGTAAGCACTACTCACGTGTAATAACTTGACCTCTGTGTCTGTGTGGGGAAGACATCCTACACACAGATGGCAATGAGATGCAAGTTACTGAAACTGATAGCAAAAATGGACACTAATTATACAACAGACACCAGAGAGAACCTTGCACTCTGTTACAAACAAACTTCGTCGTAGCTTGCAGTCAAAAGTGCACAAGTATGCTGAATCAAGGTCGGTTTTGTGAACATTTCGTGTATCCTCTTGTGGTTCTGTTTTTAAATGATGCAACTGAAATTCTGAAGATAGTTGGGAAGTTGGGTAATAATTTAGTTTAAATGAGTACTTGTACTTGAGTACTTGAGTAAATGAGGTCTTTAAAAAAGCTAATGGATGAATCTTGGAAATAAACGCAGTTTTAAAAGCTGCCTGGAATTTCTGTAGTTAGTAGAAATATAGAAAATGAGTTTAATGTCAGTATTTGTCAAAAAACTGGGGAAAAAAAGGGTAAATTTAATCATCATGAAATTTATTTGCTTTCCCAGCTGATTAAATATATGAAAACTAATAGTATGTGGCTTTAAAGTAAAATCTAAACTGTCACTATTGTAAATAAACAGTATCCAAACTACAATCTGTGAAAGAAGTATTAAAAACAAGAATGAATGCATACTTTAGTAACTGTACTTGAGACACACAAACAAGCACGAAGACCCTAGTAAACTGAAATAATCAAAATAAGTGTCTCTTCCCGTTTGTACTGATCTAATCAGTGGGCTGTTGCTTGATGTTTCCCCTACAGGCCTGAACCCAAGTGACATAATGAAGAACAATACCAGCTCTTATAAAGGTTACACACACGCACACAGACACACACACGATGCTCACACATCCATTTGGCCAAACAAACCGTTCCTCACTCTCTCTCTCTCTATGTACAGAGAATGATGAAGAGGAGGATCTGAGTGGTCTTCATCCCGGGGCTTTGCTGTATCGATCTGCGGCAATGCAGCATTTCCCTCTCATGGCAGACGCTCTGGCGCACGGCGCTGATGTCAACTGGGTCAATGTGGCTGAAGACAGCAAAACTCCACTAATACAAGCCGCTCTGGTTGTAAGTGTGTGTGTGTGTGTGTGTGAGAGAGAGGGGAGTGGGAGAGAGAGAGAGAGAGTCTATTGTTCATGATCTGAGTGTGTATTGCATAAGTGAATAATCACTGTGTATTTCTCTCTGCAGAATTCCTTGGCAGCCTGTGAGTTTCTTCTACAGAACGGTGCTAATGTTAACCAGGTGGACTCAAACGGGAGGGGACCACTACACCATGCGACCATACTGGGACATACAGGGTAACACGGGCTTAGATACTAGTTTTGCGTAAAAAATACTAATAATTGGTTTTTCAGAATAATTCTGATTATTTGAACAATTGCAATACTGATTCTTACAATCGTAGCAGCGTTTCCTGCTACTTTTCAGCAGTGGTGCACCCTGCTGTTGAATATGTGATAATGCAGTTGAATCTAAACCATCACTTCATCACTATATATATATCACTAATCAATCAATTAATCAAGATTAATCGCATCCAAAATAAAGGTTTTTGTTTTTTATATTTACATGTATATACATTTATATTCTTATTTTATATTATATAAAAATACATTTAATATATAAACATTTTTATTCAAGAATTAATTAATAGAAAATAAACTACATTTTGTTTTATTATATATATATATATATATATATATATATATATATATATATTTTTAACTTATATAGACATAGTTATCTGACTGTTTTTGTAACTGTTTTTGTACATTTTGTAACTTGTGTGTGAATTAATTTATTACTCGGATGCCTTTGGCAGCCACTTTCTGTCCATGTGTGTCAGATGTGTGCACTAAGAAGAACGTAACATATCAAAAGTTGAAACTAATATGGTTTAAAATGGATTTATATATATATATATATATATATATATATATATATATATATATATACTTTAACGTTTCTCTGTTGTTGTAGGCTGGTGTGTCTATTTCTTAAGAGAGGAGCGGACTACAATGCAAAAGACATTGATGATAAGGACCCAATCGGCATTGCCATAGATAACGCCAACGCGGACATAGTCACGCTGTAAGTAGTCTTAGAGAACATCAGCTGGCAAGGACACTAATTAGCTTACAGTACATTTGATGAGGTGCTTCCTGCTAATAACTCAATTAACATTGTGCTTTTCATCCTAGACTCCGGATAGCCAAGATGAACAAGGAGATGCGGGAGATGGACGGCACTCCATCAGGTCATTCTGAGGGGCGGGGCTCTGGTGGTGGGGGCGGGACTGGGTCTGTGATTGGACACACTAAGAAAAGCTTTCAAACTATCAAGAACCATCTTAGTGGCCGGGCACTTGATGGCCAGAGTTAACCGAAAACTGAGTTAAAAGAGAATTTAAAAAGAGAAAGGACAGTATGCGGATTTGAGCACTTTGATAAAGCACTTTAAAATGTATAGAAACACTGAATGTTAACAGATAACACTATGCATCAGTTGCAAGAAATGAATCTGACTTCTGCTCAGTGCTTTTAGTACCTGTGGTCGTTTTGATCTTATGCAGTTTTATAAATGTTTTATAAAGGTGGTACTAACAGTACTGAATACGGTTTTGCATGAGTATTGTGACATTTTGCATTTACTCGAATCTTGTTTGTATGATTGGGGTTTGCTATTAGAAACACCTCAAGTGGAATGTATAGTGGTTTCTCTCTGTCTGTCTTAGGATTCAAATTCTGAAAATTGAGAATTCTGCTCCACTAACAAGTTATATTTGATTTATTTTACGTTCATTCAGACCTGGTCAGGCATTACAACTTTGTTTAAAGTAATGTAAAGGATAAATTACGGTGCTTGCAAGACATCAGCTCATCTTGTCATTTTTCTTTCCAATTAGCCACAATTACATAATTCAACTTAAACTTTTTCACATGTATAGAGCCCACTTTTTTAATATATATTGAATAGCTCCTTAACAGCTCAATACATTATTCAAATCTATCTATCTATCTATCTATCTATCTATCTATCTATCTATCTATCTATCCTTCTCACTCTCAAATTGTTTAATTATTTATCTACTCATACCATTTATCTAATCATGTTGCCTTGCAAGCACTAGTATTTCCTTTGGAAAATGCAAATGATTGAGCTGTTATGGCATGGGCATGGATATCTGGCATTGATTGGGGTATCATCACCATTCAACCCACATGTTTACATGACCATCATAAATATATTCAAAACTTCAAACTGCAGATGCAGTCTAAAGTTCAGTCTCCTGGTGATCAGTTGTTATGATCACTTATTATTATACTTGTCTTCCCTGTAGGATTCTGTTACTCTGATACTCTTATTGCAGTGCCAGGTGTTTATAAGTGTGCTTTCTTGTGGTGCTTATGCTTTCCGCATCTGTTGTTTTGCTGCGGGGCTTGTTTAAGGCAGTTTGTCCATCAGTGTCTCTGTATACAAATCTGTTTTTGCTGTTTGTGCGTGTGCGTGTGTGTGTGTGTGTGTGCACATCCTGAGACGGGTGGCCAGGTGTCCACTGCTTGCAGTGTGTGTCCTCTGCACTGCGTGCTACAGGTAATTTACTGCTTCCCTATGCTTTTATGTATGCATAACCACAGCACTTATGTACAGTTACAAATCCAAATCAAAGCTCTCCTTCAGGGTGGTGGCGTTCACAACAAGCCGATTCAAACATCTTTTTAGACCTTGTTAAACTCTTTTTAGAATCACTTCCCACACACAGGGGTATAATTTTCACTCTCACAAAGAATATGATTGTAATGCTTAGTCTTGCTTGTTCTGGATGCAAAACGTGAACAGAGAATCACGCAACAAATACTTCAAGGATGCAAAAGAACAATTAAGGTTCATCATATAGTTTAAATTTGTGCTGCTTATTCCCGAGACAGTTTTCAGCTAATAATATTTTTTTTCTTTCCTCCTGCAGGTGATGATACCTATCATGACATTTTCAGGGATTTCTCCCAAATGGCCTCCAACAATCCAGAGAAGCTTAAGCGCCGTAGCACTGATATGAAATAAACCACCTGACCACTAGATGTCAATGTTGCACCAACACACACACACACACACACACACACACACACACACACATACTTAGACATACTCCAGTAGATAATATGAAAAGCTGCATCATTTGGTTTGTCTGGTGTACACAAGTCTAAACATTGGGGTTTTTGCATATTTATTCCAGTTTAGACTTTAGGATGTCATCAGTCATTTGGTGTTTCCTGTCAAGTTATTTTTTTCTTTTAACGGATGTTCTGTAGCCGAATAATTTATAATTTGAGCAAGTTTACATTCCAAATGGCATGAAAGCAAGGCAACAAGCCAGACTGTAGAGATGGAATGGACACATCTGTCTTTCTCATTTAGTTGGCAATGAACTTCTCCTCTTCCAGATGATTTTTAGTGGGCAAGTTGCTTTTCTTCTTTTTATTCACTATGTTGTGAGCCACAGTGTTAATGCAACTTGAATGTAATTGTTACTTTGGGTGAGAGATCACTGTTTTCTCGGTTCTCCTGTATAATTTTTAATATTTTATTTTCTTTATAATTTTAATTTCTCTTTTTATAAGAACAAAACAAACCATTTCAATATGGTCAGTTGTGTTTTGTGAGCATGCAATGTTCTAAACAACACGTATAAATAAATGACCGTGAGAACGGTAGAATGTGTAGCTGAATAAATAAATGATTTGTGACTTATTATGCGACTTGCATTTCATTAACATTAACATAACATCACCATTAACGCTTAAACTACTGTTCACTACCATTCAAAGTTAGTGTTTTTTCAGTGCTTTATTTATTAAATGCACAGTAAATTGTTCAAAAGTGTCAGTAAAGACATGCGTGATGTTAAAAAAATATATTTTAAACAAATGATTTTGATTTATCAAAAATCCTGAAACAATGTGCACTACAGTTTCCACAATAACCACAAATTGATAATAATAATAATAATTAATGTTTCTTGAGTGACACTGAAGACTGGAGTAATGATGCTGAAAATTCAGCTCTGCCATCTCAGGAATAAATTACATTTTAAAACGCATTCAAACAGAATAAAGTTATATCACAATTATATCAAATTTCTTATAACACTATATTTCTGTATTTTTAAAATAATGTATCTGTGTTAAGCATAAGAGACTTCGTTTTAAAAGTCTTACAAAAAATATATATATCTTACCAACCCCAAACCTTTGAATGAACCTGACTTCACAAATGAAAATATCAGTTATCTATCCGTGTGTGTGTGTGTGTGTGTGTGTGTATGTGTGTAATATATCCAGCTGAGTTCAATGTTATTTTTACTTGTCATAATATATTAGTTTAAATTATGTTTCATACTATAATTCTTTATAAAAAGATCATACTATTAGAATATTGGAATCTATGAAGAATCATGTATAAATATAACAAGAACACAATAGCACAATACAAACAGAAATAGCCTTTTATTCAACCACAGTAAAGCACAAATTTGTTTACCTAAAACAGTTTATATGGTACTGCTCCAGTAAAACCTGTCTAACCAACATGAGCTTACCAACAAGGTAAACCTACCCGAATGGCTCAGATGGCAAATTCCATTCAACCTTTTATTTAGATCAAAAGTCACCTTGCGCAGTTCTAAAGCTATAAAGTTCAAAAGACCAGATGATGAAATATTGTTCAATATCACTGCCTGCTTTGGCACTCCAAAGCTAATAGATTTAGAAATTCATCCAAATCTCACTTCTCATACTATGCAAGCATATTGAGGTCAATAGGCTAAAGATCATGTAAAACTGCATTATTACAGTGCATTTAAAGACCACTGTGTGTAAAGGCAGTGCTGTTAATCTCAAAGCAATAAGGGCCTCTCACATGAGAAAGCAAAGTCTAGCTGCAGCTAAGCTCATTGACTCTCAGTCTATGAAGATTAAGGCTCACGTGTTTGGTTTTATGAGAGGTGTATCTTTAAAAACAGCATTAGTGACTAATATTCAAGGTTTACCCACGGGAAGTAGAAAACTGACAAGGTTTAAAATCAACCTACAACAATTTGTGCACAGTAAAGTTCTTGCGATGAGTGAAATAAACATTTAAAAGAAAAACAAAAAGGCGCTGAAGAATGTAATGTGTAACACAAAGGCTTTGACGCATGACATGTTTGGTCAATGATTTCTAAGTGAATTTGTTTTTATCAGCGACCTCTGTGGAAAACATAAGTCAATATTCACACTGAAACCTGGATCTTGAAGATCACAGTAAAAGCCCTTCATGTCGGGCAAGATTCCCATCATACAATATCTAAAAGCATCGATGTAATACACAAATCGCATGATCCATTTTGACCCAGAAAGGGCAACATTAAAATGGCACGTCTCCAACAATGCTAGTAACATTAGTAACATAACACGATCATCATATTCCTCCATATGCAACTCAAGAACAGTCCAGCTGTAATCAAGGTAAGGTACAGCAAGTTGTGTGTAAAAAAAAAAAGTGAAAGAAAAATGCTCTTGAGGAGCAGAACAGGATTAGCATTGTGTTAGCATTTAGCGCTTGCTTTCCTGCTTTTGTATACTGAAGTAGCCTCCAGCAGCAAATTACTGGCAAATTGTTTTTTGCCTTCATTTTAGCTTTTAACAGATGAAAGATACGTGAAAATAACTAAGTAGTTAAAAGCTTGTTTGGAATCTAGAAAACTCTTGCTAGCAGCCCTCGTGTTTTTAATACAAAATGCTCCTCAGTAACTCGTGATTAACGAAAACCACAAACATCAGTCTTTCCACCAAACCCTGAAGCTGTATTTGTGCATGATAATTAAATTCCTGTCAGGGAAGGCAGGAGGTGAAGTGCATCAATAATTTACAATACAAAAATCGCAATAATATATTACAAACTGTCAATTAAAATAAATAGTATTTTGCCATCATACTCTTAGATACAGTAACATGGCAGTATCAAGGGACAGCGTTATAGCGTGGTATTTAATATACAGTGCCCTCAAATTCAAAAAGTCAAAGTGGGGTATTAGGACAAAACCAGCACAAATCCTTATTTGATGGTGATTTTGAATTGACAAGGGAAAACGATGATAATATAAAAAATATATATTTAATAATAAATTAATTAAATGTTGTATATTTTTCAATTTAGAAAAATGATGATTTCAGAACAGAAAAATACTAGAGCTATTAATAAGTATCTTTAAATAATTAAAGTAATAAATATAATTATTTGTGTAATTATATAGACTGGCAGCAGAATAATGGCTTTTTAGAACGAATACTGACGGATGCAAAACATTTGCATATTTTGACAATCTAAGAAAAATATCGGGATATGGACACGGCTGCAGTAAGGATACTGTTGATCGATCACTAAAGCTAAATAAAATGAAAACTAAAAAAATATAAAAACTATAACGGTATCCAAATTATACTACAACAACACTGTAGAGCTGCAGTTGTGATATCTGACTGTGCCAACCTTATATTGTCATAATTATGTAATCAAAAAGAAAAGCTGGTAACTGCAAGGTTACTTTATTGCATTTACATCATGATAAGGATTTATGCTACTATTGTATAACTCAATTCAAGGGCCCTCATTTAACAGTGCATGCCCAAAAACCCGTGTCTACTTGTATATATACAAGGAATGATTAAACAATCCAGATTTGTTTTGAACTTTCCACAAGAAACTGATTATTTTTCAAAATCTTTCAAAACCTGAGAACTTCTATCAAATTGATTGTCTTGTTGTTAGCCGAAAAGCACTAATAGCAAACATTACATTAATTTTTTTTTTTTTGGAATGGAGTATATTTCATATATCCCACAAAAAGTTTTACTGCAAAATGTGGTATAAAACCATTCAGTGCGATATGATTTGCGATTCCAATGCCAAACGTTGCCTATATCCTGCCAGACAATGCAAAATATCTCTCCAAAAACTCAAAACATTAAAAAAATATATAATATTTCCCCTAAATTAGTATGAAGCATAATTTCCTGAGTTATTCTTCTCGTTCTTGCACTAGATGTGTAACATCACTCTTCCAACACACCTTTTACTCTATCTGGGTATCATCCAAAGGACAGAGTATCTCAGGTACTGAATTTGAGGACAGGGTTTGTTTGAGAAGTCCGTCTTCAATGGATTCATGCTGAAACGTATTCTCTGAAGATGATGGGGATGCAGGGGCCGCACAAGACCAGAAATAAGGAAGAGTCATTGTAACTAACATACCTAACACGAGGAAACTTCCAGCAGTGATAAATGATACCGTGTATGTCCCAGTATAGTCCTTCAGCCAGCCTGAGAAAAAAAAAATGGAGGTGAAACAATCACTTCAAACCTAAAGATAAATGTTGTTAGCCATCAACACCAATACTTCCACTAAAAATTTATATTTGCTAAATAAAAATAAATAAATAAATAAAAATACACTTCCTCAGCGGTATAAGATTTAGATTTGGAGGAATTTATCATTATATCACTTGCTCAATAATGGATCCACTGCAGTGAATGGGTGCCGTCAGAATGAATGTCCAAACAGCTGATAAAAATCATCACAGTAATCCACACAAATCCAGCATGCCAATTAAAATCTTGTGAAGTAAAAAGCCACGTGCTCATAAAAAAAAAAAAAAAAATCTTTAAGGCATTTTAACTTTAAAGCGTAATTTCTGGCTAAAATATCGTTTAAAGTCCAAAATATCCAGAATAATGCTTCTTCTTGCTTTTTTATGAGCTGTTTGGTCTTTGAATTTGTTCTGATAAAGAAACAAAATCGCCAACATCTTGGATGACCCAAACTCTTCAATTAAGAAAAACTACTGTGACGATCTCATGAGCTCCTACCGGACAGTGGTGCTCCCAGAAGCCCTCCAACGCTCTCTATGAGCTGCAGCAGGCCAAGGGCTCCCAGCATTCGCTCCATGCCTACGATCTCCGGCACCACTGCGAAAGCCAGCGGCGTCATTGCTCCTGCGCAAAGCCCATAGATCACACCGACAACCAACAGTGCTGAGAAAACCACGCCAACGGGAATGAGCATCAGAGAGAGCCCCAGTAGCCCAGTCCACACCACCAGCATGTGCTGCATCCGCATTTTGCCCAGATCCGAGAACCAGCCAGAGGCTACGCGGCCCACGATGTCTGCCACACCGGTTACAGAGATTACAAAGGCTGCCTGGTACTCAGTGAAACCAATGTGACGGCTGTGGGCGACCAGGTGAACGTAAGGGATGAAGTAGCCGGCATTAAATAAGGTGATGGCCACGGAATAAGTGAGGAAGCCTCGGTGTGAAAGCAGAGAGAGCTCAAAGCCCTCGTAGATACGGGAGAACAAAGAAGAACATTTGTTGATCTTGGTTGAGTTTTCGGTCTGAGAATGGCACAAAAAGAAACAAGCCAATACAGTCATTAAGCCCCATAAATCTATGGTAAACTGCAGAATAGTCATTATAATACATTTATTTTGATTAAATATAAATGCGTTTAATGTACCATTATATATATATATATATATATATATATATATATATATATATATATATATATATATATATTAGTCATCAATTGTTAAATAAATGAACATATTTAACTAAATTAATTAAAACTGTATTACCATTTATTAAAATAAATATTAATAATATATTCTGTCCAAAAGTTTTTATTTTAACATATTTTACAATTTAATGCATTCCTCTGCTAGCAAAGTTTATTTTTCAGCACCATTACTCCAGTTTGTAGCGTCACATGATCCTTCAGAAATTATTTCAACATTATGATTTAATGCACATTTACATTTCTTATTAATAGCCATTTGCAAATAGGTTTACTACGTAATGTATTAGTGGAAACCATTGGATTTTGAGGATTGTATTTTTGTGAAATATATATATTTTAGGACAGGATAAATGCTTTGTCATTGCAAATTTCTGTGTCCGTTTTTTTGGGCAAATATTTTTCAGTATTTTTTTTTACTAACTTTAACTGTAGCTAACTGCATTTATTTAAAATATAAATCTTTTGTGACATTTTAAATGTCATTTTCTGTTAATATTGTTCATATTGTCACATCAATCGAAGCACTTACCTTCACCACAACCTTTGGTTTCCCTAGAGGCCGAATGAGAGCTCCACAAGCAATCATGTTGAAGCTGAGGCCTCCGAGGACAAGCAGTGCCCCACGCCAAGCATAGACATCTATTAGATACTGAAAAAGTGGAGAGAATGCAAAAGAAGCAAGTCCAACGCCTGTGAAGCCCAGGCCCATGGCTAGAGATCTCCGCAAGGTGAAGTACTGCATCACTGATGCAACAGTAGGGGTGAAGATCAGCGCCCAGCCTAAACCTAATAAACACAGTTAAAAACAGGAATCAGGATCCTGACACTGGTTAACATTAAAGACGCTATTTACAAAAGCATCTACCTGAAATGAATCCTATAGTCAGGTAAAGATGTAAAAGAGATGTTGCCTGGGAAGCCAGAATGAATCCCAGGCCTGAGAAGAATCCTCCCATCATAACAACCGGACGAGCTCCGTATACATTAGATGCGGCTGCACTTATTGGACCTGCGGGCAGGCATATGTAATCAACTGAACGGTAAAGCCAAACTGTGTTGTTTTACCCAGTTGTGTTCGCTGATATAGACATGAACGAATGAAGGAGTGAACTTACTCATTAGCTGCTGCATGGCCAAGCCAATGGATGTTATCCAGGACACCGCCTGGGCACTCTCCCAAAGTACTGCACAAACTCCACAAAAAAGACACCCAGACTGCGGATGAGCCCAAAAACCAGGGCAGAGGACACGAAAAGAGACCCCACCACCACCCAGCCCCAGCCACCATCAGGTGCCGCCATTTGTGAGGACGACTGCTGCTCTTCCTTTGTCTTTTGGGGCTGATCCATGATTGCACTAAAAAAAAACGAAATAGTCCATTAAAAGAAAGATCTAAACTGACACAGGCCATGTAAGATATAGATGAGTTTCTTAATGGCACTTAATAGTTCTTTAATGTCTGGCACTGCCCAAATACCAATCCATAATAACGCTTCCATCCCCTGTTATCCTCTTGACTGTGCATATTTCTCTCCCGATTCAGAGAAGATGATTTTTTCATTAGAGAATATATACAATATTATGGATGGGGGACTTGTACTTAGCCAGACACAATGGTTTTAAAATAAAAAAAAAAAACCTTGATGAGAGATGTTTTCATTTATGGACTGGAGTCATGTGGATTATTGTGATGTTTGTATGAACTCTTTAGACAAGTGATGTAATGATACACAAGAAAGAAACTCATCTACATCTTGGATGGCCTGAACGTGAGTAAATTTTCATATTCCTTTAAGAGAAGACTAGTGCAAGTGTACGTCCATAATCTTTAGCTGTGTCATAGACGACATTAAAACATCTTCAACCAAACAATAAACGTAATTAGGTTGATTCAATGTTTCTAGGGTTTGTTTTAACGCTCAGTTTCTTGACAAATAACCGGCCTCGATCATACTGTTCCAGTCTTTTAAACATTACCTTGAAACTAAACACATCTATTTACTCTGCGTCACAGTGCTGTTAAACACCTATCAGTTTATATTCTAAAACTAAGATTCATTGAACAGGTGTCAGTTCATATCCTGATTTATTTACACATACCAGTATGTTATTTTGAAAAAGTAAAGTCTTTCAATGTAGTCTTGAAACGAAACGCTGATCATGAGTCGAACATGAGGTGGACTCTGAACTGTCATTACCAGTGGACTGAAAATTTTAACCGAACAAAATCTGACCGCTCAGCTCAGGATTACCTGGGTCATCAGAGGAAACAGGATGTTCTATTAAACAATGCATTAAAATATGTGCAGTGCACAAAAACACAAAGCTATTACTGTTTTCAAGCGGCACATATTGGTAAAGAAAAGTATTCCAGAAAGACTAGTCCACAAATCAATACCTGCAATAACATTAAAAAATTCTAATTATATGTTCAAGTACTTATATTAAAAATACAGCTGCCACAAATGCACCATCTAACATGATTTTCTAATTTTCTTGACACTATCAAACAAGAACATCCGATTTTAAATGCTGAGGGTGCTCCTATGTGAACATAAATAGGCACAATAAAAAGCAATAGCAAACTTGACTGCTAAAATAAAAACCTACCTTTTGCCCTCTCTCATCAATCTCCTCTGCCTATCGCAGGCGACTCCTGTCCAGATATTTTCAGATGTTAATTTGTGCTCGTACACATTTAAAAGCACATTTATGTACGTTTAAATGACTTCAAATATTTTATTTTGCAGCTTGATGTTACATTTCAGCTTTAAAGCATGCTAGATCTTCGAATTAGCAGCAATTATATGGTGATGTTAAAAAAGCAGTCACACGTAAAAATACGTCCAATGAAAATAAGGCATACTGCTCATAAATATTAATCATGTAACACAACAGCCAATTAAAGAGCGCGGGTTAATTAATATTCATGAGATCAGCCTTGTTGTTCCAATACTATACTGACATAACAAGCCGGTCTCGTTTCTGTCTGTTGTCTAGTATTGGTAATATTTAGCACATTGTAACATGGCAGTGACACGATTTAGTTATGTATTCGCGGAGTATGCAACACAAACGTCCATATTTTTAATCGTGAATGTACCGCACAAACAGACACAATGATGCACAATGAAACACTAAGCCTTTTAGACAAAACAGCATGGCACCGACAGATGGTTTGAAATACAATATACGACTCCGCAATTTGTACAAAAATACCAAGCAAAATATAATTCGCTTGAAAACGCATTTGTAGGGCGGCTGGAATAGACCGGTAGTTACTTACCTAAAACCCGCTCACCCTTTCTCCTGTCGAGTCACCATTAGGTCAAATCAAATAAGCAGTTTCTTTTTAAATGCACAGATAGTCAGCACATGCTGTTGAGCACATCGTTGATGGCTTCTTTGTACTTATTCACCTGCTCCTGACATGAGCGGCTATTTCTCGCACGTGCTGGTTTCGTTTCGTCGAAACTTCGCCTCTAGGGCGCGCTCACGAGATGGCTAGCTTTAGTTTGTTTACAACGACGTCCTCCGGTCGGTCAGTCAGTCATAAAAGTAAGCGTGTAAGTGAATGTTAGATTCAAGACGCGGATACGACACATTGACCGTGCTGCCAGACATTAAAACTAGTCTCTGATTAACCTTTGTCTGCGTGAAATGAAAACAGCTAAGCTATTTTTTACCCTGGTTCTTGTTTATTCCTGGAATCCCGGAATCACTTAAAGCAGCCTAAGGTGGTTTACTCTTTCAAACTGGACTGTCTGATCATGTGGACTATCCCTTAAACCAGCAAAGTGGCTAAGATGAACTACCCTAGACTTATATGGGCGTTTGTGTCTGTTTTAATTATTTCAGCAGGGATGGTAACATATAGCCCATCACCCAACATCAGCCCATATTTGCATAGAGTATATTCTCACCAACACTTCATAGCTACTCCAGTCTTCATGACAAACCCTCGTGCGTATTTTTATATTTAGCATATTTAGCTGTTGACCAAACATATTCAAGTTACGTAGGTTTAATCAGCGTGGTCTTAAAGTCCACACTCGTGATTTGAGGGTATTTTCATCCACATTGCAGGAAAGGTTAAGAAAATACAGCTCTTTAATACAGTGGCAAAAATTCTTCTTGATTGTACATTTGCCTACTGACAAGAAATGGTCAGTCTGTAGTTTTAGTGGTAGGTTTTTAACAGTGAGAGACGGAAAAGCAACACAAATCTAGACAAAAAAACTAAAAATTAGGAATTGATTTGCATTTAATCAAGTATTTCAAGTATTTTAATCAAGTATGTCAAGTATTTAGCCCGTTTGCAACCATCAGCTCCATCCACAGATTTTCTATAGGATT
The DNA here is from genome assembly GCF_018831695.1 of Puntigrus tetrazona. Taxonomy (NCBI): domain Eukaryota; kingdom Metazoa; phylum Chordata; class Actinopteri; order Cypriniformes; family Cyprinidae; genus Puntigrus; species Puntigrus tetrazona. Next base: position 13,121,885 of record NC_056705.1, on the reverse strand, counting down.
AAGGTCCACTTGAGGACCTTAATATGCTTCTTGAGACACTCCTTTGTTGCCTTGGCCACGTGTTTTGGGTCATTGTCATGCTGGAATACCCATCCACAATTCATTTTAAATGCCCTGGCTAGCTTTAATGCCCAGACTGTACAAGGCCCTGTCCATCTTCCTTTTGATGCTGTGCAGATGTCTTGTCTTACACCACCTCTGTGTTTGACGGTGGGGATGGTGTTGTTGCGGTCATAGGCAGCATTCAGACTTCACAAAAAAATAAATATACAGAAGGCTCACCACAAAGTGCAAACAAGGCCCGATTAGACTTTGCCAAAAAAAACCATTTAGCCTCAAAAAAAACAACATGTTGGCTGTGTATAAACATGGTTGTAGGCTAATTTCTAATTTCTGTAGGCTAATTTTTGTTCAACGTCTTGAATGAAAGATTAAAATTTGTACTTCAGTTTCATCTTTTTCATTTTAATTCTATCCTGGTGTCATACAGAGTCAAAATTATGAAAAATGTGTCACACACACAAGAGCACTGATACTGATCATCGATAAAATAAGAAACAGAGGGTGGTGCACCTCGGTCACCCTAAGAGGAAAACTTCCATACATATGGACAGACAAGTAGTGTGTGCATGGGGCCGGTTTTTGTCTAACACCGGAAACAGGTGCCAGCTGTTTCATTGTTTCTATTTCAGCACCACCCGTAGAGAAGCTGAGACACTTTAGGGTGAGTCAGGTCTAAGTTGTGAGCTAATCGGAGGAAGGAAGGGCTAAGAGGTGAATTCTTTGTTCTTCTGGGCTCCAAGAATCAGACTTTTGAAGTTAGATTCGAAACATTTAACTTTACTAGTAAGTGCCTTGATTGACTACTTTCAGGTTTAACCAGTCCCATAATTTAGGGACTTTCCCACTGTTCACATGGTTTAAAAAAAAGGATTGCGTGAGTACAGCTGACCAAGGTTATGTGTAACTAAACTATAGTTAAGGTTATATTTTAAGTATGTTTTACTGCAATAAAAATGAATAAAAACACATTTTTAAAAATACACAACAAAATTACTCCAATTTCAAAATTAAAATAGAAAATCTATAATAATATTACCATAATACTAAAACAACACTATGTCTTTTACACACACACGCACACACACAATAATGAGAAATTAATTTAACTTTAATTTATATAAAATGGGTCTTGTCTTTGTCCAGCAAAAGAGTGCAACATAGTATTGTTGACATCATTATACTCATCATCATCATCATCATCATCAATCTTTACATGTATATTATTTTGGCTAATGTGAGTCCTCAACCTGCTTGGACTCTCAGCAACTATAATACACCATAAAAATCATGAAATCATGGTCTTTTAAACATAAGTATCAAGTCCTCTACAGATGTTCTTCTTTTTATAAATAAACAACTAAGAGGCTATATTTTGAGTTTTTCCATTCTGGCTGTTCTGTTATCTTCTTAAATAGTTAACAGAATATAGTAAAAACACCAGAAAGCATCCACAAACAAATAAGAGCAATACTTTTGGGCAAAACAAAATAAATAAATACAATTACATTATTAATAAAAAAATCATACAAATGTATATTTTATCTGTTCTTTCCTAACATGCTTAATTCCTTCTTCACACTTCCTTTCATTCATTCTTTCATAATCTTTCATAATCTTTCCCACTTTCTTGCAGAATTCCACATATCTAATCCTTTTACCTTCATTCAGCTCTCTCAAATTCAAATCTGAACTCCTAATAAACGCCTTCACACTCTGCCACAAACCATCTTTGTCATTACAGCAAAAAACAAAACAAAAAAAAGCGAAAACCATCCATATCATTCCATATCTACTAAAGTATTTTCATACAACATGCTTCTTTTACTTCTTTTGACAATTTTCACCATTTTTCCTGCCACAAAAAAGTGGCCAATATGCCAACAAAATAACTGATTAAATAGCACGAGGAACCTAGTATGCAAAGAAAAATAAATAAAAAAATAGTCTAGTAACAAATAATAAAGATAATAGTCAGCACATCTAGTGCAGGACTACTGCATTCTTGGAAGACTATACCTTCAGTAATATAATTATAGTCAAGCCGTCCTCGAATGCAGCACTCCACCTCTTTAAACTCTTTATAATACTGTTTTATATATCCATCCATTTTCAGTTTAGAGCTCGACCTATCTGCGGAGAGAGCATGTAGAAATGGTGCCAGAGATGTTTCGGCATGGCTCTTAACAAGCTTGAAGCAGGGTGGGTCCAGGTTGGTACGGGTCAGCCAGAACCTTGTAGCGGATCTTGGTGTTGGTGATTGCGCCGTGTTTCTGTCTCAGGTGAAGCCTCAGCTGGCTCTTATGACGGAAGTGCAGGTGGCATTTCTCACACTGGAAGAAAAGATTAGAGCTGAGAGTGAGATTCTGCAGTGTAGAGGTATGCGGTTGTAAATGTACACATTTGTTAAAATATAACTGACGCTGTAAGGCTTCTCTCCAGTGTGGATGCGCAGGTGGCTCTTCAGCGTCTGCAGGTGACGGAAACGTGTCCCACAGGTGTTACATGGGTATGGCTTTTCCCCGGTGTGGATCAGAACATGGGCACGCAGGTGAGCTACCTACAACACACACACACACATTTTACAACGGAATTTTAGTTGAATTCTTTTTATTGATGCTTTTTAACAAGATACATCATAATAGACAATAAATCAACATTTATTTTGACACACACACACACACACACACACACACACATATATATATATATATATATATATATATATATATATATATATATATATATATATATATATATATTTAAAAAACCTTCTGCATCTGCACTGAAGAATACATTTTAAATGCTTGAGAATAAGAATGATACATGTGATTCTGTGCAGATGTACCTGGACAAATCTGGCTCCACATGTGTCGCAGCGGTAGGGCTTTTCTCCAGAGTGGATGCGGGAATGAGTCTTTAAATTGGCAGGCCGGTTGAACTGTGCCCCACACACATTGCAGCGGTAAGGTTTGTCTCCTGATTCAAATGAATGAGAAAGAGGTCAGAACTAGTAATAATAAAATGCTAATTTATTTACAGTTATACCTACAATTTTTATTTACTATAATTTAGCTTTTTAACTTAGAATTACAATATAATTAATTTTATTTTTTAGGTTTCATATAGTGCCTTTAAAAGAACCTTCTCAAAGTGCTTTGAATAATGAAAACAGTAATGCAAAAGTATAAAAGTAACTACATAAAGTTATCTTTAAGAGTTAAAACTATTAAGTGACTGTGCTTCACAAATCGCAACTGGAAGCAGATTTCACAACTTAATTTGGACATAAGCAGGTCAAAATTATCGTTTGAGTCAGCAGCCTCACCTGAGCAGGAGGATTTCGTGTTTGTTGCCTGATTTCCACGGTAACCGAGCTGTGTAGAGAGGTTCTCAAACTTGATTGAGTGCTGGCCCAGTAAATTACTCTGATTGGCAATTTGGGTACAAATATAAGGACTGCAGAGACCTTTTAAAAACAAAGATGATAACATGAGTATTTTTGTATGCACATCTATTCATAGTGAAGTTGAGAGATGCTCGCTCACCTTTATCCTCACCGACCGAAAGGGGCAGGGGATGCAAGCTGCTGTCCATAACATGATGGGGACTAAAATATATGTTTTGCTGTGGTGTGTTATATGGCAGAGACAAAGTTTTCCTAGAGGAAACAGAACAATGGTCAATGCATTAAATGTTTTTAAATTTTGTGAATTTCTACATAACAATATATTATTAAACAGTTGCATCAGAAGTTCTTTTATCGATAAAAGTGAAAAGTACAAAAAAACACCTATTATTCAGTCCAGGCTCTTCGGTTGTCCAAATGCTATTTGTAGTTTTAGACGAGACTTCCATCTTGTCATTGTCAAAGGGGGCGTTGCTTTGTGCTTGCCGCTCCTCTTCAGGCCCCTCCTCCTTTATAGGTGTGGCACACAGAGGGTTGAGGACAATATACTTGTACTTCTTCCAGTTACAGGCCTTTGGGTGAGGAGTAGGCTTGGATTCAGATCGCTTCTATGAGGAGGAGATATTGGAATGAATAAATGCTAATTAATTTGCATCAGCGAAAAACATTGAAGATTTACATTGATGCATAAAGAAAAACTAATTCTGAAACGTTTAATGTAGCCTCTATGGAATGCACGTTTTCAATTTGATGGTTGTTAAAATGATTTTAAAAGGTTTTTAGAATGTAGTCTACTATGCACAGCAGGAAAAATGGTAATGCGGTAAAAAATATGATTGCTATTTAAAATAGCTTTTAATTTATTTTCAGATATAAATGGCAAAGCTACATTTTCAGCAAAAGTTAATCCAGACTTTGTTGCCACATGATCCTTAAGAAATCATTACTGACAACTTACTGCCCCCAAACTTTTCAATTAAATTACAGACCTTTAACTGGGGAGACAGACTGCAGCCACTGGACTCAGCAGGTGAGTTGGGTTGCCCGCTGGAATGGGAAGGACTGTCTGGGGATGGTGTGGATGGGGTTGCAGGTGAGGATTCCTCTACTTTTAGGGCCTGAGGCTTGGGGATAGCAATCAGGCAAGTTTCTGGATCTGGCGAGGCAAAGCTCTCACTTGGAACCCTGCAGATACAGTCAATGCATTTTATGGCTTTTTGGTGAAAGTTGTCAAATGCAATTCAAATACTTATTATTAGACCATAACCCTCTACCTGGCTCGGTCTGGGATTGGATCTTCTGCCTCAGCGGTAGGCCTGGAGGGTGAGGAGAAGATGGTGGGATGAGCAGGTGGTGACCTTCCACCGAGTGGTGCTCTGGAGGCTGGCTCCAACAAAGAAGGACTCGCAGAGATCCTTTCACTGCAGAGAAAAAAAAAAACATTCAGACTGTTTTCAGAAGTTGGGTGTACACTTTATGTACTAATATGTTATTTTGATTTACTAATATGTACCATTTAGAGCTACATAAAATACAAAGATGTACCTGTTTTTTACCACAAAAATAGTTTGCACCGAGCTCTTTAATAACATTCTCAAAATGTTACCACAGAAACATTTCAATGGATGTTTTACTGAAATACTGAAGTTAGACTTGTTTTAAAATGTTACAGCTTATACGTTTAATTCAAAAAGTAACGTTTGCAAAATGATAAAATGGAATATTCCAATAATGTTGTTCCCAACGTTCTCTGAACATTTAAAAATGTAACTTTTTGAACGGCTTAAGGAACATTCTGAAAACCAAACGTTCCTGTAATAACATATTTTGGTTAGCTGGGTAGCGTCATATTGCTGCTTATTTGAATAAAGTTTGAGCTCTAATCAAATTTGTCGCATCTGGTGTCGCCAGAAACGGCCAAAATCTGTCTCCTCTGCTTTGATCTTCAATCTCACCTTTGAATAAAAGCTCGGCAGGTGTCAGCGACATGCTCCATCTGCAGATAGGTGGCAGCGGAGAGCACGCCGGATACTGTCCGGGGCGTGAGAGGGAGGCAGGAGGTGTACATGAAGTCCAGCAGCAGACACACGCTGCCTGCGTCCAGCCCCTCGGGGAGAGTGAGAGAGAACCCCCGCTCACCGCCAGCACCGGCCGCTCGACGAGAGAAGAGAGTGTAGAAGAACCCGCTGTGAAAAAAACACGTTTATTTAGGGGCAAGAAAAGGTAACCTAACATGCGCAGCAAAATAAATTATGTAAGATATTTATTCTCGACTAATTTAAGTGCATTTTGCTTAAAATAGGTCAAATGACCTGCCAATGGGGTTAGTAAACTACTAGTGTTAAGAACAGTATACTTGCACCACTGGCAGATTGTTTTATGTATTTTAAGCAAGATGCAATTAATTTAGTTTTTTCTTCCCCCTGGTAACAAGGCTAAATATGTAATTTCACTTATCTAATAAGTGCATGTTAATTTAAGAGATAATCTTAAGACAAAGAAACAACTGACTACAGACACTAAGTGCAAGCAAAAAAAGTGCATCTGCTGTGATACAATGCACTCGTGAGACAAAAGATGTGTCGCAGGCGGAACATGATCTCATGCAGGAGTGAGCTAACGTCTTCAGACAAAGACAAATCTTGGCACAAACAGGAAAACAGGCCGAGGGGGGCAGGAAAGAAGACGTGAGGGAGGGTGACAGAAAGTGAATGGCCGTACATCGTGGCATTCCCTGTTGACCGACCTGCATGCGATGAGCACGGCGCAGTGGGCGCGCAGCCTGGCGGTGCCCACAAGCAGCGTGGCATCTGTAAGGATGTCCCGGTGCCGCAGTTCATTTAAGTTCAGCAACACGTCGTTGGAGTGACGGGTGAACTCCTTAATGTAGCCTTTGACCTCCATCGCATGCTCAGAGGAGCTTCGGTGTCCCTCTTCCATTTGCATTAGTTTTTCTGTTTGATATATAAATAAGATAGTATTGGTATTAAGGAATAATATTATAATTTAATATGTATATGTAACAAAATATATAAGTCAACTAATATATATATATATATATATAAAGTTAATTAAATAACAATATAGTCTAGTCAAATTAATTATGTGCGATGCTTTATCAGAAAATACATTGACAAATTAAACAATACCTGACAAGGATGATGAGACGAGATTCAAAAGTGTCTATTTGGGGAGGCCAGCTCCCTACTCGTACCTGCCATCAAAAAAAACCAAATATAATTCTAACTCAAGTAAAACATCTTTAAAATAAAAAGTCATTGATACGACAACATCACATCCGCAGGTGTCAGAAGCATTCTGCAAAACTGAAATATTAAATATAATTGTATTGCATTAGTCCAGTCATTAGCGAAACATCTAAAGAGGACAGTAAAAATATATTTTTTTAAAATTACTGAATTCCGCACCAACTTTTAGCAAATGCATTGTAATAATTCAGAGTAAAAAAATATAACAGTGGAAAAATTGCCATTCATTCATTGCATTTTGCGTGCAAAGAGCCTCCTCCCATAAAACGCCAAAACCTCATTCATAACACCTTTTTAGCTGAGTAAGGATCCATCAGAGACACATTTTGCATATGGTTTGACCACAGCAATCGAAAAGCATCATATTTTTGAGGAACTAAATGGAAACGTGAATTCATATGCTAAAAATAAAACTAATTAACTGCAAGCAAACATAAAAATGCATGAAAAAGATTGAATGGAAAACTCACCCCGACCAGCAGGGACGAGAACACACACCGCCCTGTTCTTACAGCTCCTCTCCTCAGATCCCAGCTGCACACACACTCTCTAACCTCCCTCACTCAAGCGTGTCTCTGAAAAACTGACCGGTCTGACCTAGGAGAGAGTATCCTTTATAACACCGTGCAGGAAGTCTCATTCAGTCAGGGTGTTTATTTCCTGTGTTAGTAGAAGCTGCCTTTTCTCACTGCTCCTGGGTCAGTTTGGTGGCGTTTCTTATAATGACTGAGGTCCGGATCTAGATGGTCTCTGATCAGGGAAAAAAAAAAACAACAACTCGAAGCCGAATCCCCCCTATGCTGCCCACGCGCTGGAAGCTCAGCGGGAAAAGGCTCCAGGCCCCCGTGTGTCAGTATTTATAGTTGTGTATTAGAGTTCTTTTGTGTTTAATGATGACAGGAAAGTGGGCAGAGTGCTTTTTGATGCATGTTGCGTGTGTTTTGCAAATGTTTGTATGGAAGTGAAGAATCCAGGGAATGTGGGTTTGTGTGTTAGAGCGTGTTGGGCGTGTTGGCCAGCGTGGGCTTATAAGCATTGTCAACGGGTCAGATGTCCTGTCAACACTGTCCAGGAGTTCAGCTAACCAAAGCAAACCTGCACGACCCAGTCTCTGTCCAGGACCAGGGAAACCGTCTCAGAGGAAGTTCGTGCAAATACATCAAGAATTCTTCTGACAAGCTTGTCTTTTGTGAAGTGAGAGCGATGACAGGGCAAACAAATATAAGGTTGGATAGAGCTGCGCAATCTAATGCTGCCAAATAAATTTTTTTATGAATTTGGCAAACTTGAAATCATTTAATAAAAAAAATATATATTGAAATATCTAAAAATAAAAAATTTAAATATGTAAAAAGTGATAGCAAAGCTGAATTTCAGCATCATTACTCCAGTCTTCAGTGTCACTTAATACCCAATATTTTTGTGATTTTATGTTCACTAAGATTTCTTCACTTTCATTATGATTTCTAAGAAACAGCATTCATTTCAAAATGTTTTTAAGAACATAAATGTGTTTACTGGCACCTTTGATCAACTGAATGCACCCTTGCAAAATTAAAGTGTTATATCTGTATATCAGATTTTAAAAATATAATAATATCAGACCAATCAATATTATCATAAACCATTTTTCAACATTCAATTAATTATTTACAGGGTTAATGATATATAAATAAAATTATTTATTAATTTGTCAACTATATCCAACAAAATCCCAACTTTTTAGTCCCAACTTTTATCTAGCTCTGTCAAATGATTAATTTCATCCAAAATGTTATGTCCACTGTGTATACTTATGTATATATAGATACACACATACAATATATATTCTAAAAATATTCATATATATATTCATATATATATATATATATATATATATATATATATATATATATATATATATATATATATATATATATATATATTCATATATATATATATATATATATATATATATATATATATATATATATATTCATATATAATATATGATATTAAAATACATATATATTAAATATATTATAATATATTATATATTATAATATATTATAATATATAATTTATAATATAATTTAATATATTATATATTAAAATACATATATAACGTGAATATTTTTTGAATATATATTGTATGTGCACACACATGTCATGTAAGCAAAGCAAAAACTTTTATTTTGGATGTGATTAATCATTTGATAGCGATAGTTTTTTAGATTTTCCGATTTTTTAATCCATCAATTTACATGCTTAGCCAAAAAAGAACATTAATCAAAAGGTATGTAAATAGGATTTCCATATCTCCATGACCGTACAGTCTAAACTTAACTTAATCAACTCCAGTATGCTGAGGATATATTAGTAATCTAAGTAGGCCATCTGAAATGAGTCTGGAGAGTTAACTTCCTAAAAGTAATTTAGAATGGACTGATTGAACCAGGTTGCACAGTAAACATGGCCTAAACAAAGGGCACGACCTTAGTTCAGACCAAAGATAAGCCACTCAGCGAATGCAGCCAGGTCAGCAGGTACGGCCAAATTAGGCCTCACCTGCCTCTCTCAAGGGTTGCCGGAAACCTCTGTCTGGCTTCCTGTGACAGGAGTGTGTGTGTGTGTGCGCTTCTGGAAGCTTGTTATGTGCAATGAGCGGAAGGAAATAGGAGAATTAAAAAAAAGTGATATGGGTGATATCCCTCTCTCACGACTGAAAAACAACCGAGCGACACCTAGAGAAATGCAGCCTGCAGATGTGCAGGAACTACGGAACACCCCCTCCGCTCCACAGCATGCCCCCCCCCACCTTCCTGTGAGACACACACACACACACAGCCAGAGACAGGGATGAAACGCCTGCGCAGGACATCCGTCAATAAAGCAGGCAGGAGAATGAGACGGGGGATATGGGGGCCCGTGTAGGTCTCCAATAGCTCAAAAACAAACGGAAAGTTACCTCACTTCTTCACTCACGGTTCATGGAGAGTTTGGAGGGAAAACCAATGGACATAAAGACACACAATTAAGACTATATGCAATTTTGCTTTTTAATATGGTTCAGGTTCCTTTGCTTCATTTTCTTCTATGGCAGTTATTTCTCTAATTTGCATTGCTACGGGTCAGTAGGCTATAGATTTTTTTGTTTATTGCTATCAGCTGATATATACTGAGTATAGACATTTATGCTACCTTTAAGATCATTGTATATACAAAAAAGAAAAACAGAACACTAGCAATTAAAGAACACTAAAGACTTGAGTAATACATGCTCAAAAGTACTATAAATGTAACAATTATTTTAATTCTAATAACATTTCACAATATTACTGTTTTTACTTAAATTTTGGTAACCCATAAAAAAAACATGCACAAACTAAAAAAAATTATAATACAGCTAAATATTGTTCAGGTTTCTTCAAGTAAATTTAGTACACTGTTTCATTATCCAACAAACAATGGTTGCTTAAAATGACATAATATGTTAGTAGTATTGTTTTTACATTTTAATTGCCTAGTCATGATACGTTTGTATTTAGAAACCTTAAAAAAAATTATAACACTGCTACATGTAGTGTTTAACATAAATCAAGACAAATATCCTGACAAATAGCCACATGCTGATAATGAATGAATGTTAAACATTTTGATCATTTTATTAAAATAAAAAAATACATATTTTGATGTTACATGTGAAGTGTAATATTTTAGTGTAGTATGCCGTGTATGGAATCTATTAAACTGTTAAGAGCATTTTTATTATACAGTCTTATTAAAATAAGGACTAAATCAATTCAAAATGAAAATAACTTGCATTTCAAACTTCTTATATTGAAGTGAAATGAATAAAAATTCTGCCAGCCATCATAAAACAACATGTAAGCGTTGGGCTTTGAGAAGTTATTATGCAATTACTGAGTTTGTCCTGTGTTTGTGTTGAAACCGTGTTTGTTAATGTGAGTCGGAAGTATCTTTTAGACGAGGGTGTTGAGTGCGTGTGTGTCCTTGTGCTCCTATTTGTTTTGATGCTGACTGGATCAATTGTGTCTTTAGTGCGAGGGGAAAAAAAGAGAGAGAGAAAAAACAACAGAAGAAAAAAAACAGAGGGAGATGTGGGTCTAGGCGACTTCCAGGCATTGTGCGAGCTACGGAAGAGAGGGGGCGGCCGAGGAAAAGTGAGACCATTACTAAACGAGCTCGGCCAATTAGCGGAAACCATACAGTCTGTCAGACTGGCAGCAGCACCGCTATATAGATCAGATCCTCGGAGCTGCGTGCCTCAGCTAGTGTCCGGCAACGCGGCCAGAGTGGGCTGGAACCACTGCATTGTGATTCCCAGAGCTGCTGGGAGTCTAATGAGTTTTTATGTAGCTGCAGCCTAGTTGAGTCACTGTTTCTGCTTTCTAAAAAGCATGAATCACGGAATGAAAAGATGGAATAGTGTTGTTCTCACAAACTTTTTAAAAAGGATTTCACCAAACGTGCAACACAAAAGACATCTTTGTCGTCGTGATCCATACCATATGATAAACGTATAAACTGTATTCATGAGGTGCAGAAACAATGAGTGTACTTTCAATAAACTACCTCTTCCTGTTGAAGCTGAGAGATTTGGACATATAAGGACGTGCTTTGAGCTCATCCGGTGTGGGGTATGGATGAAGGGGGTTGTTTGTCCTCTTGAGGAAGGTGGAAGTAGGTAGGGACATGGACAAAAATGGACAATGAAGAAAATTAGGATGTACTGAAACGGATCACAGGTTGAGGCCGAGTCCACTTTAGAAATTATGGTAACTAGAAGTAACTTTGTAACTACATGTCAACTGCATGTGTGCCAACTCTCAGAGTAGACTGTTAGGGTAGGTTTAGGTTAGTAGAACAAGTTGACCCATCAATATAAAGTGTTAGAAGTTATTAGGCAGACAGTGTACTAATACTCTAATGATTGCTAGTTGCAAAGTTACCAATTGAAAGCAGAATGTCTAAAGTGGACTGTCAAAATAAAGCGTTACTTACATGCACCTTAGTGTTCAAAAGTTGCAGTTTTTTATCTGATTTCAGTGCTCACAGAGGCTGCATTTATTTGATCAAAAAATGCAATAAAAATCTGTAATACTATTTAATTATATTACAAGTTAAAGCTGCAGTTCGTAACTTTTGGCGCTTTAGAGGTTACTAAGCAGAACTGTGTTTGTGTTTTGGATAATTATTGTAGCCGGAACTACTTCTCTCTGCATATATCCGTTTATGACAAATCACACAGTTACTGGTACAGCTGTACCTACCCGAATCAGTCTAAATAGTCTGAAATAAACACTTATTACAGGTGTACTGTAGACGGTTTGGAAAATGAATTCATGGTGTGCTCGTTTAGTATATTCATTTAGTAAATAGTAAGACTTTATAATATTGTTTTTTCTATTTGAATATATTTTTTATGCAATTTATTCCTGTGATGCAAAGCTGCATTTTCATTTCTTAATTCATTTCTTTCATGTAATAAATAAACCAGATACGAGCCAGAAATTATTAACATTCCAAACCCCAGAAATCTTGACGTAGGTGCTCCCTGTATAGAGAACAATGTTTCTCTCAAAATGCTGTGCCAGGATCATTAGATGAGCAGCCAAGTAATCAAGATGTTTTGCTGAATTATCTGCGGCTAAAAATGTGTAAGATATTTCAGGTCATGAGTTACCTGTTTCATAACCACCACAAGGCTATTCATAGAACTTAATGCAACATTAACAATTATCAGCAGAAGATCTAAGAAAAATTCCCACAATCAACAATACCCTATTCATATCGCTGTCAGCAAGTATTTTTGAAGAAAACTATGCCAAGAGCAAACTTTTGGAGTATTGTGTCTTTGGAAGCCGCCACAGTTTTCTACAGTTCCTATATGAAGGTACACAGAAATGAGTTAATATTGTGATACAGAAGTAACCACTGCCAAAAAAAAAAAATGCGGTTAGTTTGTTTGTAAAACCTGTTTCATTACAGGAAGTACACTAAGAATCAACTAGAATCAATTAATATTCTATTAATCCTAATTCTAATTAATTCACACTTCTTCTAAAAAATACCAGAATATCGCTTTATGACGAGCAGCAATGAGAGCGACCAACCTGGTCAACATGCCGTATTAAGTGTGATTTTTCTAGAAAGCGACTTTGCAGCCTACCTCTCTGTGGCGTCACCAGCAGGTGCTGGCAGTCATCAGCAGTCAGAGAGATGAGCGCGAGGAGGAGACTCATATGAACTGTCTGTGGGGTGTCTGATCTTGTCTTGGTAGTAAGTAACCTTGGCAACGGAAAATCTGAAGGAGAAAGAGGAGAGGAAAGACCGTTACTGGCTCAGGTCAACTATTTCCTCTCAAGGGCCCTTGAGTGGACGGTCACGTAGGGTTTCGGGGAGCCGTGCTGGAGAGAGTTTCTTTCACGTGTTGGCTTGGAGGTAAGAGCGCAGATATTATCTAGGCAGGATGTTAAAGTGGATCACAGAGTGTAAGTATCATTAAAAATCGATTTGTGGTAATTAGCTAGTTATTGATGAAACCAAACCTCAAAGTCGCACGCAAGGGGTTGGTTCTATTAATTGATTAAAATTTGATCCAAAAATTAAGTCTTAACCTCTTTACCAATATGATTTATTTTGTATGTTTATATATTATTTTATATTTTAGGTATTATTCAGTTGATTTAGCACCGACTGATTTAACCCCAGGGGTTAAATGGGTTAAATTCATCCATCAAGTTCAACTGAAGACAGCTCAACATTCCGTTTCATTTTGAGAACAAGTGATATGCCTGGGATTAAGTTGCCCTAGGCGATAAATAAATCCCTCTTTCTCTCTGCCTTTACTATGACTGCCACCATATGCCATTCCAATATGGGACACACACAGCGGGTATCCCAAAATACACTCCACAACACCCTGACATCTATGGCAAGCCAATTTAACATGTATTCCTTTAAATTAACTTTTGTTTCTAGCGCTTGAAAATTATTTTCAGTAGTGACCTTTTTAGTTTTACAGTGGCAGCATATATAATTCATATAATTATTTCAATAATTTACAAATAAAAAGGTAGCCTATGATCAAAAGGGTCATATGATGGTGCTGAAAAGAACATTATTTTGTGTATTTGGTGCAATTTGTTTAAGGTGCAAAAAACACATTGTTTTCCACATACTGTACATTATTGTTTCTTTATGGAAAAGCCCCACTCATCATTGTAAAAAAGCAAGGTGTGCCCTGATTGACAGCTGTCTAGTACGTTGTGATTGGCCGAATACCTCAAACAACTGATGGAAATGTAATAGCCCTTACTATAACGTGATGTCCTCTTTTGGAAGCACAAAGTAAGTAGTTTCACTTCCGAACATGGCACAGATGGCAACACTACAGCGAGAATAATAGTTCCACCTTTTTTCTTTGAGGCGGTGTTATGAAAATAAACCCACTCTGTGACGCAGAAAAGTGAGGACATGTTTGAACCAGATGTTTTAGTGGGGCGTGGACAACTCATAACTTTTAAAAAGCATTCGCCATTTGCGTACAAAGCATTTATTAAATAGGTTCACGGTATTAAAGTTTGGAAACAAAATAGTTACAAGGTAAAATATCATTACATAGTCCACATTGTATAATTAAAATATAGATTAATTCTTGTTAAAACGACAAGGCAATTCAGTCAAGAGCAGTGAGTGATTTAATTCTTTTTTTCTGGATTAACAAAATAGTCCCCAGCGTCAGCTAGTAAATAATGCACGGCCACTTTAAGTTCACAGTTTACGTTGAAACATAACACGCAAATACTTTATTGCGTTCTTTCACATCTGCTTGTGATCGAATGCTTTAAATTACCCTGAATGTTTTAACTGTCACGGCTTAAAAACAGTGCAAATGGCAAACTTTCATGACAGCCCATCATCTGCCCTAATCTGACTTGCAAGGAGGCCCCCAACATCCATGGAGAGCAATTTATGAATAGTTAATTGTTAATTGAACCAACTACAGATCAAATACATAGTTAAACGAAGATACGTTCTATTTCTTAAGAGCCATTTTAAAATACCGCACTGTAACGTGAAAGTGCGTCGCAGTTGGTGTGAAGGATAAATGTTAAATCGGCTTGCCACGTGACGTCATGCGTCTGGTTCGCTCCACACAGGCCTCTGTCAGCCGCTGCTGGATCCTCCAGGAAAAGTAGGTTACTAAAATGAAACCGACAGAGAACTAAAAAGTACTTCACAAGCGTATTAGATTAGCCACAAACATACAGCGAACTAAGCATGCTGGTAGCATTCACCTGCACCGCACGAGTGCTCCTTTAGGCGAAAGAAAAAAAATCTCGGTTAAATCAGCCGAGGCGACTTGCAGTATTCGCATTATCTGACAAACAAATAAACAATGTAAACTGCATGCTTTGTTGCTCACCGACACGGGCGACTCGTTTGTGTTTTATTAAATGCGCAGAGAGTTTGTTTGTGCCATTCAACAGTTTCATTAACGTATGCTGCTTTGTGGTAAGTGCACGGTGCTTCTGGGGTTGCATGAACTGAACTTTACCGTTGAGACGCTATAGACGCGGACGCACGGTTCGTTTCACGAGCTGATTATATTTTGCAGATGAAAGCGAGGCGAGGCGAAGCAGATGCTCGTTAGACTGGGAGCCCGCAACGTTTTCAAGAGGTACGGGAAATTGTTAATGTCCTATTGTTTAAATATCCCAATAAACACAGGACGCAAGTTGCCATAGACGAGTTGTTGTTATCGCAAACTCCCACGAGCGTGACGTTCGCGCGCGGCGGTGTCTCGCTTTGGTCAGTCGGCGTAACTTTGCGACGCTACACTGGCTGTTGGAGTAACACTAGCCCTGCGCGTCGCAGACGAGTGGGTTTTGAGCGATAAAAGCGTTCTCGCTCGGGGGGCTCGTCGGCCTAACAATCCCCGGCTTTGAGTGCGAGTTTTCGCTGATTGCGGTGCAGTCCGAGACGGCGAGATTGGACATTTTCTCTGGCGGCAAACTCGCACGCTTGTTTGGATGCGGTTTAGTGCAGTGATTAGCAGAGTAAAAGTCACAGGTGGAAAAAAAAACTATTTTTAAGAAGCTATTTCTTTTGTTACAATCATCATCATCCAATACCAGCAATTAGTTGGTTATGTCGGGGTGGTCAAACTGTTTTTGGGGGACGTGTTAACCATCAGCTGGTTAACAACCAGTTTAGACACCAGCTACTGTCATATTCAGCTGGACTGTCCTGCAAGTGTTTGTGTTAATATTTACCATTAGATGGTGACTTATTGTGTTTACAGCAATTGTTGGCCTCTTATATTGTTGTGAGGTTTATTTGCTTTGTTTTCATAACCTTATAATAACAAACACTCCTCGGCACTTGGATATGCAGGACATTGTCCAGTGGACACCAGATGGCTCGAATGAGAAGGTGATCGTTACGCAACATTTCCTATATTATTTTCATGGACAGACTCTGTAGATAAAGGGTTGTGGATTAAGTGTTGGGGACAATGGCTATTGTACCAGTGGGAGACTTGGGAGAGGAGCGAATACATTGCGATTGCTGTGCACCTGTGGGAATTGTATGTATGTGCGGGAGAGAAATGCAATTCAACCGAGGAACCCTGGAATTCCCCTTTCGGCTGAGAATGGTTGCCTTTTCCTGCTTTTTAACTTGGCACCTATTGTTATTGTGGAAACCATGCGTTGCCAGTGGAAACCCAGCATCAACCGGTTTTGTGTAGTTGTAGTTATTTCATTTTCACCAGCTTGGACTGCACTTGTTATGGCCTTAACTCTTAACTCTGTGAGCACACACATTTAAAATAAAGCACTTAGAAATTGAAAAAGTTGCAAAACGGTGACCTCACACACACTCTGCGCTGTCCTTGTAGAAGCCTGGTATGTCTGCGCCCAACTGGCTCCCTCCAAGAACCCTGGGTAGCCCAGAAAGAGCCACAACACCAATGTCACACTCTGGCCCCGCTCTCTACAGACCCCCCAAGAAAGGTCTGCCCGACCAGAGGCCCAAATATAACATGTATGACCAGAATGGTGGAACGGGAGGAAACGGTATGCCTATAAGATACATGGCTACTGGACCTTCAGGTAAGAGCTTTGTAGTCTGTAACATTTAAATCTTTCAGTGCATATTTATGCATCATGCTTGTTTCTCTGAGAAAAATGTTTAGCTAGGTAAGATTTTGTTGAAATTAATCCAAATAGAGTTAAATATCTTATGTTATATTACACCAGCCTGCATCAAATATGCTGAATTTTTGAGTCAAATATGCTGAAATCAGTTTTGAGATGCTGTTTCCAAAAATAGTGGTGGGTTTGCTGGAGCGTTGTCGCACATATTATTCTCAGACTATTTTCACACACATCATGATTTTTATCACAGATTTTGTGAGAGGGACATTTAAATGTGTTTTGTTTATTAGTTTAATATACTTAATATTTATTTTTTCTTTTATTTTTCATTGCTTTGAAACTTAATTTTCAAAATCTGATCATTTAAACTTTTTTTTATTTACGTTTTTTGACATTTTTGATTGATTTTTGGACATTTCAAAATAGGTAATATTGCTTTATGAAATACTACTCCTTTGCAAAGCAGCAAAATCTGATTCACGATGCAGGGCTGTGTTATCAAATATTATATTAATATAGTATTTGGTAGTTTCTGGCAATAAAAATACAACTAGAGAATCTAGCATTGCATAAATAATAACATTATGCCTTTCCATAATGGTCCAGTATGTGGCATGGTTATCGTTTAAAATACAGATTTGTCAACCTCACAAATGTAGTTAATATTTTATTTGAAACTCATATGAGTCTCATTGAAATGAAGCTTACAGAATCTAAAGCTGAAATACTATTTGGCAGTTTGTGCTTCATCCTCTGAACTAATACTTGTGTGCTCAGGTGGAATCATGCAACACCAGCATCAAGATGATCGCTCAGGGTCTACTACCTACAACCCCTTGACTTCCCAGTTAGGAGACCGATACTACGCTCCAGGCCAGGGGCCTAAAGAAGATCACCATACATGGAATCCCCGCATGACCAACCACGAACTTCACGTCAGTGACACCCACATGTTTATTCATAGCTGTCATTCCTCAGCAGGGCTTGTTGTTCACAACTAAATTGAAAGATGATTTAATTAGTCAGTTATTTCTTGCCTAAGAAAGTGTCTTGCAAAAAGTGAAAGTCTTCTGAACATTTTCTTGCCCTCATATCTTTCCAAGCCTGTATGACTTGCTTTCTTTTGCAGAACACAAAAGATGATATTTTAAGAATGTTGGTAACCATTCGGCTCCCTTTGGCTTCTAATATAATGTTTGTCTATATATAATGAAATTCACATACAGGTTTGAAACAATGTGAGAATGGTTAAATGATGATAGTATTTTCATTTTTGCTTTACCCATCCCATTAAATTTGTATACATGAATGTATCATAATGTGAGTTTTTGGGCTGCTGTTTGCTCAGAATCGGGGACCAGAGAAGCACATCTCTACTATTGATGCAGAGATAGACTCTCTTACATGCATGCTGGCTGATCTGGACAGTCACCCTCAGAGCACAAGCGCACAGGTACAACACACCAATACTGCTTTACACCAGTGCCGGGCATATTAATGAGTAAATGTGTTAGAATAGGATAGAATACACGCTAGACTTTAAAAAATCTGGACAGACTTTATACGCTTGCTAACGTTATACTCTATTGCTAATCACGGACTGAAAGACTGATAGTTGCACACTGCCAGACATTAAAGTCATTCAGTGCAGGTGTATGACAAATGGAAACCGTGCTCATCATTAGTGGTCAACAAATATATTGTTAAGCTAATATAGCGACCAGTATTTGACATTTACAGTTAATCTCCAGCATTTAACACTTAAGTTACTCAGTTTAGCTGATGGAATTATTTGGAATCAGCTTTAGCAATCAGCAAGGCTTCAGCGGCCATTCCTGAAACCTGACAATTTGTTGTTCTCTGCAAGAAATAATGAAAAAAATTGAAAACGAATTGTTGGAGTGTTTTCACTATGAATGGAAGGAGAAAGACAGGTCTGTAGTTTTCAATAAGGGAGGTGTTTAATGTAGGTTTTTGAGTAGCGGAGTTACCCGAGGCTGCTTGAAAAGAGAGATGTTGTTGATGTGTGGAGAGGTTGCTTGGAGAATGATGGGATTGGGTCTAGAAAATGTTTGTATGCAAATAAATGTAATTTTTTTTCCTTTCTTCCACAGTTGTATGACAATGTGCCTTACAGCAAGCACCTCCCTATCGACCGCTATAACCCTCCCAACCAGATGGGGGCTCCTCCATCAAGCAGGCCCTCGATGGGCTACCCCCCTCCACTCCAAAACCAGTACCACCCCGCCCCACCTTACACTTCTTCACCTCAACCAGACTATGTTTACTCCTCCGCCGCCTCGTCCGTCCACAAACCTTACCCCCAACCGGTGCCTGCCTCCTACACCACCGCCTCCACTCCGACCGGCCCGCGCTTCACCGTACAGGTGAAAACAGCTCAACCTGTCACCTATTCTCAGAGCGGGAGGCAGGCAGAGCAAGCTTACACCCCTCCACCACCCCGTCAGCACGCCTCTCGCCCCCCTCAGCAGGACCGGCCGCATTATGAGCCGCAGGGACAGGGCTGGTACCCACCGCCTCCTCCTCCTGTACAGGAGCCCCACGGAGATCCTGCTGCTTATAAGGGAGGATCAGGAAATATGTCAGGAGCGAGAGCTGGCCAGGGACCACCAGTGAAAAAGAGTCAAGAACAAGCGGCAGCATATCAGTCTAACAAGGTAAGACTTGTAGCGGAGATGGGAACTTTCTGTCATGAAAATGAATGTTATTTGCAAAGAAGTAGAAAAAAAACCTTGCCTTAAAGTTATTTTTGTAGCGCTGTCAAACAGTTAATCACAGCCATAATAGAAGTTTTTGTTTACATATCGTGTGTGTGTGCATATTTATTATGTGTATATATAAATGAAAAACGCATGCATCTATATATTTAAGAAAAATGGTATGTTTGTATATTTATTTAAATAAAAAAATGTATACACATGTAAAAATATATACTGTGCGTTTATACATAATAAACACAGTACACATGTATTATGTAAACAAAAACTGATTTTGGATGTGATTAATCATTTGACTTATATTTATCTTTGTGGTTTTATTTTTTATTGTAGGTGAATAGAGCTTTGATAACTTACAAACAAATAACAAATAGCTATAATTCAAGAAAATGTGCTGTGTCATTTAGATATGTGGCTTGCTTCAAAGAAATTCTTCAAAATAATCCAATTAATGAAATATATAACATTAATTATTCTTCAAGGCAATTGAATAATGTATTACAGTTTACATTTACATTAATGCAGTTCAAAAACTTAAATTTAGTGCTTAAATTTTACATTAGTATTTTTTTATTGTACTTGTTTAAAAAAAAACAAAAAACTATTATATGCAAATACATTTTTAACAAAAAAAGTGTACAAACAACACAGTTAACTAAATGTAAATCTTAGCTGTTTCAACTGAAAGAAAACTTGCACTTACTGATCTTAAAGCGTGCCAGTGCCTTTAACGCTTGCCAGTAAAGATATTTTTATAAAAATTAAACTATTACCTAATCTTGGCTTAGACTAATCGCTGTAGGTGATAGGAAGGAATACATCTGTATAAGATAGATAAAATATTTACAAGTGAAGAACAAATGTGTTTTATATTTTACTTATTTACTTATTATACTTATCAGTGTGTTTCCATGTTCTGCCAGCAGGGAGCAGCACCACATCCAGAGGAAGAGTTGGATCGACTCACAAAGAAGTTGGTGTATGATATGAATCATCCCCCTACTGAGGAATATTTTGGTATGCTCCAACATTTTACATCATCAGTGGTGTACTTTTTTGCTTTTACTTCCTATATGTATTTCAGTAAGTGTCATAGATTTTCCTCTGTCTCCGTCTTTGTCCCTCAGGTAGATGTGCTCGTTGTGGGGATAATGTTCTGGGGGACGGCAGTGGCTGTATCGCCATGGAGCAGGTGTTTCACGTGGAGTGTTTCACCTGTATCACCTGTCACGCGCGTCTGAGGGGACAGCCCTTCTATGCACTAGACAGGAAGAGCTACTGCGAGAACTGCTACATAGTGAGCTCTGTTTCTCCGCTCACTTCTCTTGGTTGCTGATACTTTTGTTTTTTTTCTTTCTACATTCAAACTCTTATTGTTTGTTCTTCCTCTCTGCTCCTAGAGCACGCTCGAGCGCTGTTCAAAATGCTCTGAGCCCATCCTAGACCGGATCCTGAGGGCGATGGGAAAGGCTTACCACCCTCGCTGTTTCACATGTGTGGTTTGCGGCTGTTGCCTGGATGGCGTGCCTTTTACTGTGGACGCCACATCTCAGATCCACTGTATTGAGGACTTCCACAGGTACAGCTTTTTTCTGTTTCTTGGTGGTCTCTGTTTTTATTGATAAACGATCAATAGATAATTTAATACATCTGAAGCGCCACCAAATGTCTAAACTGCATGGTTTTTGTTATTATAACCTTTTCTGCTGCTTCTGTGAACAGGAAGTTTGCCCCCCGCTGCTCGGTATGTGGCCAGCCCATAATGCCAGAGCCTGGGCAGGAAGAGACGGTGAGGATCGTTGCACTGGATCGCAGTTTCCATGTTAACTGCTACATCTGTGAGGTAAGAATTTTTCCACCTTATGTTGAATCACTGATGTAATGCAATCTCACATATTTGAGAAGGGTTTATTTAAAACATGCATGCAAAGTTGCAGCTGCATTTTTTTTATTTATTTTTTTAAGCTGCATTTTATTTCTGCAATACAGCCCAAAAAAAGTGTTTTTCGAAGGAGAAAATAAATTACTGGTAAGGGTGGTAATTATACATGGATATTACCGTACAAGTTTAATAAAGTCATTAAAAATATAATGTTTAAATACAAGGCACTATCTTAAGTGATTAAATATCCAGTATATGCATAATATGCATAAATGTAGGAACATGGAACATAAATGATTAAAAAATTCTCGATTATATACAGATATTACCTTCAAAATGTAATTTTAATGTAGTTATGAAATACAATTAATGAATTTTTAAAAAATAACTTGCTTAAAAAAAAAATCTAATGAAATCCTCATTTACAAATATGCACCTGAGATATTTAAGATGTATTTGCATATTGTTAAATGCAGCTTAGAAGTGGCCTGGACACATTTACACTAGGTAAATGGGTAACAATAAGTGAAATGGGCTAAATGAGTGCTGAAAAACTGTTTGTGTTGCAGGATTGTGGTCTTGTCCTCTCTTCAGAGGGCGAGGGAAGAGGCTGTTATCCCCTGGACGGACACATCCTGTGCAAGAGCTGCAGCGCCCGCCGCATCCAGGATCTTTCTGCCAAAATCTCCACTGACTGCTAATGCCCCCGTCCCTTCTCTTCTTCACAGTTATTCTTCAGAATGTACCGCTATCTAAACGTATACCACCTGGCATTTCTTCCATCCTTGACTTTACATGTCGATCGCACAAATAATATGAAGACGTCCCTCTCAGGGTAGCATAGAGCTGAGGAGAGAGAAAAAATAGCTCTCGTGCTTTTTAGAGTAGTTCCACTGGAAACTGTTTCCTCAAAGAACACAGAAAAACAGGTGGTGAATGAAATATAACGGTGTTTGTGTATAATCCTCAGCATATGTGTGTTTATGCAAAACGTGAGCCGCGTAAACAGGGTGCATTTCTACCTTTTAGTGAAGCAGTCACTTTTACATCACTAAAATAATAACCTTTAATGGGAATATAGTAACGCGTCACAGTTTCCTCAAACAGTGCCCTAACTCTGCTGGCAATTGGGGTCACTTCATATTTTTCCCCATTCAGATCATCTCTTTTCTTTTATCTTGTGAAAAACAAACCTGATCTCAGCTGGATATCCAATGCTCATTATTTTAATACTTGAAATCATGATTGTTGAAGGATATTATTACTGTATTTCGTTTACTGACTTGATATTATCATTACGTCCAGCGCGATTCTAATGATAATTCTGGTAAAAAAAGGTTGGAAAAGTTTTACACGGGCAGCTGTTTTGTTCTGTTTTCGGTGCAGTCTCTAGCTCTACGCTGAATTAAAAAAAAAAACGGTTACAAGAGTGTTGTCCGTTAGGAATAATGTATTTAATGACCGCTTTAATGAAGGAAATCTTTAGACGGGTGTGTATTGGATCAAAGTGTTGACAGCAGGGTGGAGTGATGAAAGAAACGGAGAGCAGTTCAGAAACGCAATCTATAGGTTAGATGAATAACAAACGTGGCTTCTTGTTAGAAAACTTCTCTCATCACACCAAGAAACTTAGTCACGATGTTGTTACTAAATATAGACGGATGAATGGTTAAGGGACAGTAAATGGTCAGGTATCAAGGTTACAAGGAGGTGAAGTACGTGAAATGAGAAACTAATTTCAGATCGTTACGCGTCTGACTCCTGTGCAGAGATTGTTACCGGTTGGCTTTATTTTTTTTAAATCTCATTTTCTGTATTTGCTTTATTTTGTGTCAAAATGCGTTTAATTGTCTGTCATTTGAATGATGTGTAGCAGCGAGCATCCATTGCTTAATGCCATTATATAAAAAGGTTTCAAATAAGGTGTTGGTTGTTTGAAGCGAAATAATTAAGTGATAGTGTTTGCGCGGACGAATAGTTACAATTATCTAGAAACTAAAAGCATAAAGTGGTTCAAATGGTCGCATGCTTTATTTATTGGTCTGTCTGGAATATTTTGTAAGACTATTCCGACATAGTGTCCTTCTGGTCCATTTGCTGCCAAATTTCTATTTTTTCTAAACCTGTCATTGCAGATGATCGGTAATTGATAAAGTGCCCTGGTACTGCACCGTCTGTTTTAATGGCTGATTTACTTTTTAAGTTGCCAGTTTTATTTCAGGGCACTTTTTTTTCCCCTGGTGTTGATTTTAGGGAGAGAAAAAGACCAGCTATATAAATGTATGTTTTTACTGCAAACATCTGTTGACATCTAGTTTGTACTGACTGTTTTTTTTTTTTTTCCCCATTTATGATTTGATGAAATGTAAAAGGCAAAAAAATCTGACACAAAAATTTTTGTCTTCTTGCTGTTTATATTAAATCCCATAGAGTCAATCACGCATAAACACTTTCCCTGATCACACTTTAATACAGAGGACTAGCAATCCAATGACACTGTTGCAAGGTCAACACAAAAACCTCTATATCAAGATTTTAAACGTTAATCGTATAATCTCTGGCCATCAATCCTAATAGTATCCATGATACAAACATTTTATAGCATACGCTGCATAAAAGAGTTAATCTCTCTTTAGACTGGAATGGTATTTCTGGTGTCATTACTATATGTGCTGGTGATTTTTAAGGAGCATTCTTAATAGAAAAAGAAACTGAAGAACACGTAGGTTATTACAATCCATGATATATGCACAGGACCAGAATACCAAGAAATATCCTCTAATACACCAAGTGATTTCGATGGTTTCGACTACAGAAGTGTAACAACAATGTTTGTAAGGGTCTTGCAGGTCGACTAACAAGAGGTGAAGGTCTTCCAGTAGAAATTCCGGCAGCCCGCTTTGCGTTCTCGTTGGGAGACGGGAATCTGGCGAAGCACTTCATTGCGAACCTCAAGATCATCAATGCTTTCAAGAGCGTCTTTCTCCTCAGGCGCCGCAGACTCGGAAAGCTGCTTCAGAAGCAGCAAACGAGAGAGATCCTGAAGCTGAAGAGAAAGGGAGATGATTCAGAAACCTTTCGTTTTTTTTAAAAAAAAAAAAAAGAAAAACATTTTAGTTGAACTTTTTTTTTCTTAGAAATGCATATTATTTTTTTCTATTATATCCACACTGATACTACCTTCAAAACTGTTGACTGTAAAAAAAAAAAAAAATATAATAATTGACCAAACTATTTCATTCTAAGAATTTTGTCAATCAATTTGGTGTTTCTTGGTAATTATTATTAGCAATATCTGAGTGAACATTTTTGCAAAGCAATTAAATTTTGTCAGTAATTTTTTAAAATAAGATTTAGATTCCATTAGACTTCATTAGACACTTCACTATGTAAAGAAAACTGTTAAAGTGTTTTTACCTTTATCCTAATTTTAGTATTTAATAATAGAACCAAATAATCTGTTAAATCATCATGCATCTCTAAAATTATTTAGTGGAATTGTACTTACAGCCACAATGTGCAGCAACACTTTACAGTCACAGTGTTTCATTATTTAACATTAACAATTACCAATACATTTGTTACAGTATGTATTCATCTCTATATAAGTAATAAATGAAACGTTTATGAAAAATGAAAAAATTTTCACTCAAAAAGAAACAGTATCAAGAAATTCTGAGACAGAAAAACTCCTTTGCCGATTTTGTTTCCATTGTCTTCATTTGTAAGTCACTTTCATTGCACACTGAAAAATTACGTGGAAACAGTTTGCACTGAAGTTGAACAAAATCTGCGGAAAAGTTTGCGTTATACCTCATTCTCCTTGGGATCTGCTTCTGATTGGAGCAGCTGGAGCAGCAGGTCTCCTCTCGGTGCCGAAGTGACGCTGCAAAGCAGCAGAGACATGGACAGAGTCGCCACAAACACCTGTAATGGAGAGAACATCCTTTCAACGCTAAAACGCTGCCTTTTAGAGGGGTTTAAGGATGGCGGGCTTTTATAGGCACCAAAAGTGGGATCCTGGGGTCTTTCAGAGAGCACTTATTGGTCGAAACATAACCACGAAGGATGGTGGAGGTGGTGGTGTTGGTGTGTGGGTGTGGAGGAGCAGAGGTAAAGGGTAAAGAGACATTTGTGCGTGAGGAGGGACTCCCAGGCCCAGTAGGAAAGATGCTTGATAAGGTCACATCGAGGTGTTGCTTTCGCATTTGAAGCCTTATCAATGCTGCCATTTGCAATAATATATAATGGTATCATCTGGGACTTAAATATACTCCTGTCTGATGGTGAAATGATATTAACTTCAGTGGCGAGGTATACTAATGAACTGCTGGGGTGTTAATTATTACAGGGTGATGATGCTATTATGCGATATTAAGGCGTGTGGTGTCACTTGTGATTTGGAGAGCCGTGCATTTCTGAGTCTTGTTCTCACTGTGAGGTCCTCGTTAGGCTGTGGAATTAATGATGCGAAGTGACTCAAATGTTAATTGGTCTGCTTAGTCATTATTTCACACCCTCCTCCATCTCTGCTCATTTGCTTGACTGCCTTGCATATATATAGAGAGAGATCCTGTCTAGCCGATCAAAGTTGACACTTGTGCGCGGCTGATATTGGACATGTTTGCAGCTGGGTGACATTATAGTCCTTATTGAACCCACATGAACTAAAACTTCGAGATCTTAGAGGGCAATTACTCAGACTTGGCCGTCTCACTGGGTGACCATTAACATTTACAAGGAAGAGGTGGGCATGTCAGTGCTTTAAGCAACATGCTGGGCGCATCAATGAGGCCTGTGTCATCCTAAGCATAATATACATCCATCCATCCATCCATCCATCCATGGATTTAGCTCCATGTTTTGTTATATTCTGACCTGCAATTTGTGGTATATGATATATTCTATAACTTTTGTGGAAGGTGCAGATAACCCTTTTTTAAATATAGGCTAAATAAATATATAAATATTAAATAAAAATGTGTGAATAAATACATGAATTTTATCATGAAAGTTATCACAAATCTTGTTTGATGTGGGGAGAAAATAAAGATCCACTGTGCGTGTGTGGATTAGCATTTCTAATAGAGGAACATCACTACATGGCAGACTCACAATGGTTTGATTTAACTTCATTTATGAATATATTGAACTTTTATAGATTAAAAGGTGCATAAATTAAACATTCTTTGTACACATAGGCGCCCATATGGTTGTGTTTCTCACTTCTCTTCTTTGCATGCTGTTGATCCTCAACAAGGTCAAACGCTCTCGTTTAGCAAAACATTTAATAAAGAAATAAAAACCTTATTTTGCCTGGAATGACTTTTATTTTGAAGGACTTGGAAAGTAGCACCGTTACCAGTCTGCGCAT